>NC_137802.1:17693657-18151157 GCF_963383645.1 Muscardinus avellanarius | reverse complement strand
GCTGAAACAGGAGGATCACACAGGTTCGAAGCCAGCCTCAGCAACTTAGTGAGGCTCTCAGAAACTTAGTGAGACCCTGTTTCCAAATAAAATATAAAATAGGTCTGGGAGTATAGCCCAGAGGTAAAAGGCCTCTGGGTTCCACCCCCAGTACCACCAAAATTAAAAAGAGTGTAGAAGAATCAGAAAGTCTTGTTCTGACATCTCAGTCAGAAGCAGTCCGTTTCTGAAGTCAGCAGCTTCTGAAAGATTCCTGATGGTCCTATTTAATGGACAGATAGACTGATAGATGTCCACCAGTTAGGAGGAAGTGATGCTCTTTTTTTGTGTGTGTGGTACTGGGGATAGAACCCTTCTACCCCCAGGCTATACTACCAGACCTATTTTTTATATTTTATTTGGAAACAGGGTCTCTTAAGCCAGCAAGGCTGGCTTCGAACCTACTCAATCCTCCTGTCTCCACCTCCCAAGCGTGGGGATTACAAGCGTTGCCACCACGCCCGGCGGAAGTGATGATCTTTTGAATTGAGAAACATGATCCAAGGATGAATATTCTGGAGGTTTTCTTCAGTGACAGCTGTTCACAAGGGATGAAAGGGAGACATGATTCAGCTATTCAACAAATATTAACTCAGTATAAGTATATGCTTTAATAGCAATAGTTCAGTGGATCTAACAGGAGAATCCCTCCCCTTGGGGAAGCTTATTTGCTGGCAGGTGGGACCTGCATAAGTAAAGAAATAGACCTGGGCATGATGGTACATGCCTGTGATCTCAGTACTTGGGAAGCTGAGAAAGAAATATCACAAGTTCAAGGCCAGGCTCAACAACTTAGTAAGGTCCTCAGCAACTTAGTGAGACCCTGTTTCAAAAAAAAAAATTAAAATAAGGCTGGGATATAGCTTGGAGATAGAATGGCCCCAGGACCATAAATAGATCAATTGATTAGTTAATTAATTAATTAATTGATTGATTGATTAAAATAAAGGAAGAAGGATCCAGTTCATGATGGAGGGAGAAAGATCTGCGTTAGGGTGTTTGAGGACTACTGACTCACCCATGGGGTGCCCAGTTGTGTCCTCATCCTTCTGAAATCAGATCTGTGGTCTGAAGATAGCGACTGATTTCCGCATGGAGATAGTGTCCCCATGGAGTTGAGCAGGGCCAAGAAGGAATCAAGTAAGGATAGACTTCACCAGCAGGATGAACGGTGGCTTCTCACGTTGACATACCCCTCTTCAGGAGCTGGAGCTCAGCTACCGGAGCCCTGGAGAATGTCAGCTCTTCTCTGAGTTCTACGTCGACCACCTGGGATCAGGGATCAGGCTGCAAATGAAAAACAAGAAAGATGGCACTGTAGTGTGGAAGGCTTTGTTGAAACCAGGTAAAACCAGGCAGGTCTGGGAAGCCCAAACCGTGGCAGAAAGTCGATGAGAGAGAAACAGACAATATCAACTATTATGAATGAAAAGAAACAGCCCAGTTGGGCATTGTGGCACATGTCTGCAATCCCAATACTTGGGAGGCGGAGACAGGAGGATCTCGGGTTTGAGATCAGTCTCAGAAACTTATTGAGACCCTCAACAACTAGTGAGAGCCGGATTCAAACTAGGGCTTATAGTGTAACATGGAGGTAGAATGTTCCTGGATTTAATCCTCAGTACAAAAAGAAAAAAGAAACAAAAAAATGCGCTCATATGCCACATGCTAACGTTTGCTGGATCTTGACTCTGACGTCCACCTCCAAAACACACATATTAGGTCTGTGTAAGTACAGACAACGAGCCAGCAAAGACAAGGAAGTAGGTTTCTGCTCAGAATAAGATGTCAAATAGTTTAAGCTACCTAGCAAAGGACTTGGTTAGTTCTTTCAGTTCAGTCCAAGACAGAATAAAGCTGAGTCTGAGGTGGCAGAAATTGCTTTGCTCATTCAGATGTCTTTTCTCTCTTTACTAGTCTATGAATGTTTCCCCAGGAGCATAAGTCATAAATTTGCCTAGACAATCCACCCCTGATAGCCCTTCCAGCCCTTACTCCAGATTCTACTGGAATCTGCCAACAGGCTTTTCTCAGAGCCAAAGGCTCTCAGAAGTGGGTGGGAGTTTCAAGGTGTGCCACACATGGTCATACTTGATGTTGTTACAGAGGCTTCTTCATCTGTCTTTTCCTCCAGGAGACCTCAGACCTGCAGCTCCTTTGGTCCCTCCAGCCACCATAGGTCAGTAATAGCTGAAGAAGACAGAGTCCTGGGGTGTATTGGTCCTGGAGGAACGGGAAGAGAAAAAAGAGGGGATCCACTCACTACAAATCTCACCAGGGATCAGGTCGGAGGGTTGTGCATGCCCAGGGCAGAGTCCCTCCTGATCCCCCTTGCTCCTTCCCATGGAGGTCCCAGCACCCCCAACTCACAGTCTCAGTGCCCTCATGAACCCTCCATGCTCAGTGTGGCCAGACTAGACGCTGGCATGGGGAAGGACAGAGGTGCTTTTCTGGTGAACAAAGGCCTTTCCATAGGGAGAAAGATGACAGGGATGCAGATGAGCTAGTGAAGAGAACTAGAAGTGGGGGTCACAGGTAAAGCCTATGGCGGGAGCCTTTCCCTGCTCCTTGCCAATGCCATGTTCACCCCCAGATGCCCCGGGCTTGCTGCACTTTGTGGACCGGCATCGGGAGCAGCTGGTGGCCCGAGTGACCTCGGTGGACCCTGTCTTGGACAAGCTACATGGACAGGTGCTGAGTGAAGAACAGTATGAGGGTGTGCGGGCCGAGGCCACCACACCAGGCCAGATGCGCAAGCTGTTCAGCTTCAGCCGGTCCTGGGACCGGGTCTGCAAAGATCAACTCTACCGAGCCCTGAAGGAGACCCATCCTCACCTGATTGTGGAACTCTGGGAGAAGTGGGGTGGAGACTCGGGAGGTCTCTAACACGATCTACAGCTGAAGTCTGAGCACCCACCTTGGAGTCCTGGCTCTGCTTGTTATTTCTTTGGACCTCACTTTCTTCATCTGTACACAAATTGCCTTCCAGCTGTAAAGTAATGGATGATGCCCCTGACGGGCACTATATGTCCATGCCCAGGGAAGCCTCAACAGGTATCCACACTGCCTCCCTTAGCTTTCACAGGTCAGCTGTCCAGGGGATGACAGCGCCTTGGAGAGTGCCCATCTGGGCTGGCAAGTTCCTGCAGGCCTTGTAAGAACCTGGTCTTATGGCCACGACCACCAAGCACAGAGTCCGCCCCGTCCCATCCAGACAGAAGCAGGAGTAGGGGACATGGGGTGTTTGCCTCTGGTTGGAGATGATAGAAATGGATGTGTCCTTGAGAAGTCTGAGTGGCTTATGAATATGAAAGGAAAAGCTTGGTTGTTGAGTTGTTCTGTGCAGCCAAACCCACAGCTGGAGTTGCTCCAGAAGTGGCAGCAAGGGAGATTCCAACCAGATACTTCCCCAAGTCATCTCCAAAGAGAGCTGGCTGAGATTCCAAAGAAAGAAGCACTATATGCCAGGGCCATCTGCCCAAGTGACCTACTGGGGAGCTTACTTTAGAGAGTAAGCGCATCCTCCGTGTGGATAGTGAGAAAGGAGCTATTGTACACAAGTAGGTCCATGAGGGAGGATTGGGTTGTGGAGTTTACATATGGGTTTACGGAATTTTTCTTGGGGCCAGGGATCATTTCTATGTGTCTAGCAACATGTTTGCTCTCTCTTTGTTTCAACCTAAACAACTTTATCGGTCACCTAGGAATGAGCAAGGCCACGGTTTGGTTTCTACACCTTCAGAAGAAAACATGCGGCTGGCCAGGTTACAGAGAAGCCCGGGCCATCAGTGTTTCTCAGTCAGGACAAAGAAAGCAGTGGGGTGAAGGAATGATGGGCCCCTCCAGTTGTCCATGTTGGGCTTGGCTTTTCTGTTTGTTGAAATTGTGCTCTGTAGCCCAGCATGGAGTCACCGCATCTATAATCCCAGTACTTAGGAGGCTGAAAGAGGAAGAACTCAGGTTTGAGGTCAACCTCGGCAACTTTGTGAGCCCTCAACTACAAAATAAAAAGGGATGGGAAAAAATAAAAAGGGATGGGGGTATAGCTTGCAGATAGAATGCTCTTGGGATCAATCTCCAGTACAAAAAAAAAAAAAAAGTCCTCCTGATCTCATGGGCCAGAGATAGCCATCTTCAGAGGCAGGGCAAGGCTGGAAGGCATGAATCCCTGCTATACCACAAGCCCTCTGACTTTTTGACTCTCTGATGTCCTGAGGGTGTGTGGCCACCGCTCTGGCTTGGCAGAGTTTATTTGCCCAAAATGAGCAAATAAACCTTCCTTCCTCTAAGTTTTACATTTCAGGTGTTTGGGCCACAGCAGTAAGAATGTTGACTAAGACATGTGGATGGATGGATGGATGGATGGATGGATGGATGGATGGATGGATGGATACACAGATAGATGGATGATAGATGATAGATAAATAGGTAGATGATATGGTTTAACTTTCTCAAAACATCTTAGTGTGCTTTCACTATTTATCTCTTTTACACTGGGAATAGAACCCAGAGATATTCTATCTCCAAGCTATACCCCTAGTTCTTTCTACTTTTTATTTTGAAACAGGGTCTTGCTAAGTTGCCAAGCCTGGCCTTGAACCTGCAATCCTCCTGTCTCAGCTTCCCAAGTACTGGTTTACAGATGTGGGCCACCACACTCAGTTTTACCTTTTCCCTTCAATAAAGCCCTCTATGGCAGGTGACAGATACAGTATATATATATATATATATATATATATATATATATATATATATATATTCAACACAGGGGTGATTCTTTTCAGATTGTGCAGAAATGGTACATGATTTATTTACTTTTTTTTTTTTTGCAGTCTTGGGGATGGAACCCAGGGACATTCTACCTCCAAGCTACACCCCCAGCCCTATTTTTTTATTCTTTATTTTGAAACAGGGTCTCACTGAGTTGCAAAAGGCCTCACTAATTAATGGCTGAGGCTGTCCACGAACCGCTATCCTCCTGTCTCAGCCTCCCAAATGCTGGCATTGCAAGCATGCACCACCATGCCCAGCTATTTACTATTTTTAAAGCCATTTTATTTCATTGCAATGACATCAAATAGTAAAGACTTAGGATTTAAACCAAATTCACAAAGTCTCACATGCTATTTTTTAGCATGAATTTCTTAATAGTTATTATTATCATTACAAGTGTTAACACTTATTTATCATCCAGGGAGCTTACAAGTCTTGCACAAGTTCCCACAGGTACTGAGGCTGGGCAAAGGACCTAGGAACAGAACGGATTAAAGTAAGTTGCCACGGCTGATCTCAAAACCTAGTTCTGACCAATCATAAAGCAGATGGGGAATCTCAGTAAGGGTTAAAAGCCCACCTCCCAAGAGCTTTGGTGGTCACTCTCTTTTGGGGAACCCTCGCAACATGGGGAGGAAACTGTTTTTGTCTTCTGTCTCTCCTTGGCTTAAATTCTCACATTTCTATCCTCGTTAGTCCTTGGACTTCACTCTTGGAAATCCACTGGACCAGAAGCCTAGACGGGCAGACGCCCCTTTTCGGTGCGTGTGGTGAAGCCGGGCTTCAGCCCCCCGAGCCCATGATGCCTCGTGTCCACGTGTGTGATCATTCACACCGCCTTCCTTAACTTCCCAGCCACCACCAATGTCCCTCTGCCACTGTTGCAGATTGGTTGAATGGCATCTGAACATTGTGACTAGACAGAGAAGAGGAGCACAGGATTTTATCTTAAAATTTGTCATCAAACTCCTAGTTATGCAGCCTCTTCATTCCTGTACTTGTCAGGGTAAACCACATTGTGAGGATTTTTTTTTTTTCCAGTACTGGGGATGGAACCCAGGGCATTCTATCTCTGAGCTACACTGCCAGCCCTATTTTTTATTCTTTATTTTGAAAAAGAATTTTTTTAAAACTCCACCAGGCGTGGTGGCGCACGCTTGTAATCCCCGCACTTGGGAGGCAGAGACAGGAGGATCACGCAGGTTCGAAGCCAGCTGCGCTGGCTTAAGAGACCCTGTTTCCAAATAAAGTATAAAATAGGTCTGGGAGTATAGCCTGGAGGTAGAAAGCCTCTGGGTTCCATCCCCAGTACCACCAAAAATAAAATAAAATAAAAATAAATTTTAAAAAATAAAAATAGGTCTGGGAGTGTAGCCTGGAGGTAGAAGTCCCCTGAGTTGCATCCTCAGTACCATTTAAAAAAAAAAAAAAATCCAGGTAAACCGGGTCTGGTAGCACACACCTGTAATCCCAATACTTGGGAGACAAACAGATAACAGGTTCAAGGATAGCATCAGCAAATAGTAAAGTTTTCATCAACCTAGTAAGACTGGTTTCAAAATAAAAATAGAGCAGCTGGGCATCGTGGTGCACGCTTGTAATCTCAGTACTTGGGAGGCTGAGACAGGAGGATTGGACAGGTTCAAAGCTAGCCTCAGCTACTTAGTGAGGCTTTCAGCAACTTAGTGATACCCTGTCTCTAAATAAAGTATATATTTAAAAAATAGGTCTGGGAGTATAGCCCGGAGGTAGAAAAGCTCCTGGGTTCCATCCCCAGTACCACAAAAATAATAAAATAAAATAAAAATAATTTAAAAATGTGCCCCTGGGTTCAATCCCCAGTACCACACACACACACACACACACACACACACACACACACACACATCTAGGTAACTGTGATTAATTTCTGGTCCTAGGTGGGTTAAGCCTATGAGATACCCCTGAGAAATAAAGTCATCAGAACTCTACACTCAAGACTCTGGCTCTCCAGTTTCTAAGGCAAGAAAGCTGGACATGGTGAGCTTATTGATTTAATCCATTCCAGATCAGCTGCCTGTGTCAGCAGTTTCTACAAATGTGGCAGGTACTCACTTGCATCTGAATTTGATGTCCTTGGCTATTTTAAAAAGGAAAAATGCCATATTTTCTTAGACCTTGTTTTTTCCTCCAAATGGCCAAGCCTCACAGAATTCCTCTAGAATCATGGAGAGTCCTCTTAAGATAAAAGGATTTACTTCTATTGCTTTGCACTGGGCATCATGTTTCACAGGACAGTGTCCACTAATCAATTGTAGTTTATTTCACTCTCGAGGTGAAAACTTAAATCCCTGATCTGCTTCACCAGGGGACCTACAGGTAGCGCCTGTTTGCTCAGGGTCTGCCCAAGGCGCTCTCCTCTAAGTTTCAGCTCCCAGCGTGGGGGTTCAGAGTTGATGGGGCTACAACTCTGAGAGTCACTGCAGGCTGGGCATCTGGGGAAGCCTCCAACTTCCTGCTGTGCCAGCTTGAGTGCCTGAATTTGGGGTGGGGGGGGTCCTGCTCCTCCAGATATATGGGGGTATTTCCAAAAGGATGTATTCAAGGAGAACACAGGCACTGAAGCTCAGACTGTACTTGAAGTCAGAGTCTGTGGCACAGTGGCTCCATCCCTGCTCTATTCTAAAAATGTTACCTGCATGAGCTCATCTGTATTGATCAAGATTCTTCTGAGAAACAGAACCAATAGGATGTACAGAGAGAGAGAGAGATTTATTTTAAGGAATTGGCTCACAGTTATGGAGGCTGGCAATTCTAAAATCTGCAGGGTAGGCTAGCAGGCTGGAGCCCAGGGAAGGAGCTGATGTTGCAGTTCAAGTCCGGAGGCCGGCTGCTGGGAGAGTTGCCTCCTGCTGGGGTAGTCGTCTGTATTCAAAGTGTATTCAAGGTGTCTTCTGGTTGAATGAGTCCCACCCACACTGTAAAAGGCTATTTGCTTTTCTCAAAGTTCACCAGTTTAAATGTTAATCTCAAAAACAAAAAAATTTAAAAAACAAAGTAATAAAATAATGTTAATCTCATTCAAACGCACCTTTGTAGAAACATCCAGAATAACGTCTGACCAAATATCTCATCACCATGACATAGCCAAGTTGAATCATAAAACTGTCACTCACTCTATGGTGATAAGTCTCACCCTTATTTTAAAAGGAAATTGAAGCAGGGGGATGTTAGGTAACTTACATAAAGTCCCACAGAAAATAAATGTTGGGAGTGAGAGTCAGTCCCTTGCAGGCTGGTTCCAGAATTCCTTCACCTAAGGGAATTATCCATACCTCCACTGATACATGGCTCACTGTCATGGCAGACCTGGAAATGCCAACAATGTAGAGATTCCTGGGACTTTTTGTTATTGCCCATTATTTGGCCAAGAACATGAATTTGGGACTAAGTCATTATCTCTTTCTCTTACTGTCAGACAGACTTCAGATGGCAAACAACACAGGCTTCTATTCCCTTCTTCTCCCTTTTGTGAACCTGAAATGTGTGTGTGTGTGTGTGTGTGTGTGTGTGTGTGTGTGTGTCCGCGCACCAGCACTGGATATTAAACCAAGGGGCAGTCTACCTCTGAGCTACATACACAATCCTTTTTAATTTTTATTTGGAAACAAAGTCTCACTAAGTTGCTGAAGACCCTCACTAAGTTTTGAGGCTGGCTTCAAACCTGTGATCTTCCTGTCTCAGCCTCCCACATCCTGGGATTACAAGCATATACCACCACACCCAGCTTTAAAAAAATTTTTTAATTCCCCATGGCACTCACTCAATTCCAAAAAACTCCAGTTTTCCATAACCAGTAGGGTGTAAGCAGTTGGTAAAGGATCTATTTTCAGGACTTATATTTTGCCCTATCCATCTGACAAGAAAGACTTTAGTATCCCAGTACTAAGAAAGGAAGATCACAGGTTCAAGGACAGCCTCAACAAGTTACTGAGGCCCTCAGCAACTTAGTGAGATTATTTTTCAAAATAAAAGCCAGGTGAGCTGGGCGGGCGTGGTGGCGCACGCTTGTAATCCCTGCTCTTGGGAGGCGGAGACAGGAGGATCGCGCAGGTTCAAAGCCAGTCGCGCTGGCTTAAGAGACCCTGTTTTCAAATAAAAATATAAAAATAGGTCTGGGCATGTAGCCCGGAGGTAGAAGGGCTTCCAGAAACCCCAGTACCACTAATAATAATAATAATAATAATAATAATAATAATAATAATAATAATAATAATAATAATAATAAATAAATAAAAGCCAGGTGTGATAGCACAGGCCTGTAATCCCACTACTAGAGAGGCTGGAACAGGAAGATCACAGGTTCGAGGACAGCCTCAGCAAGTAGTGAAATTCTCATCAACCTAGGAAGACCCTGTTTTAAAATAAAAATGAAAATAGGTCTGGGAGTGTAGCTTGAATGTAGAATGTCCCTGGGTTCAATCCCCAGTGCCACAAAAAACAAACAAATAAATAAATAAATAGCATTCCTGAAGCAGCAGCAGCCAAAATGAAGTTGAATCCCTTTCTGACTTCTGATCAAAGCAAGAACTATAAAAGGCATTTTATTTTTTATTTTTTTTTTAATGAAACAAAAGACAGTATTTGTTGTAACGAGTTCTCATCACAGCATAAACCCAAAAGATCCTGGAGAACAGACTTCAATGCTCTAAGAGCTGATGTGCAGAATAAATACTTTAGGCCACTGTCTAATGCTCTAGTGGGTTTTTTTTTTCGAAGCTTTTTTTAATTGATGTATTATGATTATACATAATAGTGAGATTTATTGTTAAGTATTTGAAGATTCACATTCTAGGGGTTCTTTTTTAAGCTTTTGTTTTAAAAATATCAAGCCAAAAAGTTTAAATAATAGTTCAATGAATCCCATTTATCCTCTATCTAGATTCACCGGCAGTTAACATTTGCATGCACTGCCTTCTCTCTCTAGCCTCACCCACACACATGTATACAAGCTGGCTTTTCTTCTTTGAACCTTTTGAAAACACGTTATAGAAATCAGGGGATACCTCACCTGAAATACTTCACTACATAGCTCCTAAGAACTAGGACATTTTCCTACTTAATTGTAATATCATAACACCAAAATATTTGACACTAACAAACTATTATTATCTAAAATATAACCATATTCAAGTCTTAATAATGTCCTTTATATTGTGCTTTCTTTTTACTTTTGGTACTGGGATTTGAACCTGGGGGCATTCTACCTCTGAGCCACCAACCCTACCTTCCCCCAACCTTTGTTTCTTTTCAGTACTGGGGATGGAACCCAGGGGCACTGTACCTCTGGGCTACACCTCCAGCCCTATTTTAGTCTTTTTAGTTTTTTGAAACGGTCTCACTGAGTTGCAAAGAGCCTCACTAAGTAGCTGAGGGTGTCTGCGAACCGCCACCCTCCAGTCTCCGCCTCTATAAAAGGCATTTTAAAGCACCTTCCCACATTCACAGGAAGAATATGTCTTCTCCTTCCAAAGAGCTGAGACAGAAGTACAATGTTTAATCTATGCCCATCAGAAAGGATGATGAAGTCTAGGTCGTCCAAGGACACTACAAAGGTCAGCAGATTGGCACGGTAGTCCGGTGTATGTCATCTACACTGAACGAGTGCAGCAGGAAATGGCCAACGGCACCACTGTACACGTGGGCATTCACCCCAGCAAGGTGGTTATCACCAGGCTACAACTGGACAAAGATGGCAAAAAGATCCTGGAACGGAAGGGCAAATCTCACCAAGTAGGAAAGGAAAAGGGCATATACAAGGAAGAAACAATTGAGAAGATGCAGGAATAAAGTCATCTCATTTACAACTTTTTATTTAAGACCAATAAAATGAAATTTTAATTAATTAATTAGCTAATTAATTTTTATTTTTCTACTTTATTATTATTTTTTAATTTTTTATTGGTGCATTATATTCATATATCATATTGGGGTAAAAAACTTGTGTGTACATACATGTACACATCACTGATTTAACCCCTACCCAATTCCCACCCCATTCCCTCCCCACCCCTCCTTCAGTACTTTATGTCTAGATTGCTTCACTTAGAAATTACCTAGTGCTAACAATTACAAACTTAAGATGATGCTAACAATTTATCTAATTTCACAGCTAAGAACATTTTAAAAGGTGCCCTTTAATTTGTTTTCCAAAATCAAGTAAACAAAACTTATTTTTAAGCATATTTTATATTCAAAGATTGCCTCAATCAATAAAATAATAAATTATTTTAGGTTAAATTTTAAACTAAAATTGGCAAATAAAACTGGTAATAAAAACAGTACAGCATAGGAGCTGGGCGTGGTGGCGCACGCTTGTAATCCCCATGCTTGGGAGGCTGAGACAGGAGGATCACACAGGTTCAAAGCCAGCCTCAGCTACTTAGTGAGGCTCTCAGCAACTTAGTGAGACCCTGTTTCCAAATAAAATATAAAAAATAGGTCTGGGAGGAGAGCATAGGTTCAACACTACAACATATTGGCACAGGCAGTAACTTTCTCAACAAAACCTCCAAAGCTCAGGAAATTAAAGCAAGAATCAACAAGTGGGATAGCATCAAACTTAAAAGTTTCTTCTCATCAAAGGAAACCATCAATAACCTAAAGAGGAAGCCTACAAAATAGGAAAAGATCTTTACCAGCCACCACTCTGATAGGGGGCTAATATCCAGAATATACAAAGAGCTCAAAAGACTCTACACTAGCAAAACAAACAACCCAATCAAGAAATGGGCAAATGAACTAAATAGACACTTCACAAAAGAAGAGATGCAAAGGGCCAATAGATACATGAAAAGATGTTCTTCATCACTGGCCATCAGGGAGATGCAAATCAAAACTACACTGAGATTCCATCTAACCCCAGTCAGAGTGGCAAGCATAAAGAAATCAAACAACAACAAATGCTGGTGAGGATGTGGGGGAAAAGGAACTCTTTTACACTGTTGGTGGGAGTGCAAACTAGTTCAACCACTATGGAGATCTGTGTGGAGATTCCTAAGAAAACTGGGAATAGATCCACCATATGACCCAGCTCTACCACTCCTGGGTATTTTTCCAAAAGGGTTGAATTCAGGGAACTATAGCAACATATGCATACCTATGTTCATAGCAGCACAATTCGTAATAGCCAAAATACGAAACCAACCCAGGTCCCCATCAACAGATGAATGGATTGCAAAACTCTGGGAAATACACACAATGGAATTCTACTCAGCCATAAAGAACAAAATCATACCATTTGCAAGAAGATGGAAAGTCCTGGAGAGCATTATGTTAAGTGAGACCAGCCAAGCACAGAAGGAGAAGGTACATATGTTTCCTCTAATATGCCCAAACTAGGGAACCTAGAGGATGCCAGTGGGACTCCAGATAATGGAGGGAAAATACCAGCAAAGATTGAATGGAAAGATAGAGGAGGAGGAAGGCTGAACTCGATTAATGAGGGTCCACATCCGAATATGTGTAAAATTATGAATATGGCATGGTTACCCGGGACAATCATTGGTGGGAGGGGGGAAGGGAAAACAGGGGTGGGAGGGGAGAGAGGGCATCAAGTATAGTTTAAATGTATACCATTTATGTTCAATAAAAAGTTTTTTAAAAATGTGCCAGATTATAGTTTCAAAAAGTACTAAAATTAAATATTTTAAACAAATTCAGTAAGACAAAAAAAAAATAGGTCTGAGAGTATAGCCCGGAGGTAGAAAGCCTCTGGGGTCCACCTCCAGTACCACACACACACACACAAAAAAAAAAAACAGTACAGCATAGTATTTTCTTTTTTTCAGGAGCAGCTGGGTACCGAGGATTGATTTTTAAAAGGCTGAGGGTGTAGCTCGAAGGTAGAATGTCAGTACCAAAAATTAAAAAAGAAAAGCTTGGTTGTGTGGGCCAGTGAATATAATGTTTGTGTGTCTCAATGTGTGCATATGTCCCTGTGTGATGGGCAGTCTCCAGGGAAGAGCATGACAGGCACCTCCTGGGCTGCCTGCTGGACCACCTCCACCGAGCAGAGCTGCGCCCTCTCACAACACACTCCGTGGTAGCAGGAAGAGCCGTGGAAGACAAGGACAGACTGTGGGAAGGCAGAAGGAGCCCTGTTATTCCGAGACAGAAGGGGAGGACAAGGTGTGAAAGAGCAAGGCTCCCGGCAGCCAAGGCCAAAGCATCCACTGTCACCAGCAAACACTGTGTGATGCAGGAAATTCTCCCCAAATAACACAGCTCAGCACACAAAATAGGATTCAGCAGTAGACCCCAAATAAAGCTAGAAAAAATGTCCCAGTGCAAATGGCACCTCATTCTGCTGATGGCAGTTGCCAGCTGTTGACTCTTTACACTTGGCAGAGGAAACAACAAAGACCAGACAGACCCAGAGGTCACCAGACTCCAGGAGAGGGCCCCAAGGAGTTGCCAGGAAAATGGCCAGGAGGGTTCTTGACATACATGATAGGAAAGAATTTCAGCAGGGTCAGTAGAGGCACAGAGATTTCGGGAAGCAGGAAGCATGTGGGCCGTCTCCAGAGGGAGAGAGGCATTTTGGGGGGTCCCGACTCCTCTTTATTTTGGTACTAGGGATTGAACCCAGGAACATTCTACCTCTGATCTACAGCCCAGCCCTATTTTATTTTTTATTTTGAAATAGGGTCTATTTGCTGGGATCTAACAAAATTGCTGTGGCTGGCCTTGAACCTGATCCTCCTATCTCAGCCTCCCAAGTACTAGGTTTATAGGCATGTGCCACTGCACCCGACTCTAAATTACAAACTTTTTTTGTGTTGTGTGGTACTGGGGATGGAACCCAGGGGCATTCTACCTCTGAGCTACACTCCCCAGCCCTATTTTTTATTCTTTATTTTGAAAAAGGGTCTCACTGAGTTGCAAAGGGCTTCACTAAATAGATAAGGCTGTCCAAGAACTTCAATCCTCCTGTCTCAGCCTCCCAAATGCTGGAATTACAAGTATGCCCCCACCATACCCAGCTAATTACAAACTTCTTAAAATACCCTATCTTTCTTTGCTTAATCTGTTTATCAGTGAGTTAATTAAGGATGCACAGAATTTATGGTTACTTTAAGATTTTTAGATTTCCCAGAAATTTGGGAGTGACCGGCCTGCAAAGTTATGCAGAAATTCAGTTTAAGATAACATTTCTGACCAGTGTGGTAGCGCATACTTGTAATCCCAGTACTTGGGAGGGTGAGAAAGGAGGATCACAGTTTTCCAGACAGCCTCAGCTACTTAGTGAGGCCCTCCCCAACTTAGTGAGACCCTGTTTCAAAATAAGAAATAAGGGGCTGGGATGTGGGATGTAGCTCAGTGGCAAAGCACCTGCTTTGCAGGTGTGGTGCTCTGGGTTCGATCCCCAGTTCAAAAAAAAAAAAAAAGAACCCCCCTTCAAAATAAGGAATAAAAAATAGGGCTGGGGGTATACCTCAGAGGTAGACTGCCCCTAGGTTCAATCTCTAGTGCCACAAAAAGGAAAAAAAAAAAGATTATATTTCCTAGCCTGGTGTGGTGGTACATACTTGTAATCCCAATACTTGGGAGGCTGAGATAGAATCACAGGTTTAAGGCAAGTTTGCAAGATACTCAGCATTTTTTTTTTTTTTTTTTGTACTGGGGATTGAACCCAGGGGCATTCTATCTTTGAGCTACACCCCCGCCCTATTTTTTTATTTATTTATTTATTTTTTGCAGGTCTGAGGATGAAACCCAGGGGCATTCAACCTCTGAGCTACACCTTCTGCCCTATATTTTTATTCTTTATTTTTGAAACAGGGTCTCACTAAGTTGCAGAGGGCCTAAGTAGGAGTTGAGGCTGTCCGCGAACCGTGATCCTCCAGTCTCAGCCTCCCAAATGCTGGGATTACAAGCGTGCGCCACACACCTGGCCCCTATTTTTATTTTTTTATTCTTTATTTTGAAACAGGGTCTCAATGAATTGCAAAGGGCCTAAGTAGCTGAGGCTGTCCACCAACCACAATCCTCCTGTCTCAGCCTCCCAAATGCTGGGATTACAAGTGTGCGTCACCAAGTCCATCTTAGATCATCCCCTTTCTAGTATCTTTAGCTTTGAACATTCCGTTGCAGGTGGGGCCCTGTTCCCTTTTTGGTGGGGAGGGAAGTTGATTGTCAGGATCCACATAAATAATTGCAACTTTACGCCAGCTCAGCAAAGCTCTATGGATCCCTGTGTTACTACTGCCTGTGATGTCTAACATGTTTTCTCAGCAGTCAGATCCATAATCCACAAGATTTCCTGGGAGCCAGACTGGTCTACTAGGGACAGAAGAGCCCAACTGTGCTGGAAGATTTTTTCCAGGGATGATCATACTACCCGACTGCCTGAGGCTCAGTGTGGCTATCCATGTGTGTGTGTGTGTGTGTGTGTGTGTGTGTGTGTGTGTGTGTGTGTGTGTGTGTTACTGAGGTTAAAAGGTTGAACCCAGGGGCATTCTACTTCTGAGCTGTATCTCCAGCCCTATTTTTTATTTTTTATTTTGCAACAGGACCTCCCTAAGTTTCTGAGGCTGGCCTGAAACCTGTGATCCAAATGTCAAGTACTAGAATTACAGGCATGTACCACCATGCCCAGCTTCATAATGCCTTAGTCTGTTTCCTTTTGCTATAACAAAATACCTGAGGCTAGATATTTTATAAAGATGTTTATTTAGAATCATTGTTCTGGAGACTAGATGACTATCTGAGGAGAACCTCTACTGAGTCACAGGGTGGTGAATGGCAGGCACAATGGTGGGAAAGTATGAGAGGTCAATCACATGAGGAAGAGAAAGGCCACCAAGGAGGCTGGACACTTAAATAACTCACTCTCCCAGGAACTAATCCAGTCCTTTCAGGTCTACCACACTTGCAAGAGATGGACATCAATCTGTTCTGAAAGTGCTGCCCCCATAAACTTCCTTGAAAGGTCTCTCTCTCTTTCTCTCTCTTCCTCCCTTCTCTTCTCTTCCTCTTCCTCTCTGCTCTCTGTCTCTGTCTCTCTCTTTATTTTCTTTTTTTGTTGTTGTTCTGATGATGTAACCTACAGGCATTCTACCTTCAAGCTATTCTCTAGCCCTTTATAATTTTAGTTTTGAAGCAGTCTATGTTGCTGAGATTCTCACTAAATGGCTCAGGCAGGTCTCAAACCTTTCATCCTCCTGTCTCAGCCTCCCGAGTACTGGGAGCTCAGTGTCATATAGCATTCCTTCTACGTACTCTAGTAGGGCAGTTGCAACCTCCAGCCCAGATTCAAGGAGAGGGAACCTGACCCCTGCCTCTCAGTGGTTGATACGCCTGTCACTTTGCACGAAGAGCATGTTGAATGCGACACATATAGTGGAGTAGCCATCACCTCATTTCAACTTTGCCCAAGTTCTTTGACTGACAGGTTGGCTATCATCCCTATCTAGAAGAGGGGCCTGACCTTCTTCTAAGGTTCTGTCCCCCACTTCGTTAGTTCTCGGGAGACATGTATGATCCTTCAGAATCTCAGATCATGAGCATAGGAAACACTTCTGATCTCTTTGATCTGAGAGTAGGTCAGGAAAAAAGGCAATCTGTCCCCAGTGATGGAGCTGAAACACATCCCAGGGAGACCTGTGTGGGCCAAGGAACTGGTCCATGGCTGAATACAGAATGAGTTTCACTCACTCACATCAAATTTCCCAAGTATTGGAGAGAGTCCACCACTGTCTCAGGAGGAGAGTCTGTCTAGGGGCTTTCTGGCTGCATTTCACAGCTGCCATCAGCTTACCCCAGACCATCTTTCTGAATAGAGCTGTCACTGGAAATTAGGCAGCAGTGGAAGGTGATTGTCTCACAAGGGTAGAATGACGTGGTGGAGATGATGAGAAGGAGAAGTGCAGGGCAGGAAGAATCATTCTCAAGAAGGGTGGGGCCGGGCATGGTGGCGCAGCTTGTAACCCCAGCATTCGGGAGACGGAGACTGGATGATTGCAGTTCGTGGACAGCCTCAGCTAACTTAGCAAGGCCCCTCGTAACTCAGTGAGACCCTGTTTCAAAAAATATAAAGCCTAAACAATAGGACCGGGGTTGTAGCTCAGAGGTAGAATGTCCCTGGGTTCCATCCCTAGTATCTCAAAAAAAAAAAAAAAAAAAGAATGGTGGAAAATTGGGGGGTCTCTCAGGATAGTCGTCTTTAAATGATTTCACTCTAGATTCCCTTCTCATCAAACTGGGCCATTTGGAACGGAGAGATATCCATAAGACCCCTGTCAGAGAATTCATTTAAGAGTCATGAATTTCATGCTTTCATTGGGGCAGGCATTGGCTGGGGTGCTGGGAGCCATGGGATGTTTTCTGTTGTCTCTCTGGAGGAATCACCTCCCAATAGGAGAAGGGGTCCTGAGGGCCTAGGGCCCTGTGGAGGCTGAGAGCAATGCTGGTCTCAGTGGTGCATAACTACAGAGTTTAACTTTGAGTCGAGCACGCGCTCTGGTTCTAGCCCCTACTCCTGCATCGGGGGAAGAAAGAGGGTCCAGTGGAATAGTGATTGCCTGTGCTGTGGTGAGCGCCACAGTCTGGAGCCCCTTTGAGGCCCTAGGTTGTGCTACTTGCAGGTTAGCCTCAGGCATGTAGGAACCCGGAGGTGGAGAGCAAGGGCAGGGACACGATGCTGCTACAGAGAACCTGAGGGAAAGATGCTGGCAGTAATATCATTTGCTGGACTGTTATTCAGCTCTGACCCTGGTTTCCTGGCAACTGGTATTGAGTAGATGGTTGCCTAGCAATCTGGGGCCATCCAGACAATTGGGTAAGGACTTTAGTCTGTGTGGGCACCAATCAGAACATCACAGGGTATTGTTAATCCTAAAGGCAGCCACTGGGTTCACTACTTAGATTTTCTCTTCTAATAATTGCTTTTGTTGCACAAAAAATAATGTAACAGTGCTGCACAAAACCCAAGAAAATGAGAACACCCCATGATCCTACCATCCAAACAAGGTGAAAATCGCCACCTTTACTCTTTCCATGATGGTCTTTCTCTGCAGGAGCACATTTTCATTTTGTCATCCTTTCATTTTATTTATTTATTTAGGTACTAGGAATTGAACCCAGAGGCATTATACTTTAGAGCTACACCTCCAGCCCTGTTTTATTTTGTTTTCATTTTGAAATAGGTTCTTGCTAAGTTGCTTAGAGTCGCGTCCTTTTAAATCTCAGCTGTTTTGATTTTTTTTTTACTTTGATCTAGATTATCCTAAGAAATTCTCCAGCTTTTAATAGTGTTATAGCCAGGCATAGTAGTGCATGACTGTAATCCCAGTACTTGGGAGGCTGAGACCAGAAGATCACAGATTAGAAGCCAACCTCAGAAACTTATCAATTTGTTTCCAAATTTTAAAAATTAATAAATATATAAATATATATATTAATAAATAAATATAAAGGTTTGGGGGAGTTGGGCGTGGTGGTGCATGCTTGTAATCCCAGTATTTGGGAGGCTGAGACAGGAGGATCGCAGTTCTCGGATAGCCTCAGCTACTGCTTAGTGAGGCCCTTCACAACTCAGTGAGACCCTGTTACAAAAATAGACTAAAAAATAGGACTGGGGGTGTAGCTTGGAGATACAATGCCCTTGGGTTCTATCCCCAGTACCGCAAAAAAAAAAAAAAAAAAAAAAAAAAAAAGCTGGGAAAGTGGCTTGGTTGTAGAATACCACTGGGTTCAGTTCTCAGTACCAAAAGAAAATTAGTTTTTAGGATAATTGGGTCTGAGGACTGTGTGACTCACGCAGTGGCTGCAGCTTTGTTTTGGTTGTTTTGCGATGCTGGGATGGATCCCAGGGCTTTGTGCAGGTTAGGCGATCACTGCCACTGAGCGACACCCTCCCTCACCACTCAGATGCAGCAGCATTTAATTATGTTTTCATCTTGTTCCAACAATGAGTCTGCTCCTTTTTTCTTTTCTTTTTCTTTTCTTCTTTTTTTCTTTTGCCATGATAACCAGTACTGCAGTCTACCTCTTCCTGCAGAGAGCTTTTCTTTATCCATTAGATCACTGCCTTGATATCAATATTAAGGGATGGAATTATTGTATAAAGGGACATTCTCACGGCTCTCTTGTTCACAGGCTTTCTTCATGGGTGATACCAGTTTTCCCAGGACTGAGAAGTGGGCTGATCTCACCCCACTGCTAAGGCACCGTCATCCCTTCACCTGTTAGAGGAGGGAATTGAGACCCTCTGTAGAGGAGGATTGGCCCCAAAGTCACACCACCAGCACCAACCCTAAGGCTAGGTCCCTGGCCTGACTCCCTTATCTAGGACATTAAAGCAGATACTTCATCTCTGAGATGGATGGAATTCAAATTTCTAAGTAAATAAAAAGTCCTATGCATCTCCTAATTCATCTACTAGCTCTTTTTTTGGGGAAAGTACTAAGAATTGAACCCAGGGGTACTCACCCCTCAGCCCCTTTTCTATTAAAAAAAAAAAAAGAGCATGATCTTTCTAGATTTCTGAAGGCCTTGCTAAGCTGCTGAGGCTGGCCTTGAATCTGCAATCTTTCTGTCTCAGCCCCCAAACACAGATTATAGACATGCGCCACACACTTGCTTCATCTATTAGCTCTTATGGACCTTCAACCAATATAGCACAACTCTTTTCTCAACCAAACATTTTGAGAACATTTCAGCTGCATGATAGTATTTTTTATTTTTATTTATTATTAGTATTAGTATTAGTATTAATTATTTTGCAGTACTGGGGATGAAACCCAGTCTAACTCCGAGCTACACCCACAGCCCTTTTTTTTTTTTTTTTTGGTGGTACTGGGAGTGGAACCCAGAGGCTTTCTACCTCCAGGCTATACTCCCAAACCTATTTTATACTTTATTTGGAAACAGGGTCTCACTAAGTTACTGAGAGAATCACTAAGTAGCCGAGGGGTTAGGCCGGTGCTGGGGCCAGTGAGGCCAGGATCGGAGCCTGCTGTGAAGCAAGGCTGGTGCTGGGGCCTTCAAGGCCAGGATCAGAGCCTGCAGAGGGGTTAGGCCAGTGCCAGGGCCAGCAAGGCCAGGATCGGAGCTCACCACGAGGAAAGGCCGGTGCTGGGGCCTCCAAGGCAGGGAGAAGAGCCTGCCAATGGGTTAGGCCGGTACTGGGGCCAGCAGCCAGCATCAGAGCCTTCCATGAGGCAAGGCTGCTACTGAGGCCTCCGAGGCCACGATCGGAGCTTGCTGAGGGGTTAGGCTGGTGCTGGGGCCAGCGAGGCCGGCATCGGAGTTTGCCATGAGGCAAGGCCGGTGCTGGGGCCTCCAAGGCCAGGATAAGAGCCTGCCAAGGGGTTGGGCCGATGCCGGGGCCAATGGCTGGCATTGGAGCCTGCCGTGAGGCAAGGCCGCTACTGGGGCCTCTGAGGCCGGGATCGGAGCCAGTTGAGGGGTTAGGCTGGTGTCGGGGCCAGCGAGACCACAATCGGGGCCTCCCATGAGGCAAGGCCACTGCTTGAGCCAGGGAGGTCTGCATCAGTCCATCGGGTAGCCAGGCCACTACTGGGGCCGTCAAGAGTGGGATCGGTACTTGCAACGCGGCATGCACAGAGAAATATCGCAGAAAATAAAAATCAGATGCTTCCCCTAATCAGCAATAACTAGGAGGAAAGGGGCAGCAGGAAGAGCTCGAGCTATAGAAAGGGCCCTATAAGCGAAGCAATTAAGGTGACCAATTAGAGGGTATGGAATAGGGGAGGATGGAGCCTCTTTAAAATGCAGGAGGTACATAAACAAATGTATCAAAGTTAATCACCAAACAAGCATGGGATTGAGGGAGGGGGAGGGAATGGGATGGGGGCTGGATGAGGGCTAATTGGATGATGTGTGCTTGTATATCCTCTCAAGTCTTATATTCCAATGTGATGTATTATTACAATGCACCAATTTAAAAAATAAATAAAAAATAAGAAATAGGGTCTAAATTGTACAGGGCCTAAGTTGCTGAGGCTGGCTGTGAACCTATGATCGATCCTTCTGTCTCAGCCTCCCTTATAGTACTGGGATTACAGATGTGTGCCACCATACCTAGCTCCCTTTTAGCTTGTATTTTAAAACAAACTCTCGACAAATTGCTGAGGTTGGCCTCAAACCTGAGACCTTTCTGTCTCAGCTTCCCAATTACTGGGATCATAGGCATGCGCCACCACAATCAGATGAAGGTTTTCTATGGTGAGCCTGTGGAAGAGGAAGTTCCCTCTTTATTCCTGTAATCCCAGTACTTGAGAGGCTGAGACAGGAGGATCACAGTTTTTTGTTTGTTTCTTTGTCTTTTGTAGTACTGGAGACAGAGCCCAGGGGCATTCTACATCTGAGCTACACCCCCAAGCCCTATTTTTTTTTATTATTCTTTATTTTGAAAAAGGGTCTCACTGAGTTGCAAAGGGCCTCACTAGGTAGCTGAAGCTAGCCACGAACCTGGATCCTCCAGTCTCAGCCACCCAAATGCTGGAATTACAAATGTGCACGACCACGCCCAGCTAAGAATCACAGTTGTGAGGCCAGTCTCAGCAACTTAGTGAGACCATCTTTCAAAATAAAAAATGCCAGGCGTGGTGGTGCACGCTTGTAATCCCAGGATTCGGGAGGCTGAGACCAGAGGATCGCGGTTCACGGACAGCTTCAGCTACTTAGTGAGGCCCTCCACAACTTAGTGAGACCCTGTTTCAAAATAAAGAATAAGCTGGGCGTGGTGGCACACGCTTGTAATCCCCACGCTTGGGAGGCCGAGACAGGAGGGTCGCACAGGTTCAAAGCCAGTCTCAGCTACTTAGTGAGGCTTTCAGCAACTTAGTGAGACCCTGTTTCCAAATAAAATATACAAAAGGTCTGGGAGTATAGCCCGGAGGTAGAAAGCCTCTGGGTTCCACCCCCAGTACCACCAAAAAATAAAAAAATAAAGAATAAAAAATAGGGCAGAGGCTATAGCTTAGAGGTAGAATGCCCCTGGGTTACATCCCCAGACCCGCAAAAAATAAATAAATAAATAAATAAAATAAAATAAAATAGGGCTGGGTATGTAGCTCTGAGGTACAATGCTCTTGGGTTCAATCCCCAGTATATTAAAAAAAAAAAAAAAAAAGAAGGAAGAGAGTAGAGATTCCCAGCTTGACTTTCCTGCCCCAATCAGGGCATAACACAGAGATCCAGAAGTGGACAGGAGGAGGACTCAGCAGCCAGTCTCAAAGCAGTCATGGTTTCCAGGATGAGAAATGGCTGTAGTCCAAGCAGCAAGAGTTCCTGGAGGGTCCCCTCCCACCACACACACACACACACACACACACACACACACTCATTATCATCACCACCACCATCATGACCATCATCACCTTCACCACCAAAGCTTGTTTCTCGGCTACAGCTAAAAGAAGTCTTTGTGCATTTTGCTGCTTGCTCTATGCACACGTTCTAAAGGGAACATGCATGTCTGGCGCAGAGCAAGGCCCTGGATGTGGTCTGGGAAGACTGGCAGTAGGTAGAATAGGAAAAATAAAAGTAATAGGTAAAAAGGAGATAAACAGGGAAGAAAAAGGGAGATTGTAGCTTTAAATATAAAAACTCCATGATGGTCTTCATCTTTAAAGGTTTGTCAAATAAATCTTAGCCTACTATATGTCCAGTGAATTGTGCATAAATATTCTGTTTTTGTTTGTTTGTATGTTTGGGTTTTTTTTGCAGCACTGGGTATTGAACCCAGGGGACTTCTATCTCTGAGCTATACCTCCAGCCCTACTTTTTATTTTTATTTTGAAATAGGGTCTATACTAAGTTGCAGAGGGCATCACTAAGTAGCTGAGGCTGGCCTCAAACCTGCGTCCTCTTGTCTCAGCCTTCCAAGTACTGAGATTACAAGCATGCACCACCATGCTCAGCTCCATATTCTGTTTTTAGACTGATCAAAGAAGTCTAGAGAAAGATACTGTTCAAGGCCCAGTGGTATGGGTATAGCACAAGGGTGATCATCAACTAGATAATGTCAGCCTGAAGATTCTAAGAACCGAACCCCCAACACTTGCTCTGTGCTTCATGATCAAGGGAATCCAATCATTAGGATGAAACAGCCACCTCTCAAGGTTTCCATTTACAAAGTTTCTTAAAAAAAAAAAAGAGCCTTGCACTTTCCAAGCACCTCACACACTCCAGAGGTGGCCCGTGTTCTTTCCCCAACATGTATTTCTTACTTTCTTAAATAAACCTCTGCTGTGTCTCTGATTGGCATGTGCTGACATTCTTTTCCATCATATAAGGGCCTTGCAGATCCCGAGTTGGGGGATTGACCCTTCTCTCATGACAGCAGGCCATGATCTCTGGAGGTGGACAAGCCTGGGGCGGGAAGCTGTTAAGAAGTGAGGGTGTGTGGGCTTTTACCTTAGGTCAGTCAGAGGGAGCTGGGTAGAATGCAGCCTTGTCAGTACTAGTGGCAGATCTGGGACACATTCTTTCATCTCTTGGCTTCAGTTTTACCATTGGAGAGAATACTGATGCCTAGCTTGTAGGGTGATGAACATTAAGCGAGATTATTTCTGCAGAAGTGTTGAGCAGTTCCTAGCACACAGTCCATGCTCAGTAATGGGCTGCTGCTGCTACTGCTGTCACTGCTGTTATAATTTGTAGGTGTCCTTATCAGCATTGGGAGTTGACCTATGTCTAGACCCAGTTTTGGTCTGGCAGACTCAGATACCTGATTCGAGTTCACTCAGACAGTGCGTCTCTTCTGCAGGCTAATCCCCCTAAAAGGACGAAGGAGACCTACCAAGGAAGAGCTGGGAGCAGAGATCCTCCTGGAAGAGGCCACTCTCTCCCAGCTGGAAGGGGCGTGTCCTCTGGGTCAGTCCCAGAAGCAAGAGCTGAAGGCAGCCTTTGTCCATTCAGGGTCTTTTGGTGGATTCTGGCTCCAGGCCCTGGAGAGTTTTCCTGGAACAGTCTGGCATTGAGCAGGGAGAGAGACTGCAGCTTGAGACCTTCAGTTAACCTTCTTTCAGGGATGTCAGAGGCCTCTGAGGAGCATGGCCTGGGACAGGGGCACGTTGTTTTCCTCACCTCAAAGGCAGAGCTTGTGTCTAGCTGAATCCAGAGTTAAACTTCAGTAAGTAGAGCCCCCAAGATCCCCTGTGCTGGTACATTTTGTTCATTCTG
Organism: Muscardinus avellanarius; assembly: GCF_963383645.1. Taxonomy (NCBI): domain Eukaryota; kingdom Metazoa; phylum Chordata; class Mammalia; order Rodentia; family Gliridae; genus Muscardinus; species Muscardinus avellanarius. Next base: position 18,127,151 of record NC_137802.1, on the reverse strand, counting down.
TATAAATGGACCAGGTGGAAAATAATAAGGTGCCCTAGAAAAACTACATCTCTGTGGAGTTGTTTTGTTTGTTTATTTCTGGTTTTGTTTTTTGTTAGTGGTACAGGGAATTGAACCTAGAGGCATTTTACCTCCAGGCTACACCCTTAGTCCTATTTTATTTTTTACTTTCTTTCCTTCTTTCTTTCTTTCTTTCTTTCTTTCTTATTTATTTATTTATTTATTTTTGTGGTGCTGGGGATGGAACCTAGGGGTTTTCTACCTTCAGGAGACACTCCCAGACCTATTTTCTATTTTATTTGGAAACAGGGTCTCACTAAGTTGCAGAGAGCCTCACTAAGTAGCTGAGGTTGGCTTCGAACCTGTGTAATCCTCCTTCCTCAGCCTCCCAAGTACTGGGATTACAAGCATGCACCACTATGCCTGGCTTATATTTTTTTTACTTTGAAACAATGTCTAACTAAATAGCTGACAGCCTCATTAAATTTCTGAGGCTGGTCTCAAACAAGCATTCCTCCTGTCTAGCCTTCCAAGACCTGGGATTCCAGGCATGTGACACCATGTCCGGACTTTGTGGAGGGTTTTTGTGTGTGTGTGTGGTGGTGGTGGGGGTGGAACCCAGGGCTTTTCTACCTCCGGGCTATACTCCCAGACCTATTTTATATTTTATTTGGAAACAGGGTCTCACTGAGTTGCTGAGAGCCTCATTAAGTGCTGGAGCAATTCTAAGAATTTAATTCAGCTTGGCGTGGTGGTGCACACTTGTAATCCCCACGCTTGGGAGGCAGAGACAGGAGGATCGCACAGGTTCGAAGCTAGCCACGTGTGCTGGCTTAGGAGACCCTGTTTCCAAATAAAAATGTAAAAATAGGTCTGGGAGTGTATTCCGGAGGTAGAAGGGCTTCCAGGAACCCCAGGACCACCAAAATAAAAAAAATTTAATTCAAAGAATTTTAATTCAAGCACGGAAGGATCGCCAGTCCACTCCCGGGTCGATATCTCTACTGGCCGATCCCGGGTTTATTTCTTTTGAGGTATTTATACAGTTTCAGGTCAATCAATATCCTCATGCTATCACCACCTGAATGCAATAAAAACAGATCCAAGGCATATATATTGCGGGCAGGTCAATCAATACCCTCATGCCATCACCACTTGATCTTCTCTCAGACCTTTTACTTTGAACTTTCCATGACCCCAAACCTTGTTGACTCTGGGTGAAGGACAGTCAGCTGAGTCAGAAATAGTCTTTTAGGGGAAAACCTTAATGGCTCCCCACAACTAAGTAGCTGAGGCTGGCTTCGAACCTGTGCCATCCTCCTGTCTCAGCCTCCCAAACACGGGAATTATAAGCGTGCGCCACCACACCCAGTGACTCTGTGGAATTCTAAACTCAGCCTCATACCTTCTTTTTTATCTTTTGAGATAGGGTCTCACTATGTTGCCAAGACTGGCCTCTAACTTGAATCCTCCTACCTCAGCTTCCTGAGGAAGGGAAGTGCTCCACTACTACCATCAGTTTAAAAACTGTGTGCATGTAGCCGGGTATGGTGGTGCACTCTTGTAATCCCAGCATTTGGGAGGCTGAGACTGAAGGATCATGATTCATGGCCAGCCTCGGCTACTTAGTGAGGCTCTTTGCAACTCAGTGAGACCCTGTTTCAAAATAAAGAATAAAAAATAGGGCAGGGGGTGTAGCTCAGAGGTCGAACGCCCCTGGGTTCCATCCCCAGACCCCGCAAATAAATAAATAAATAAATAAGTGTGTGTGTGTGTGTGTGTGTGTGTGTGTGTGTGTTACTGAGGATTAAAGGACTAACCCAGGGCATTCTACTTTCAAGCTACACCCCCAGCCCTTCTTATTTTTTGTTTTGAAACAGAATCTTGCTAAGTTGCTGACAATTTTGCTGGGTGGCTAAGGCTGATCTCAAACCTGCAATCTTCCTGTCTCAGCCTCCCAAGTACTAGGATTATTTTGAAACAGTGCCACCATGCCTGGCTTATTTTGAAACAGTGTCTCACTTAGTTGAAGAGGTTCTTGCTAAGGTGCTGAGGCTAGTGGTGAATCTGTGATCCTCCTGCCTCAGCCTCAAGTAGATCTTGGGCAGTCTTATCAATGAATGCCTCAGGTTTCCATCATACCCTCCATGCCCACAATCCTCAAATCTAGATGGGCTCAACTCGTTCCTCTGTAGCCCAGCATCTATCCAGAGTAGATTTTCTAAAATGTCAGTAGATTTCTGTACCTTTAGAACAAAGTCTAAATTCCTTTCTGGCTGCATGTCCAATGTCTCTTTATCCAGTAAACAATTCCTTGAAAACACCATTTAGTGTACAGTTACAGTGAGTAAAAGTCTGGGTACCAGAATCCTGGCCCTGCAACTTACTAGTCGTACAACTGTAGGGAAGTTGCTTAGCCTCTTTTTCTCCATAATATTGAAAGAAAAAAAAAAAAAAGACAACTCATTCTTCCCAGCACTTTGCTGTGTGACTGCAGTTCTTCCAATGCATTAAATTTGGTTTAGCCATGAGATTTGTTTTTGCTAACAGGACAGTAGAAAACTGAACGCAAGCAGATTTTTCTTCCTCCTCCTCCTCCTCCTCCTCCTCCTCCTGAGTGTGTGTGTGTGTGTGTGTGTGTGTGTGTGTGTGTGTGTGAGAGAGAGAGAGAGAGAGAGAGAGAGAGAGAGAGAGAGAGAGAGACTGACTCAGGGATGCTCCACCGCTGAGCTACACCCCCAGTGCTTTCTAAGATTTGTGCGGGGAGGGGGCCACTGGGGATTAAACCTAGAAGCATTCTACCTTTGAGCTACACCCCAGCCCTAGTTTATTTTTACTTGGAAACAGGGTCTCACTAGGTTGATGAGAGTCTCACTACTTGCTGAGATTGTCCTCGAACCTGTGGTCCTCCTGTCTCTGCATCCCAAGTACTGCGATTACAAGCGTGTGCCGGCACACCCCGCAGGAGAAATAAAGCCCTGGGGGAACTCCCCACAAAGCTGGGAGCTCGCCATCTACCTTTCAGCTCTCCCTTCGCGCTGTGGGGTCCCTGTCCCCGGCTCCCGCCTCCTCCCTGCTGCCAGTCTGTTGCCATGGAGACAGACCGAGATGCCCGGAGATCCGCGGCCACCGACTGGAGCTGAAACCCGGCAAGTGGACCTCGGCCGCGGGCGGAGGCGGAGGGAGGAGCCGGGAAGCGGCACCTCCGCGGATTGGTCGGGCGGACTCTGGCTCCGCCCCTCGCGACCCCGCCCTCGCGGGAGTATAAATACGGGCGCAGCTCCGCCCCTGCTCACTGCGCGAGGCTCGCCCTGCGGACCCTGCCCGCCCTCCGCGCCATGGCCCGCGCCGTCTTCCCGGGCACACCCCGGACTCCCACGCAAATGCGCCCCGACTCGGACCCCGAGTCCGAAGGCCTGTTCGACGAGCCGCCCCCGGCGGCGCCCCCCGCGCCCCGGGCAGCGTCCGCCGGGGGCAGGAGGGCGGGGCGCCGCGCCGGCGGGAAGGGGCGGGGGCTCCGCGCCGGGCCGCCCCCCCGGGAAGAGGCGGCCGCGCGGGACGGGGGCTGCTACCTGGACCACTTCCCGCACCTCTCCATCTTCATCTACGCGGCCATCGCGTTCTCCATCACCTCCTGCATCTTTACCTATATCCACCTGCAGCTTGCCTAGGTGGCGGGGGCGGCCGGGCGGGCAGCGCGAGGGGCTCTCAGCATTGCGTTTTGGGGACGCCCAGCACCTCCCTCCCCATCCAGCTTTCGAGGCTTGTTTCTTTTCTTCCCTGCGGTCGCTTCTTTGTCTAATTGTCCATCCGTAGGAGGGTCCAAAGTTACTGCCGGCCATGAAAAGTGCTGTTTGCACCTGCAGATAAGGGCGGCGTCCAAGTCCGCCCCTAACGTCTAGAATTCCAGGGTGCCATTGACCCCCCGTTCAGGTGACGTCGTTGTTCCCTGGGGCGCGCGCAGCAGGCCCAGCATTTTGTGTTTGGGGAGCGCAGCCTGAGCCCGACCCTCTGTTCTCTAAGAGGTGAACCAGGCCCTCACGGCTCCCAGGATGGCGCAGTCCCCGACCCGACGGGGAGCGGCGGTCCTGGGGGGGGGGGGGGCACCGCCGGAGCACTGCAGAGGTGAGCGGCGTTTGTCGAGGTTTGGTGCCTCTCCCCCGGGGGCTCCGGCTGACTTGAGTTGTGCGCTTTTCCTGCCTTAGGCTTTGTTGTGGCTGCCGGAGGAGCCAGGTCCTGTCTCAGAGGAGCTCAGAGGAGCTCAGAGGAGCTCAGGACGAGTCCTGCACTGCGTGGGATCTGCGACCGCGGATTTCTCTGGACGCAGGCCCAGAGCTCTAGTGCTCTCCTGATGAGACTTGGGGGGCAGATTGGGGTCCGAGAGAGGACTGCACTTGGGCACTCCGGGGGTGTTCACTCTGGTCCGGAGCCTTTCTGGAGCTATGAGACTCAAGATGAAGGAGCTGGGGGTGGGTCCACAAGAAGAGTTCCTGCCAGGCTTTCTCATCTCAGACCCGAAAACCTTATACCAGAACCCACCTTGGCAGGCCCTTCTTTACCCATCTGCCTGCTTTGTTTACTCGTGAATGTCAAATGTCCACATGTATGTATCTTAATGGAAATGTCTGTAATTGTGGTCTCTGATGGAATAAATCTGTTTTTCAGTTTCCTCTATATTCATTTCTCTATTAATTTCCAACTATGCAGTGGGCCCTGTCAGATTTCCTAATCAGCTCCAAGTTTTACCCTGTAACCTTCAGAACACCCCTCATGTCGCTATAAAAGCCTTAACCCACCATCCAGCACTCCAAGGCACAGCATCTCCCTCCACCAGACACCTGTTTTGGAGCCCCTTGATGCCATACTTCAACACAACAGGTCCCCCCAACATGCCTGTATCCAATTCGGCTATCCCCTAACATAGGTTGCCACTATTAGGGCATTAACCTACTGCTCCTCGGGATTCAGTCCCAGCTGCCTCCAAATCAAAACACTTCTGGCCCCATACAGATCCCAACTAAGCTTTAGAATTTGCCCCATTTCACCCAGCCTGGGTCTTTGTAAGTTGCTTTTCACTAATAGGACCTTGTTATTTCCCAATTCTGACTTCCTTTAGTCCTCTGTTACCACATTCCTTGGTATCTTGCTCATCTACACTTGCAGGGTCACAAGTGAACCCATTGTTCCCCAGCATCAGCCAATGATGTATAGCCAGTTTACAATAATTTCCTCAACAATCAGTGGCACTCCCTCCCAAAAAATAATTTACATCTTCAAGGTATCTGTTTTCCAGCCTTTTTTTTTTTTTTTTTTTTTTTTTTTTTTTTCAGTACTAAGGATGGAACCCAGGGTCATTCTATCTCTGAGTGACACCCCCAGCCCTATTTTTTAATCCTTTATTTTTTGAAACAGGGTCTCACTGAGTTGCAAAGGGCCTCACTAAAGTAGCTGAGGCTGTCCACGAACCACAAGCCTCTGGTCTCAGCCTCTGAAATACTGGGATTCCAAGCATGCGCCACCACACCTGGCTTGTTTTCCAGCTTTTAATCTTGGATATTGGCTCTCCTACAATCTCAATCTCTCTCTCTCTCTCTCTCTCTCTCTCTCTCTCTCTCTCTCTGTTTCTTTTTTTGTTGTTGTTGTTTTTGTTTTGCGGGTCTGAGGATGGAACCCAGGGGTATTTGACCTCCGAGCTACACCCCCTGCCCTATTTTTTATTCTTTATTTTGAAACCGGGTCTCACTGAGTACGATCCTCCAGGTCTCAGCCTCCTGAATGCTGGGATTACAAGCGTGCACCACCACGCCCGGCTTTACAATCTCTTTTTTAAAAAATTTGGTTAGTGTTGATTTTATTCAAATTAACTTCTACTATCTTGCTATTTTTTATATTTTTGGTACTGGGGATTGAACCCAGGGGTGTTCTACCTCTATACCACATCCACAGACCTATTTTGGTTTTTTTATTTTGAAACAGTGTCTCACTAAATTGCTAAGGGCCTCGCTTAGTTGGTGAGACTGGTCTCAAGCCTATGATCCTCCTGTCTCAGCCTCCCAAGTACTGGGATTACAGGCGTGAGCCTCCAGGCTCAGCTACTCCTTGGTATTGATTCCCACTGAATTGCTCAATATATGGCTTGCTGCTTTCCAAATAGTTGATCCTGTTGTTCCCCATCTACACACTTTCGTTTTACGTCCTTCAATGACCCTTCATTATGTGATTCTCCAGTATCCTTTGATCACTTAATCCCCTGATAAACTTCCGCCTTATTCCCAAAACCAAAATTCTCTGTTCCTCAACACTTCTTATTGTTTCACAATGTAATGACCCCTTCTGTGCTTCCAAACCTGGGCCTCCATTTTCTACTCCAAATTCAAATGTCTGGTTCCTTCAACAATAACATTATTAGATCCTACTGCCTCTACAATCTTAACATTGGCTTCATTATTTTCCTAAATAAGCAGCCCCATTTAATCTCCTTATTTCAGAGTGCACTGCATTGTTCCCAATTACTATCACCCCAATATTTTACTCTAGCTTTCCTTGACATTCATCCCACCACAGCCATTCTCAAGTTAAGCTTACCCCAGCACCAAAATTCCATCACTTCCTTCCCATACCCCTATATTCTCTCCTATTGGCCCTTTACTTTCACCTTTATCTGGTCATGTTCTGAATTTCTGGTTATACTGAACCCCAATGTTTGGCCTGTGTGAGGCTGTGTGTGTGTGTGTGTGTGTGTGTGGTACTAGGGACTGAAACCAGGGGCATTCTACCTTAGCTATATCCCCAACCCTTTTTACTTTGTTTGTTTGTTTATTGGTGCTGAGGGTTGAACCCAAGGGCATTCAATTTCAAAGGTAGATCCCCCAACCCTATTTTTTTATTTGGAAACAAGGTCTCATTAAGTTGTGAAGGACCTCACTAAGTTACCTTAGTGAGGTAACTTAGTGAGGCTGGCTGCAAACCTACAATCTTCCTGTCTCAGGCTCCCAATGTACTGAGATTACAAGTGTGCGCCACCACACATGGCTATTTTTTCATTTTTGAAACAGGGTCTGGCTAAGTTGCTGAGAGTCTCACTACATTGCTGAGGTTGGCTACGAACTGCGATCCTCATGTCTCAGCCTCCCAAGTACTGGAATTACAAGCATATGCCACCATGCCTGGCAGGACATTCATTTTTATGGTCAAATCCTGAAAAGACTCTCCAGTAATAGTGAACAGACAAGAGATTCGATATTTTTGCATGGGGAAACCTCTTATTGGAAGTCCAGAAATTGGGGAATAGTTGACAATTCAATATTGGGAAGCAGTCACCATGAATTAAGTGGGCAATGAGGTGATATGTGACCCTATATCCTGGAATACTTAAACTATGTAAGGGGAAATATCCTGGAATACTTAAACTATGTAAGGGGAAACTGGCCAAGCCAGACACATGATGATGCTAAAAAAACATCTGAATGATGTGAGTAGTGGAAATTCAATGTTGGTTGGAAAATATAGGCCAAGATGGGAATAGTGGCACATGCCTGTGATCCTAGTACTTGGGAGGCTTAGACAGGAAGATCACAGGTTCAAGCATCTTAGTGAGACCCTGTTTCCAAATAAAAAAATAAATAGGGCTGGGGATATAGCTCAGAAGTAGACCTCTGGGTTCCATTACCACACACACACACACACACACACACACACACACACACAAATGTCTTCCTTTTTTTGGTCCTTGTGCTATTGTTCAAGAATTAAATTCTATGGAAATTCCTTAGAAAACTGGGAATGGATCTACTATATGATCCTGGGTATCTTTCCAAAGAGGTTGAAATCAGAGAACCACACTAATATATGCTTACTCATGTTCATAGCAGCACAATTCACAATAGCCAATTATGGAACCAACATAGGTGTCCATCAACAGATGAATGAATTACAAAGTTATGGAAAATATACACAATGGAATTCTACTCAGCTGTAAAGAAAAAAATTATGTCATCTGCCACCGTCCCCCCTCCGCATATATGAGCGTGATAAACGCTTGTATTATTTGGCAAGGCCCAAGGAGGCCACGCCCCGAGGAAGGAGATGTCATCTCTGGCAAAAATACTCCCTTCTCTTAGATTTCCACACTAATAAGCTCCGATTATCTAAAACAGGATCCCAAGAATTAGGACTGTGGAAGAAGATGAGTCCATGAAAGATAAATTTTCTAGTAAAATGTCTGAACTCTCAGAATTTCTCTATATTGTTCCAGCTGTAATAAAGGACAGCCAGAATTCAGAGGCTGCAAAATTCCTTTCGGTTTTTTCCATAGGCAGGTCCTTTGATCTAAAGATTAGCTCCCAGCAACTCTCTGCCAGCAGGGGAAGGTGCAAACCTACCTCTTGCCCCATTTCCTGAAACCTGGAACCATTTGTTTCCTTCTTAAGAGATGCTAATAAGCTCTTCTCTGGCCTTAACAAAAGCCTACCATTTGTGACTCAGCAGCAGGACAGTAAAAGACTCAAAAGTCTGCTTCAAGATCATGCATTAAAGAACAATTATAGAAATCCAATCACCTGTGTTATAATGTTTTTGCCCTGTCTACTAACTATAATATAAGTATTGCCTTATAGGGGATGGCGGAGCAGGCAGGACCGGACAAATCTGCAACGCAGCCCATGGATCTTGATAAAGGAGGGCCTGGACTAACCCTAGAGACAAAAAGACTCTGGAAGGATCAAAGAAGATCCTAGAAGGCTTAATTTCCCCAAAATAGACTTTGGGTGTGACCCCCACCTTTACGGATGCCTGCCTGTCCCGGATGCCTTTCCAGACTCCAGACCTTGCCCCCTAGGGCTCACCTGTGAGGCCAGAAACCTGATTCCAATGACAAAGGCCAAGGGGGCTGACTTTAATCACCTAGTCCCAGACAAATCTTATCTTGTTTACACTTAATGCCTCACTATTGTCCTTTGGTGCTTACGTGGGGTATAGGGTATAAATACTGGTGATGGAAATTAAAACATTGTCAATTGCACAAGAGGCATTTGTCCCTGTCAATCATTTCAGATTTTTTTCCCCCCCGGAGAGGAATCTCCACTTTTAGCACCGTGAACAGGAACTTAAAGGAGTTTATTTCATAAAAAGGGAAAAAATCGCTGCAGATAAGTAGCTGCAGAACTACAACTGAAGCACTTGCCCATCTTTCTGAGGATCTCGGTCCCAAACGGACTCAGTGCCCGATTTATTATTCCCGATTGAGCAAGTTCGCAGCAGTCATCTGCAAGAAAATGGAAGGACCTGGAGAACATTATGTTAAGTGAGATTAGCCAGTTACAGAAAGTGCAGAGGCATATGTTTTCCTCTGATATGCTCAAAGTAGGGAGTAATTGGGGTACAAGAGGGACTCCAGATAATGGAAGAGAAAACTTAGTGAAGCCAGGGAGGAAATCTAAGGAAAGGGGAGGAGGAAGACTGAGGTTCATTAATGGAAATACTACCATCAATTGTGTGTATATATGTGAATATACTAACATCAATCTCAGTACTCTGTATGGGGAAGGGAGGAGATGGAGAGGCTGGGGGGGCATCAAGGGTTGTGTGCATGTATGTCATTGTCAACATGATCTACATTATGATGTGAGATTATAATGCACAAATAAAAATACATTAAAGCCAGGTGTGGTGGTACACGCTTGTAATCTCAGTACCTGGGAGGCTGAGACAGGAAGATGGCAGGTTCAGGGACAGTCTCAGCTACTTAATGAGCCTTCTGCAACTTACTGAGACCTCGTTTCAAAATAAGGAATAAAAAATAGAGCTGGGAGTTGAGTGTAGTGGCTCATGCTTGTAATCCCAGCATTTGAGAGGCTGAGACAGAAGGATCACAGTTCCCAGACAGCTTCAACTACTACTTAGTGAGGCCCTCTGCAACTCAGTGAGACTCTGTTTCAAAATAAAGAAAAAAAAAATTGGGGGTGTATGCCAAGACTTTGCTGCCCACTCCATCTCGCATCTACATGTGTGAGAATCCATGTAGTCATCGGCAATTAGCCCCGAGAGAGGGCATCGTCTCTGGCCAAAAAACTCCTCCACTCTTAGATATTCTTTCATAACTACTATTCTTTTAGTAATGATTCTTTTTAACTTTCCACATGAAATTGCTCCGGTGGAAAAAAGATCAGGACTGTGAGTGAAACTTTCAGCCTTGCTCAAATGGTAATTAGATGAGCCTTGTTCAAATGGTAATTAGAAGCAGCATTCCAGTCCACCTTTGACCTTCAATACAGCCCTTCAATACAGCGACACCACCTGGTTAAAAATAGCTATGTCAAAACAAAGGACAGATAAAATAGATGTGTAAAGATGAAAGAAAGAAAATATGGTGAGAATAAGAAAGTATTTTGTATGAAGAAGAGCTTATCCTAAGATTGGCCCGAATGGGAAAGAGAGAATTAGGGTAATCAGAAAAGAAAAGAAAGTTGCAGAGGGTTAGTGATAGGAATATGGATTATTAAAAGAGGGAAAATGCTCAGCTGCTAGAGAAATATATCTGACAACTAAATCTAAAGACCTCATGTTATTTCTTGGTGCCTACCTGCTAAACTGTGTCATGAGTTTGTTTTAAGTTTTCAGACAGCGGATAGCATTGCAGACAAAATCCAGCAGATATTCATCGAAATTCCCTAAAGGTACACGGACTTTCCTTAAGATAACTATATGAAAGCTGGAATCTCGGACTTCGTCCCCCATTATATATAAAGAAGAACATTGGACTAAGCCCTAGGAATGAGAGCTCTGAAAGGGTTAAAGAAAACCCTTAAAAAACAAACTGGACTTTTCAAGTGATCTTGGATGTGACTTTTAGCCAGATAGAAGCCTCTGCAGCTGCAAGGCCAAAGGGGGCTGGGCTCCGGAGCACAAGGCCCACCTGAGATAATGGGACTGATCTCAATCACAAAGACCTGGGATATCCCAGGCCTTACTTTTGTCTTGTTCAGGGTTGGTAATTTGCATGTGTATCTCTCTTTTGTACCTTGGGTATTTTGCACTTCTTTTTATTAGAAACTCACTGGGAGAGGGGAATATATAAAAAATCTTGTGTCCAAAATAAAATGTTCGATTGCACAAGAAGCATCGATCCATGTCAGGTTCTTTTTAAAAGCGCCGATCATAGGATTATTTTCCTAGAAAAGAACCGCTACAGATAAGAATCTGTAGAAAATCACTCTATCCTTCCCCACCTTTACTGAGACCCTCGCCCGCGAGCAAACTCGCGCCCCATTGGACTAGCTGGCTTTCGGCAGGTGTAGCTCAGAGGTAGAGTGCCTCAGAGTTTTATCTCCAGTCCCCCCCACCCAAAAAAAGAATAAAAGCACATAAAGAATCAAATTCTAGGGGGTTGGGGAGTAGTTCAGCAGTATGGTAAATGCTTAGCATGTACAAGGCTCTGGGTTCAATCCCCAACATGTGTGTATGCATGCACACACACACACACACACACACATGCACACACACAAACTCTGGACAATCTTATTGGCCTGGTTGAGGTCACATCCCTACCTTTGGTCACAAGGCAAATGATCCCTAAGAGGCAATCTGATGGGAATAGCATGTAATTTTTAAAAAGTGGTTTTTCAAAGGAAAGCTGAAGTGCCAAAATATCAAGTATCTAGACTTTCAGATTACAAATGATGGAGAACCATTTGTTTGGAGCAAGTGTCCTATTATATATCGGGTCATCAGTAGTGGGCAGATATATGAAGATGGAGAAGTGAGCAGTGGTTCCTTAATGTTATGGGACAGTAGTTAAGTTTGAGGGAGACTAGCCAGGTGTGGTGGCGCACGCTTGTAATCCCAGCATTTGGGAGGCCAAGACTGGAGGATCGCAGTTCGCAGATAACTTCAGCTACTTAGTGAAGCTCTTTGCAACTTAGTGAGACCCTGTTTCAAAATAAAGAATAAAAAACAGGGCAAGGGGTGTAGTTCCATCCCCAGTACCCCCCCCCACACACACACAAAAGTTTGAGACAGCTATTTGGGACAACATAGGAGTCTAGTAATGTCTCAGCTGTTATTCCCTTAAAAGGCATCCTGTATCCTTATGAATACCGTTTTTTTGTGTGTGTGGGTCTGGGGATGGAACCCAGGGGGATTTGACTTCCAAGCTACACCCTATTTTTTATTCTTTATTTTGAAACGGGGTCTCACTAAGTTGCGGAGCATCTTACTAAGTAGCTGAGGCTGTCCGTAAACTGCGATTCTCTCTTCTCAGCCTCCCGAATGCTGGGATTACAAGCGTGCGCCACCACGCCTGGCTTTATGAATATCTTAATATTCAATTTCCCTAGGCCTATGAGCTGCTAAACAAACGTGATTTGCCGGGCGTGGTGGTGCACCCTTGTAATCCCAGTGCTTGTGAGACTGAGACACAGGATAGCAGGTTCGTGGTCAGCCTCAGCAATTTGTGTGGCCCTCCACAACTTAGTGACACTGTTTATAGGGCTGGAGGTATAGCTTGGAGGTAGAATGCCCCTGGAATCCTTCCCCTGTCACACACACACACACACACACACACACACACACACACACACACACACACACGGAGTGGTGACTAAAAATACTGAAAATGTCAGTTGTGAGAGCCAGAATTCTAAAACAAGGTGTCAGCAAAACCATATCCCCTCTGGAAGCTCTAAGGGAGAATGTGTTCTTTGCCTCTTCCAGCTTGTGGTGGCTGCTGGTGTTCCTTTACTTGTGGTTACATTACTTCAATCTCCCTTTGTGGTCATAATGCCTCCTACTTTGTGTGTGTGTGTGTGTGTGTGTGTGTGTGTGTGTGTGTGTGTGAGAGAGAGAGAGAGAGAGAGAGAGAGAGAGAGAGAGAGAGAGAGAGAGAGAAAAGAAACTGGGGATTGAACCAAGGGGCCTTCTACCTCTGAGCTACACCCCCAGGCCTATTTTTTATTCTTTATTTTGAAATAGGGTCTCACTAGGCTGCAGAGGGCCTCACTAAGATGCTGAGGCTGGCTGTGAATCTGTGATCCTATCTCAGGCTCCCAAGTACTAGGATTATAAGCATGTGCCACCATGCCCGGCAGAGCCAAGCATGCCATGTTTTGTTTCAGATTTCTTCCCTCTTCTCCTTCTCCTTCTTCTTTTTGGTACTGGGGATTGAACCCAGGAGCATTCTACCTCCTAGCTAGACTCCAGCCCTATGTATTTTTGGTGCTGGGGATTGAACTGAGTGTTTTACCCCTGAGCTACACCTCCAGCCCTATTTTTAAAATTATGATTTGGAAACAGGGTCTCACTAAATTGCTGAGGCTGGCCTTGGACCTGTGACCCTCCTGTCTCAGCCTCCCAAGTACTGGGATTATAGGCATGAGCCATCCGCACCAGCCAAAATTCTTTTTCTAAATAAAACAACATTCAGTGGTTCCAGAAATTAGGACATTGACATATATTGTGAAGGATTACCATTCAATATACTACATCAGATTCTGAATAATCTACAAACGTGAAAAGGATATTCCACTTGAATAAAAAGCCACACTAAGGAAAGAAACATACTATATGACAAACATCATAAAATCAAAACCCAAAGCTTTTAAATTTTTTTTTTTGCGGGTCTGGGGATGGAACCCAGGGACATTCGACCTCCAAACTACACCCCCTGCCATTTTTTTCCTTTATTTTTTGAAACCAGGTCTCACTGAGTTGCAGAGGACCTCACTAACTAGCTGAGGCTGTCCGCGAACCGCGATCCTCCAGTCTCAGCCTCCTGAATGCTGGGATTACAAGTGTGCGCCACCCTGCCCGGCAACCCAAAGCTTTTAAAACTTATATTTATTGTACAGGAATGGTAGTAGGCCTTCTTGTTAGTAAATGCAAGTTTTAAGAATCTATCAAGTGTGGTGGCACATGCTTGTAATCCCAGTACTTGGGAGACTGAGACAGGAAGATCGAAGGTTCGTAGTCAGCCTCAGCTACTTAGTGAGGCCCTCTGCAATTTAGTGGGACCCTGTTTCAAAATAAAGAATAAGCTGGGCGTGGTAGCGCACGCTTGTAATCCCTGTGCTTGGGAGGCTGAGACAGGAGGATCAGGCAGGTTTGAAGCCAGCCTCAGCTGGTTTAAGAGACCCTGTTTCCAAATAAAATATAAAATAGGCCGGGCGTGGTGGCACACCTTGTAATCCCAGCATTCAGCACTCAGGAGGCTGAGACAGGAGGATCGCGGTTAGGGGACAGCCTCAGCTTAGTGAGGCCCCTTGCAACTCATTGAAACCCAGTTTCAAAGTAAAGAATAAAAAATAGGGCAGGGGGTAGAGCTCGGAGGTAGAATCCCCCGGGGTCCCATCCCCAGACCTGCAAAAACAAACAAACAAAAACAAAAACATTATATACATACATACATATACACACACACATATATATACATATATATGTATATACATATATATGTATATATATATGTATATACATATATACATATATATATTCCCAGACCTATTATATATACGTATATATAGTAGGTCTGGGAATATAGCCCAGAGGTAGAAGGCCCCTGGGTTCTATCATCCCCAGTACCATCAAAAAAAAAAAAAAAAAAAAAAAGGGAAAAATAAAAAAATAGGGCTGAGGGTGTAGGAGGTGGAATGCCCTGGGTTCAATCCCCAGTACTGCAAAAAATAATGAAATAAAATCTATCAATACTTAATTATTACAAATATTAATTACTCTTTAAGTTTTCTTATCATAAAGGAAAAGCTCCAAATCCTATTCTTTAGGCAGACATGGAGAGCAAGCAAGACCTTAAGAGCAACCATTGCTATTTCTGCCCTTTTCTTGGGTGTTCTGAGGCTACAAAATATTTGATGCTTATCATATGAATAAATAAGTTCAGTATGAAAAACATTATCAGTATAAAACCTTAGAGTCAGTAAATAGAAATTTCACGATTGGGTATTTCCCTGCTTCCCTTTCTGTTTCAATGGGATCTGCTTTTTTGTCCAAAGCTTCTTTGGACCCCAAGGTAGTAAATTTCATTTGTTTTGAAAGCAAAATAATTTATTTTTGAATCAAAAACAACCTTTTTTTTTTTAACCAAAAACTAAAGCTGTCTTTTTTGCTACTTACGTCTTTGAGCCAGTTATTATCTTCCTCACAAAGGAAAGTTACTGGGCAAGAGCAAACTTTTTTTTTTTTTGCGGTACTGGGGATGGAACCCAGGGGCATTTTACCTCTGAGCTACACCCCCCACCCTATTTTATATCCTTTACTTTTGAAACAGGGTCTCACTGAGTTGCAAAGGGACTCACTAAGTAGCTGAGGCTGCCTGTGAACTGCGATCCTCAGTCTCCCAAATGCTGGGATTTTAAGTGTGTGCCACCATGCCTGGCTCCAAGAGCAAACATTCTGTGTTTGCTGTCCCAGTGTAATGACTGGTTACTACACAAGCTACCTATTTAACTCTTCCCTCATTTAGTACAAAGAATAAGCCAAAAGGATCAAGGTCACAAACGACTCATAACTAAGATACAAGTGTACAAATATCTTTGTAACTTCATTCTTTAATTGTATCCTCAAATAAGCCATTACTGAATCGAGAATCCCTTCTCACCTATTTAGGTCTTTAATGATCAGACATTTCCAATACTGGTTCAAGGTTGTACACAGTTACTCTGGAAAAGTACATAAAAGAGGCAGAACACAAGAAAAAGTGGGAAAAAAAATCTTTTTTGAAATGAGTTTTCCTTTTACTCTTGAGACATTAAGATAGTTTCAGCTTTTTGCTTTCCTTTTCCACGCTGTCTGTAATGTTCTGAAGTTTTCTGGAGTTCTGCACCAGGGACACCAAACTCTCCCTAAAATCACTAGTCCCATGATCTCTGCCAACATTTTCAAGCTCGTCAAACAAAGTCAAAGTCTGTTTGAGTTTGGCCTGAACAACTTTTTGCTCTTCTAATTCTGCAAGAAGAGCCTGCTTAGTACATAATTCAGCCTTATACTTCTCCTGTAACTCTTCAATTTCTTTTTGGAGAAGCTGGAATTCTTCCATACTACAAGGATGCATCTGACATTTATCTTCAGGAAGCAAGATGTTCGGGGGAATACGCAAAATCAACTGCAGAAACAACTGTTCCATTTTACCAAAAAGGTTATCAAAACGTCCTTTCATGAAGCAAAGAAACTTCTCTGTGCATTTCCGAGTCTGGACTGGGCTAATCTCACAGTCTGGGATGCCCTCAAGCTTCTTCAGAATAACCTGTTCAACAGCCTGCATCACTTCAAACAGGTAGTCTTGAAATGCAATGTAGATCCTAAGCATGCAAGTTTGTGGTGTGAAGCCAAAGAACTGGGCCTCATAGGTCATTGGATCCACAGACATCTTGGTTTGCTTTGCTATTCTCAATTATGAAAAATCTGCAATGAAATAAGAAAATTCATTTGGATAAAAAAACCATAAGAAGAAAGTAAATCATATTAACAGACTGCAAATAAACAAAAAATGAGTTTGAATTCCTAGAGAGCAGATGTTATTTATCTACCTCTCCATTCTTTCAGCCACCTGGCTTTTGATATTTGTTGTAACTTCTCTCCTCAATACCTCCTACCTTCCAACCACACACTCCTATGCTATTTTTCCAACTGTCATTCACATACACTGTATCCTAATCTTCTGACCCTTTCTTTCTTGCCCTTTTTCTCTCATTTAAACTTTTCTCTCCCTACTCCCCCCCCCTTTTTCAGTACTATGAATTTAACCCAGGGGTGATCTAACACTGAGTTATACTCCCAGACCCTTTTGAGATGGGGTCTAGGTTGCCAAGGCTGGCCTTGAACTTGCAATCCTACTGTCTTAGCCTCCCAAGTACTGGGATTACAAGTGTGCACCATTACGCCCAGAGGCTCATTCCTTTTAAGCCCCATTATCTATCACAAATACCTCAATGCAAATGTCAACTAATTCCTTTGTCTTCCAACCGAGCAATCTGAAATCCCAATTAAAAGATGAGCAAGGCCGGGCGTGGTAGCTCACACTTGTAATACCCGCACTTGGGAGACAGAGACAGGGGGATCGCGCAGGTTCGAAGCCAGCCGCACGCGCTGGCTTAGGAGACCCTGTTTCCAAATAAAAATATAAAATAGGTCTGGGAGTGTAGCCTGGAGGTAGAAGGGCTTCCAGGAACCACAGTACCACCAAAAAAATAAAATAAAATAAAATAAAATAAAATAAAATAAAAGATGAGCAAGCTTCTTGTTGATTTGCAACACTGACTCCAGCTGGATGTGGTGGCCCAGGTCTGTAATCCCAGTATTTGGGCGGTTGAGACAGGAGAATTACAGGTTTGCAGCCAGCCTCAGCAACTTGGGGAGGCTCTCAACAACTTAGTGAGACCCTGTTTCAAAAAAATAAAATAGGGGGTTTGAGGTATAACTCAAAGGTAGTAAACTACATCCTCAACACCACCAAACATAAACAAACAACACCCCCCCCCCCAGGGCATTCTACCTCCAAGCTATACCTTCAGCCCTACTTTTTTTTTTTTTTTTGCAGTACTGGGGATGGAACCCAGGGGCATTATACCTCCAAACTACACCCTAGACCTATTTTTTTATTCTTTAAGTTGAAACAAAGTCTCACTAAGTTGAGGAGGGCCTAAGTAGCTGAGGCTGGCACCAAACCCATGATCGACCTGTCTCAGGCCCCTTAAGTAATGGGATTACATGGGTATGCCACCATGCCAGGCTCTTATTTTATTCCTTATTTTGAAGCAGGGTTTCACTAAGTTGCAGAGAGCCCCAATAAGTTGCTGAGGCTGGCCATGAACCTGTGATCTTCCTGTCTCAGCCTCCCAAGTACTGGGACTACACTCATGGGTTACTACACCCAGCCTGACTTATTTTCTAAGGTCCTGGGAACCATTCCTTTCAAATGTAAACATGTAGGAAAGTATCACTCTACCTCCTTGTCATTGTGTGAGCTTAACCTACGCATCTTTGTCTTAGCTGAAACTATATGCTTGTCACAGAAGTTTTATTTGTCCTTCAGATGAAACCATTTAGCTACTACAAACTGCCATTTCAACTGCTGTGGGGAGCCATTAAGGTCTTCCCCTTATCTTTACTGAAAGCATACTTCTGACTGTCCTTCCGCCCAGAGTCTACAAGGTTTGGGGTCAAGGAGGCTTCAAAGTAATTAATGCTAATGATGCTATTGTTCTGTCTGAGCTAAGGCTAGGTTTGTGTTGTGTTGCAACAGGGTATTGTTTGACCTGCCTGGACTTGGACTTTTTCCCTCCAGGGTAACCTAAAGCTAAAAACTATAAATACCACAAGAGAAGAAGCCCCAGGGCGGCCAGTAGAGATATCCACCGGGAGTGTACTGGCGATCCTTCCAAGTTAGGAATAAATAATATTTGGAATTTAATTCACAAGAGTTATATTATTTCATCCTCACTCCTCTCTTCGGAGCCTGTACTTTTGCCGGCTGACTCCGGCAAACTGCCAGGTGAATTTAGAATGAAAGAATATGCAGCAAATGTTGTAGTCCTTTGTGGAAGATGAGATACCATCAATCTTGAAAATGTATGTATCTTATGGTTGAAAATAGAGTGGTTATAACTGTGTGGCTGTACAAACAGGCAAGAATGTTTTTGTAATCTCATTCACAGATTATATATTGGTGCATTGTAATCTGAATGTGCTACTTAAGTATATATACCCTTTCAACTTATAAGGCTTATAAGGGCATTCATCCTCTGACCTTTTTAACTGCTCTCTGTTCTATTTAACCCATTAAGTCCCATGTTTTGAATTGTGGAACTAAATCTCAATGAAATAAACACAGGTGTGTAACAATAGTTTGAAAACCATAACTTCGAGCTTATATTATTATATTGATTAAAATTATAGGCTGGGTGTAGTGGTGCATGCTTATAATCCCAGCATTTGGGGGGCAGAGACCAAAGGATCACGGTTTGCAGAAACCCTCAGCTACTTAGCGAAGCCATTAGCAACTCAGTGAGACCCTGTTTCAAAAATAAAAAGATACTAGCCTGGTGTGGCGGTGTATGCTTGTAATCCCAGTACTTGGGAGGCTGAGACAGGAGGATCGCGCAGGTTTGAAGTCAGCCTCAGCTACTTAGTGAGGCTTTCAGCCCGGCTTGAGACCTATTTCTAAATAAAAAAATAAACTGGGCACGGTGGCACACACTTGTAATCTCAGCATTGGAGGCTGAGACAGGAGGATTGCGTTTCATGGACAGCTTCAGCTACTTAGTGAGGCCCTTTGCAACTCAGTGAGATGCTGTTTCAAAATAAGGAATAAAAAATAGGGCTGGGGGTGCAGCTCAGAGGTAGACTGCCCCTGGGTTCAATCACCAGAACTATATACACACACACAAAAATATATATGTAATATTAATGTTATAATATAGTCTCACTGTGCATTGCTAATAATTATGTGTGTTTACAGATATTCCAACATCTATTCCAACATCTAGGATGATGGGGCAGAATGGGTTTCATGTGTATGATTTGGTTGATAATACTCAATTTTTTTGTCTATGTTACTTCCTCACTTATTTTCATTCTTCTACCTTTCATCTCCCATCCTTAGTAGAAACCTCATTTAGTGTTTTTTATTTATTTATGGTACTGGGGGGTGGAACCCAGGGGCTTTCTACCTCTGGGCTATACTCCCAATCCTTTTTTTTTTTTTTTGCCGGTCTGAGGATGGAACCTGTACCAGTACTGGGAAAGGCCTAGGAAGATTTGGGAAAGCTCTGATTACTAATATATTTCAAAAGAAGATGATTGATATTTCAAAAATAATTGTATCAAAATGGCCGCAGACATGGGTGAGGGGCAGATCTGTGCAAGGACTTGATCTCTGTGTAAAACAGGCAGTTATTCCAATGTAAATTAACCTAGCTCAAAATAATTACCAAGTCAATAGAGGAGAGCTAGGACTTCTGCTTTCTAAAGAGATCTACATGAAGATCTAAGGAGGATAGGGCAGGGTTTGACCTTGCCCTTCAGGAAAGGAGCTGCCTTGCCACACCTGGTTGGGGGAGGTACCTTTCAGGGTTAAGGGGAGGTACCTTACAGGATGTTCACTACCTCAGAATTACGTAAACAAGATGGAGACCATGGGTATAGAAAGTCCGGTCCACGTGTAAGCCCTTTGGTGTACTCATTCGAGTCATCCCTCCATGCCAGTTTAGTATGGAGCTCTTCCTGTTCTCTGTATTTCCATCTTTTAATAAACTTCTTTAAATCTTCAGCAAGAGTTCGGGCTAATGTGTATGTGCTGGGATTATAAGCGTGTGGCACCCCGCCCAGCCTCATTTAGTGTTTCTAATGTACCTTTTCAATTCATCTTTATCTCAAGATATATATATATATATACACACACATATACATACATTCTTAAAAATATAGTTTGTACATGTATATTTACATTTTCTTTATGTTTGGGATTACTTCATGTTATTATACTCAAGTTTAAGCAAGGTATGGTGGCCTATACCTGTGATTCCAGTACTTGGGAAGCAGAGACAGAGGATCACAGGTTCAAGGCCAGCCTCAGCAACTTAGGAAGCCCCTCAGTGACCTTGCGAGACCACTGCGGGTGTAGCTCAGAGATAGAATGCTCCAGCTTCAAGCCCTAGTACCAATAAAAATAACACTCAAGTTTTTATCATTGGTTTGGACTGACATAGTCCAAAAATTGGATCACATGTACATACCATATGTAAAGTTTCCTTGTGACAAACACCTTGTTGCAACAAACATCTTCCTATGATGTCTCCTGACTTGCCAGGTATTTTCACAATCAAGTGACTGCTGGTTCAGAGAGTTACTCAGACATCCAATACTGCCAAAATATTCTCCAGAACATCTAGACTGGTTTAACTCTCTCCTGCAGTAGATAAGAATTTCTTTAGCCAGGCATGGTGGCAGTCACTTGTAATTCCAGTACTTGGGAGGCTGAGACAGGAGGATCACAGGTTCGCGCCAGCCTCAGCTACTTAGTGAGACCCTGTTTTAAAATGAAGAATAAAAAGTAGTGCTGGTGGTATAGGTCGGAGGTAGAAGAGTTTAATCCCCAGTAGTGCAAAGAATTTCTTTCTCAAATCTTTGCCAACACTTGATATTATTCAAGATTCTAAATACTACCAATTTGGTAGGTATAAAATTGTTTACACTGTTATTTTATTTATTTATTTACTTATTTATTTATTTATTGCAATACTGGGGATGGAACCGAGGGGCATTCTACTTCCAAGCTACACCCCAGCCCTATTTTTTATTCTTTATTTTTATTTTATTATTATTTTTTTATGCGAGTATGGGGCTGGAACCCAGAGGCATTTGACCTCCGAGCTACACCTCCTGTCCAATTTTTTATTCTTTATTTTGAAACAGGGTCTTACTGAGTTGCAAAGGGCCTCACTAAGTAGCTGAGACTGTCTGCAAACCGTGATCCTCCGGGCTCAGCCTCCCAAATACTGGGATTACAAACCTGCGCCACCACGCCCGGCTGCTTTATTCTTTATTTTGAAACAAGGTCTCACTGAATTGCAAAGGGCCTTACTCAGTAGCTGAGGCTGTCCACTAACCATGATCCTCCTACATCGGCCTCCCAAATGCTGGGATTGAAAGTGTACACCATCACACCCAGCTCTACATTGTTATTTTTTGAAAACCAAAACCATCTAGCCTCACAAACTAGCTGGAAACTTGAAAAGTGAAACTTTCCACATACTGACTACCTAATGTTTTGTAGTCAACTAGAATATTTTTATTGTTTAAATGGCTTGGTTGTTCATTACACACTGTTGGAAAGATGGTTCAACTCTTAGTAGAAAGAGTTGGCTCCTAACTGCATCCTACTGTTCTCTAAAACTGTTGTCTCAAACTTTCACCATTGTTGGATTGCCAACTGTATTTATTTATTTTTTTTTCTTTCTATCCTGTGTGTGACATCACCAATTCTAATCATGTCCCTCCATTGAAAGACACTTCACTTTTTTTTTAGATCTGGGGATGGAACCCAGGGGCATTCGACCTCCGAGCTACACCTCCTGCCCTATTTTTAATTCTTTATTTTGAAACCGGGTCTCACTGAGTTGCAGAGGACCTCACTAAGTAGCTGAGGCTGGCTGCAAACCGAGATCCTCTTCTCAGCCTCCCAAATGCTGGAGTTACAAGCTTGTGCCACCACGCCCGGCGACACTTCTTAAATCAAACTTCCAACCTTTTCTTTCTTCTCTACGACGCACTGTATAAGTTTTTTGGGTTTTTTTTTTTTTTTTTTTTTTTGTCTACTAGGGATTAAACCCAGGGGCCTTCTGCCTCTGAGCTGCATTCCAGACTTCTTTTATTTCTTATTTTGAAACAGGACCTAAGTTGCGGAGGGCCTGAGTTGTTGAGGCTGCCCTCAAACTTGCGATCCTCCTGCCTCAGCTCGGGAGAAGCAGTGATAACATGCGTCCGCCTCGGCTCTGGACCCTTTTTGTTATTTTTTTAAGCCACGCTCTCCAAACTTTTACTTGGTACTTTCCTTACATACTACCAGGCTTAATGATCACGCCCTTGTTCTGAAGTTCAGGGTCTTCTTATAACCCACCGAATGACGGCTGTTTTGAACATTTCCTGTCATCAGGCTAGCCATTACTCCAACCGAAGCGGGCTGCTTTCCCTCCCCGGGCAGTTACCCTTCAAGTCCAAACACTTTCCAGAGGACTCCCGCTCTGCCGCCTGGTCTCCGCGGCTAGGCTTGTGTCTTGAGGCAGCATGGGATCGGACGCCGGGAGCGCCCAGGGGCTCGGAGGCGGGTGTCCCCGCTGGACCGGGCGCCCCGGGGTGCGCGGCCCCGCTGCATGCCGGGACCCCAGGCCGGCGCCCGCCCCGGGGGCCAGCCCGACCACACGCCCTGCGGTCCCCTGCGGTAGGCCTCCGTCCAGCCTCCCTTCCCGCTCCTCCTGGGAGAATACGCACCCCGCGGGTTTCACTGCAGCGGCTTGGAGGTGAGGAAGTGGACCACACTCGGGCTTCGCGCCACCTCCTTTCAGCCGCCGCCAGCTGCCGGAGATGGGCGGCGGCGCGGCGTCTTGAAATTCTGAGGGATACGTGCCTCTGCGAACCAAAGGCGGGATGCTATCGCGCTCCTGATTGGCCGGCTATCGGGCGGAGTGGGTATCTTGATTGGTGACGGAAAGGGGCCAGGAGGAAAGCTAGCTGTGGCTGGCCGGGATTGGCAGGAGAAACGGTACTTTCTCTCCCCTGGTCTATGTTGGTGGGCGGAGAAGCAAGGCTGGGGCTCCGCGGAGACGCAACTTACGATTGGCGGGTGGGCGGGTGTTAGGGCTCTAGTGATTGGTGGCTGTCAGATCGCGCGGCGCTGATTGGACATCAGGAGGTAGGCTGAAGCAAGGGCGCTTTGAGTTCGCCCCGCCTCCTGGACCTACTGGCGGAAGGGGAAGTGGGGGGCGGGCAAGCAGCGGTGGGAAAGATGGCGTACCAGAGCCTGCGGCTGGAGTACCTGCAGATCCCACCCGTCAGCCGCGCCTACACCACCGCCTGCGTGCTCACCACCGCCGCCGTGGTGAGCAGCTGTAGCGCCACCGTCCCATTTTCGGGCTGGATGTGACTGGTTCTTTAGGAAATTGGGCTTTGGGCCTCGGGGAAATCCAGAGGGTCTAGTCCCAGGGGTGGGTGGAGGCATACAGGGCACATTCTGGGGTTCGGGATGACCCCAAGAGTGCTAATCCAGCGACCCGAGAAGGGAGTGCTTCTCCATGAGGGATCAAGTCATTTTTTGAGATATGAAATCGGATCTTTAGCGGGTCTGGGTAGCGGGAGCCGCCCACCCACAATGTATCCGAGAGCTCTAGCGATGGCCAGGTGGTAACGTGGTGACTAGAGGAAGGACAGTCCGCCAAGTGAAGAGACTTAGATATTGAGGACAGAATGCTGGAAATTGTGGAGAGAAACGTCTTATGAATATAAGGAGCTGGCTATCGGCATCCAGTCCTAATGGGGACATAGTCTGGAATCTTGGTTATTTCAAGTAAGTTGTGTTGTGCCACCCAGCTGTTTCAGGTGGTGCCCACGTGGTGGGCATATTCGCAGAAGCTGCTCTTACTGACCTGCATCTAAGATGCCTGCCTGCCTCCCAGGCTTTGGGCCATCCCTGAGTATAACGTGGATTGTACTAATTTTGAGAGTCTTTACTGACCTCTTCCTCTGGCTCTAAGAAGGGCTTAAAGGAATCCTAAATGAATTGGGAGTTAGGAATTGCTACACCTAGTAATCCTTTGTTGTACATGATGAAATTTTGTTTCTTGACTGAATTGCTTTAAGCAGCTCTTTTTCTGTTTCAGCAATTGGAGTTGATTACACCTTTTCAGCTGTACTTCAATCCTGAATTAATTTTTAAACACTTTCAAGTAAGTGGTCCTTTGCTATCATGGCTAATATTTCTTTTCCTTCTTTTTTGCAATTCTTCATTAAAGTATCTCCAAAACGAGTGTATTGGGAAGGAAAGGGTAGGGGAAAAATGAAAAATAATTCCTTTGGGGACCTTTGAATATAAGTCGTTGGGGTGTAATGCAGTGATTCAGCAGGCTGGTTGGTCTTCAGAGTCACTTAGGGAATTTTTTTTTTTTTTTTTTTTTTTTTTTTGCGGGACTGGGGATGGAACCCAGGGGCATTCTACCTCAGAGCGACACCCCAAGCCCTATTTTTTATTCTTTCTTTTCTTTTCCTTTTTGCAGTACTGGAGATGAAACCCAGGGGCATTCTACCTCCAAGCTACACCCCCAGCCCTATATTATTCTTTGTTTTGAAATAGGGTCTCACTGAGTTGCAAAGGGCCTCACTAAGTAGCTGAGGCTGTTTACAAACCTCGGTCCTCCTGTCTCAGCCTCCCAAATGCTAGTATTACAATCATGGGCCACCATGTGGGGCAAAAGAACTTTTAAGATATTCTCAAGATCTTCATTTTATAACAAATCAGAATCACCAAGGTTAGGAATTCACAATCTGTATTTTATTTTTAATGTTTCCTGCATGGTCTTGATATGTGTAGTTTTTATGTTTGGGTATCACTGGTTATAGCTAATGCTGTAGTTTAAGAGGAGATTGACCAGCTAGTTGCCCAGAGAGAGTCTCACAAGTTGGCTTTATTTTGTCCACTCACCATTATACCTTCTTCCTCCTTGTTAC
This sequence comes from Muscardinus avellanarius, assembly GCF_963383645.1. Taxonomy (NCBI): domain Eukaryota; kingdom Metazoa; phylum Chordata; class Mammalia; order Rodentia; family Gliridae; genus Muscardinus; species Muscardinus avellanarius. The sequence continues at coordinate 18,101,930 of NC_137802.1, read as the reverse complement.
AACATCCTGATCCAGGGTATAAATTCAATCCTGGTAGTGCTTGCATGTCTTCCTTCCTATTATCTATACTGGAGATTGAACCCAGAAGTGTCCCACCTCTAGGTGTTCTATGCACTCTTACTTTATTTTTATTTTATTTTATTTTTGTCGTACTGGAGATGGAACCCCGGAGTATTCTATTCTCTGAGCTACATGCCCCCAGCCCTATTTTTGAAACAGTCTCACTGAGTTGCAGAGGGCCTTACTATGTAGCTGAGGCTATCAGTGAACCTGCGATTCTCCTGTCTCAGCCTCCCAAGTACTGGGATTACAAGTGTGCGCAACCGCGCCCATCTTATTTTATTTTTTAACAGGGTCTTGCTAAGTTATTGTGCTGTCCTTGAACCTGTAACCCTTCAATCTCAGCCTCTTCAATCTCAGCCTTTGTACTGGGATTAAGGGTGTGCACCATGGTACCTGGCTTTGACAGTAGTTTTTAATCAATCCATCATTCAGACATAGTGGTATACTCCTGTAATCCCAGCTACTCTAGAGGCTGAGGGAGGATTCAAAATTTGTGGCCATCCTTGGCAATTACAGAGACCCTATTTGTTTGTTTGTTGTTTTGTTTTTTGTGGTGCTAGGGATTGAACCCAGGGGCATTCTACCTCTGAGCTACACCCCCAGCCCCATTTTGTATTTTATTTGGAAACAGGGTCTCACTAAATTCCTGAGATTGGCTTTGAACCTGAGATCCTCCTGTCTCAGCTTCCCAAGTACTGGGATTATAGGCTTGTACCACCATGCCCATCTTAGAGAGACCTCATCTTAAAAAAATTTTTTTTTTTTTTTTTTGGTGGTACTGGGAGTGGAACCCAGGGGCTTTCTACCTCCGGGCTATACTCCCAGACTTATTTTATATTTTATTTGGAAACAGGGTCTCACTAAGTTGCTGAAAGCCTCACTAAGTAGCTGAGGCTGGCTTTGAACCTGTGCAATCCTCCTGGAGATACCTCATCTTAAAACAAAAGAAATAAAAAGGCTGGAGATGTAGCTCAGAGCCCCCCAGAGTTCAGTGCCTAGTACTAATCAAATCAGTCATTCCATCTTCCAAGAATCAGATCATGCTAACACAACTCTAAAAGACCAATATCTAAAGCAATGTACTGATTTATTAAATTACAGTGGGAGATTCCAGTAACTCAAATCCTAGAAGTGAAATTATTTTTCTACTTTAGGATGATTATACAGATTATAGTTGGAGTAGAGGAGAGACCCAAATAATAATTCTGTCCCCAAACAGGCTGTTCTGTCTGAAATGTGTTTCATTATTATTATTATTATTATTACTATTATTATTTGGTGCTACTGGGGTTCCTGGGAGCCCTTCTACCTCCCAGACCTATTTTATATTTTATTTGGTTTTTTGTTTGTTTGTTTGTTTGTTTGTTTTTGGTTTTTTTTTTGTTTTGTTTTGTTTTTGGCGGTACTGGGGTTCCTGAAAGCCCTTCTACCTCCGGGCTACACTCCCAGACCTATTTTATATTTTTGAAACAGGGTCTCTTACGCCAGCGCGGCTGGCTTCGAACCTGCGCGATCCTCCTGTCTCCACCTCCCAAGCGCTGGGATTACAAGCGTGCGCCACCACACCCGGCCTTTATATTTTATTTGGAAACAGGGTCTCTTAAGCCAGCAAGGCTGGCTTCAAACCAGCACGATCCTCCTGTTTCCGCCTCCCAAGCACGGGGATTACAAGCGTGTGCCACCACGCCTGGCTATTTATTGATCTCCAGCTTGATTTTCAAGACTCAGATTCTGTGTGATCTTTTCAGCATCATTATCCTTTGTATTAGAGTTTTTTTTCTTTTCACGTTTGTAGTTATTTGCTTGTCTCCTTACTAGGATGAGAACTCTAAAATCTTGGATGCATCCAGGTGTGGTTGTACATGCTTGTATTCCTAGTACTTGGGAGGCTGAGACAGGATCACAGGTTCACAGCCACCCTCGGCTACTTAGCAAGACCCTGATCCAAAATACATAATAAAAAATAGGGCCAGGAGTATAGCTCAGAGGTAGAATGCTCCTGGGTTCAATCCCCAGTTCTGTAAAACAAACAAACAAATGTTAAATCAAATCTTGGATGCAATTAAAATGTAGAATTTGTGTGTGTGTGTGTGTGTGTGTGTGTGTGTGTGTATGATACAGGGGCATTCTACCTCTGAGTGACACCCCCAGCCCTAATTTATTTTTTATTTTGAAACAAGGTTTCACTAAATTGTGGGAAGGCCTCGCTTAAGTTGATTAGGCTGACTTCGAACCTGCAGTCCTCCTGTTCTCAGCCTCCTAAGTAATGGGATTATAAGTGTGCACCACCACAGCCGGCTAGAATTAAAACTTGCCAACTATAATAGTTACTGATTCACAAAATTTAATGTTGTGGAAAGCAGTCCTGTGATCTCTTGTTACAGCCTTCTTCCACACTCCTGTGGCTTTGCTGGGAGCTACAGCGCCATCTGAGCATAGCTTCTTACTTTGCCTAGGGTTAAATTCTTGGTATTAAGCTTCTACTTTTGCAGTTAGTTTTAGACTTGAAATCAAAGCCTTCTACAAGCTGCATGACCTTGAGCAAGCCAAGTTTCCTCATTCTGTGTAATGGGGATGGTCATACCTGCCTAGGGAGATAATAGACTATGTTAAACACTTGAAGATGTTGAGGGTTCACCTTTTGTGTGGTTATCTGTGGATGCTTCACTAGATTATAATACTACATATCAGAGCGTGGTAGCGTGGTGGTTTGTAATCCCAGCACTTAGGAGGCTGAGACAGGAGGATTGCACAGGTTTGAAGCCAGCCTCAGCTACTTAGTGAGGCTTTCAGCAACTTAGTGAGACCCTGTTTCCAAATAAAGTATAAAATAAGCCGGGCGTGGTGGCGTGTGCTTGTAATCCCTGTGCTTGGGAGGGAGAGACAGGAGGATCGCGCAGGTTCGAAGCCAGCCGCACGCACTGGCTTAGGAGACCCTGTTTCCAAATAAAAATGTAGAAATAGGTCTGGGAGTGTAGCCCGGAGGTAGAAGGGCTTCCAGGAACCCCAGTACCACCAAAAAAAAAAAAAAAAAAGTATAAAATAGGTCTGGGAGTATAGCGTGGAGGTAGAAAAGTCCCTGGGTTCCACCCCTAGTACCACCAAAAAAAAAAAATAATAATAATAATAATAATAATACACATCTGCAAATTAATCTAGTCCTCCATTTTCCATAATTTGCCTTACCATATGTGTGGGCTTTTTTAAAAAAGACAATCACAATTAGAAATTTTCTGTCCTATTATCCTTATAAATTATACAACACATGCCAATGCAGTGGCTCACACCTATAATCCCAATATTTGGGAGGCTGAGATGAAGGATCACAGGTTGGTGGCCAGCCTCAGCAAATTACTGAGGCTTTCTACAACTTAGTGAGACCCTGTTTCCAAAGAAAAAATAAAAGCAATCTGGTGGTATGGCTTCGAGGTAGAATGCCCCTGGGTTCAATCCCTAGTACCACAAATAAAATAAATCACAGACCATACAGTGTTTTACAGGCTTTCAACAAGAAACAGCACAAAAATTTAGTGTCAGATAATAGATTATCACCCTCCAAGGCCTTTCAACCATTTTAGTTACAGGACGTCTTTTTTGTTATAATATCAAAATGTCTCCTGGTAATACATTTTAATTAATCCATCTTTCTCTTGATTTTTTTCCCCCTACAGATATGGAGGTTAATCACCAATTTCTTATTTTTTGGACCCGTTGGATTCAACTTTTTATTTAATATGATTTTTCTGTATCCTTTATTAAGTGAAGTCAGCACCAAAACTTTAGATTTATTTAAGAAATACAGTAAGTAACCGGGCGTGGTGGTGCACGCTTGTAATCCCTGTGCTTGGGAGGCGGAGACAGGAGGATCGCACAGGTTCAAAGCCAGCCTTGCTGCTTAGGAGACCCTGTTTCCAAATAAAAAAAAATATAAAAAATAGGTCTGGGAGTGTAGCCCGGGTTTCCAGGAACCCCAGTACCACAAAAAAAAAAAAAAAAAAAAAAGGAAAGAAAGAAAGAAAGAAAAGAAAAAGAAATACAGTAAGTTGAGCCAGGCATAGTGGCACAGCCCTATAATCCCAGTACTTGGGAGACTAAAACAGGAGGATTTTAGGTTCAAGGCCAGGCTTAGCAACTTGTTGTTTCAAAACAAAAAACAAAATGATATAGGGCAGGTGTAACTCAGGTATTCATCCCTGGGTTCAATTCCCAGTACAAGGAAGGAAGGAAGGAGCCAAGCGTGGTGGCACACGCTTATAACCCCAGCATTCGGGAGGCTGAGACCAGAGGATTGTGGTTTGCAGACAGCTTCAGCTACTTAGTGAGGCCCTCTGCAACTCAGTGAGACCCGGTTTCAAACTAAAGAATAAAAAAATAGGGCAGGGGCTGTAGCTCGGAGGTCGAATGCCCCTGGGTCCATCCCCAGATCCGCAAAAAAAGAAAGAAAGAAAGAAAGAAAGAAAGAAAGAAAGAAAGAAAGAAAGACAGTAAGTCTACATTATTAATTCTGTTATTTACTTACTTATTTTTGTATTGGGGATTGAACTCAGGGGCATTTATACCTACAAGCTACACTCCCAGCCCTTTTACAGGGTCTTGCTAAGTTGCTGTGATTGGCTTTGAACCTTTGATCCTTCCTTCTCTGCTTCCCAAGTACTAGGATTATAGGCATGTGCCACTGCCAGCTGTAACTTATTCATTCGTTCATTTGGTACTGGGGATTGAACCCAGAGGGCATTTTACCTTTTTATATGTTATTTTGAAACAGGGTCTTGCTAAGTTGCTAAGGCTTGCCTTGAACCTAGGATCCTTCTATCTTAGCCTCCCAAGTACTAGAATTACTAGCATGTGTCACCATACCTGGCTTATTTTTGATACTATCCGAGCTGTGATTTCTGGGTCAATAATACACAAACTGATATGTCAGATAGTATAACATTTTGAGGGGGTTGTACCTCACTGTTTACATAGGAAGTTCTAACCATGAGTAGATATCATTACTGTCCTTAAGTTGCACATAAATCCAACCACGAGAAAAGAGATGTGATTAAAAATAAGGCATACTAATAAAATAACACCAGAGCCAGACTGTAATTGCAGTTTTTGGGAGGCTGAGACAGGAGGATCACAGGTTCTAGGCCAGCCTCTGCAACTTGATGAGAGCTTGTTTCCAAATAAAAATAAAATTAGAGCTGGGCATAGTGATGCATGCTTGTAATCCTAGTACTTGGGAGGCTAAGACAGGATGATTACAAGTTCAAGGCCAGCCTCACATATTTAGTGAGGCCCTCCAAAACTTAATGAGACCCCGCTTTAAAACAAAGAATAAAAAATAGGGCTGGGGAGTATAGCCTGGAGGTAGAATGCCCCTGGGTTCAATCCCCAGTACCACAAATAAATAAATAAATAATAAACAAACAAACAAATAAAATCTGGTTCAATCCCCAGGACCACAGTTAATTAAAAAAAAAAAATCAGTAGATACAAAGTGGTAAAACAATCTGAATACAGTCATAATTCAGTCAAAGAATTTTGCCATGGGTTTCGTAATGATTTCATGAGAAATGGGAAACTGTTGAGATCTTGTCTTTTTTTTTTTTTTTTTTTTTTTTTTTTGGTGGTATTGGGGTTGGAACCCAGGGGCTTTCTACCTCCAGGCTATGCTCCCAGACCTATTTTATATTTTTATTTGGAAACAGGTCTCAGTAAGTTGCTGAGAGCCTCACTAAGTAGCTGAGGCTGGCTTCGAACCCGTGCGATCCTCCTGTCTCAGCCTCCCAAGCGTGGGGATTACAAGCCTGCGCCACCATACCTGACTGAGATCTTGTCTTGATTGCTAGTTCTCCTGACTGAAAAGATAGTACCATAATCTGCTGGGTTTGCCATGTTCCAGCCATGTTCCAGTTTGTTGAAAGATAGAAAAGCCATGCTCTGTCAAATGGTAATTAGGGCCACTGAACAGGGCATTCTTCTACCACCTCCACCTCAGGATTAAGAGGGGAGTTACAACTCAGCTCACCTGCAGTGAACAGGACCTTGTGAGGGCGATAGGACTCAGCCTAGGATGAATTCCTATGCCTCCTTTATCTTCAATTATTTTGATAAGCTTCTAGTAAAGTTTTTTCATTGTAATGCATCTTTATTGACCAAGACATATATCGAAATACTTAACTTGCCTGGCCTGGAAAAGTAGTTTCTATTGCACAAAGCTTCTTAATGGGAATTTCTTCCAAATAGGTTGTAGAAAAGCAAGAATGGTGCAGATTAAGGTTTGGCTGAGCATGGAAAAGACAATACTACAAATGTGAAAGGAGTTAAAGTTTACTGGAAACATGTTTCCACAACATTTTGATTAGTTCCCCAGCCACGAACAATCTTTGTCAAATATGGTGCTAGTATTGACCTTGCTTAAAATGCCTGGTTAAGGAAAAGAAGAGAAATCACCTTACCACTCACTCTTATAGAAGTGAAGGCTTGACAGATAATGTGGAGCCCACATGCACATGAGTAATACATGAAATTCTAATTCATATTTGTATGCTTAACATTTTCTTAACTTGAAACTTAAGATACCGTTACTGTCGAATGCTAGAAGAAGGCTCTTTCCGAGGTCGGACAGCAGACTTTGTATTTATGTTCCTTTTTGGTGGATTCTTAATGACTGTATCCTTCAACAAATAATGGGAATACAGGAAAATGTTCAAGAACAGATTGTCTCTTCCGAAAGCTTTTTGTCTTGTCTCCCATAATTCACTAGATATTCTGAACAAACAGATAAAAGGTAGACCTCCAGATTTTAGCTTCAGGACATGACCATTTGACAGCACACTTTCTGCGACAGCTCTCCAAGGTCAGACAGGAATCTCCTCTACTGTGAACAAGGTAGAGGAACTTTTAACCCAGGTGGGTTATTGTAAAGCATTTCAGCTATATCATTGATGGGTATACTTCATTTTTTAAGTTAGTGAGACATGTATTTAGTTACTATCAAAGATTATTTCTCTCTGTGTGTGTGTGTGTGTGTGTGTGTGTGTGTGTGAGAGAGAGAGAGAGAGAGAGAGAGAGAGAGAGAGAGAGAGAGAGAGAGATAGGTAGATAGATTTGGGATTGAACCCAGGGGTATTCTACCTCTGAGCTATACCGCCAGCCCAATTTTATTTATTTTTTTTAATGAGGCTGGTCTCAAACTGTGATCCTCCTATCTCAGCCTCTCAAGTACTAGGATTATAAGTATGTGCCACAACACCCAGCTCAAAATTGATTCATTATTTAAAAAAAAAAGCATTTGTTCTGTATAACAGACTTGGAGGTAGTACAGTCTGCAGAGATGATTTTGTTCCAGCTGGCATTGTTCATCTGTAAAGGTGTTGATGGTGAGTGTACTTTACTGTAATTATTGGCCAAGGAGTTGACATGAACTAAGAGGCATGAGCTTCATGAAAGTAGAATATTAATTTGAAGTCGCTATAATTCAGATAGTTCACCTAAGCCAGTTTCTGCCTCATTGCTCTGGGTGATTATACTCAAGCTTTTTTCTTTCTCTTCTAAAGATGTAACCACTCAACTTCTCTGCAAAGCTTTTGTTAGAATGCAGTCTTCAGTTCTCTTGCTTAGTCTCCCTTGTTACTCTGTTAATGTTGATGTTTTCCTTAATGGCATCCGCTAGCTTTTTGGTTTGTTTGTAAGCTTAGTTTTCTTGGGCCAGGCCTTTACAATAATGCTTGTCTACGTATGGAGCCGAAGGAATCCGTATGTCCGCATGAACTTCTTTGGCCTTCTCAACTTCCAGGCCCCTTTTCTGCCCTGGGTGCTCATGGGGTTTTCCTTGCTGTTGGGGAACTCAATCATTGTGGACCTCTTGGGTAAGAGTCTTATCACTTTATTTTTCTATTATTTTTTAACCTATAAACTTAATTTTGTCACTATTTTTCATGTTTATTCTGTCTGGGTTTTATGTATAGGCTATTGTGTAGGATTGTTTGATAGTTACATCTCAAGGACCATAAATTAATTTTTTGTTATCTGACATTTATCCTACGTATAAGCAATTTATGTTGGTAGGTTCACCGGCAGCCAAAATTTTAATCCTGTCCCTCATTCTTTATTTCTGGTCGATTTGTAGGTATTGCAGTTGGACACATATATTTTTTCTTAGAAGATGTATTCCCCAGTCAGCCTGGTGGAATAAGGATTCTGAAAACACCATCTATTTTGTGAGTACTGAACCCTTATGGATAAATCAGGACAGGAACCATGATCTAGGGATTTATGGGCCTCCCATAGCTCCTGATACACATAATTCAGGTCAATAAATAACGTGCAGATTTAGCAATCTGGCTGCAGTTGAGGAGCACATGGGTTGGGTGGGAGCAGGCAGTGTCAGGGTTGTGGCATGAGTGAGGTTAATAGGCTCAGGATGTCATGGGGGTGGCTTGGTAATTAGTGTCACAGATGACCACTAAAACTTCCTGGACCAGAGCAGCTCCTGACTTTATGAAGAAGGCTGCTATCCAGTTTAGAGAGGTGAGTAGCAAGATAAGCTGTAGAAGTGAGAGGGAAGTTTCTAACAGTGGAATTCCTGGTCTGGAAAGGAGGTGGGAGATAAGAGAAGCAGAGAAGTCAAGTAGAAATAGCTTTGGACTCGAGGCCCAGTGCAGTTGTTCAGCTGAGCAGCCACATGACCTTAAGCTAGTCTTTTCTCCTTTTTTGAACTTCAGTTTCCCTAGCTAGAGCTTCGATTTATAAGACCTCTTTCACTCTCAATTTTTGTCTTTGGGAAATACTATATTAAAAAGGGTTCAATTGCTGGCGTGGTGGTGCATGCCTGTAATTCCCAGTACTTGGGAGGCTGAGACAAGAGGATCACAGGTTTGAAGACAGCCTCAACAAGTAGGGAGGCTCTCATCAACCTAGTGAAACTTTGTTTCAAAAATAAAAATGGCATTTGGGAGGCTGAGACAAGAGTATTGCAGTGAGGACAGCCTCAGCTACTAAATAGACCCTTTGCAACTCAGTGAGACCCTGTTTCAAAATAAAGAATAAAAAATAGGGCTGGGGGTGTAGCTTGGCAATAGAATGCCCCTGGGTTCCATCCCCAGTGCTGCTATATATATATGTGTGTGTGTGTGTGTGTGTGTGTGTGTGTGTGTGTGTGTGTGTGTGTGTGTGTGTGTATTCTGGGTATGGTGGCAGATGCTTGCTTGTATGCTTGTAATCCCAGTATTTGGGAGGCTGAGACCGGAGGATAGTGGTTCACAGACGGCCTCAGCTACTTAGTGAGGCCCTCTGCAAGTTAGTGAGACCCTGTTTCAAAATAAAGAATAAAAAATTGGGCAGGGGGTGTAGCTCGGAGGTCAAATGCCTTTGGGTTCCATCCTCAGATCTGCAAAAAAAAAAAAAAAGAAGGCGATTCTGACATATGCTGCAGCATGGATAAATCTTGAGGCCACTATGTTAAGTTAAATATGTCAATCACAGATACTAGGTAGTAAAAATAGTAAAGGAAGTAAAAGTTAAATAAATGTTAAAATGATAACTTTCAGCTGGGCGTGGTGATACACGCTTGTAATCCCAGTTCTTGGGAGGCTAAGACAGGAGGAGCACAGGTTCATGAACAACCTCCGCGATTACTGAGCCCCTATTCCAATATGAAAAAAAAGGGGGGGGGGCTGGGTGTATCTTAGAGATAGAATGCTCCCAGGGTTAATCCTCAATACCACGAAACATTAAAAAAGATAATTTAATTGGCAGGCAGATGCAGTGCCTTGTCCACTAGTAGAAACCCTGTGGGAGTGACTGACCTTACAGTACTTTGGGCCTATGATAACCTGAGACTAAATTGTATCTGTCACCTGTTTCTTAGGAGGACTATTTTCGATACACCAGATGAGGATCCAAATTACAATCCACTACCTGAAGAGCGGCCAGGAGGCTTTGCCTGGGGTGAGGGCCAGCGTCTTGGCGGTTAAAGCAGCCGTGCCAATAACAGACCCATCTGGGAAGGACTCGGTGAAATACCCATTGGGATTCTTTTATCCTTTGTTGCAAAAGTGTGGACACTTTTGACATCGTGACAGATTTTAACTCCAGAAGCACTTTAAGGAATGGTACACTGACTAATCCAGAAGATATTTCCAGCGGTTTGCCAGTGGTTCCTCACTACACTGGTACTGAAAGTGTAATCTCATGGAGCCAAAAAAAAAAAAAAAAACAACTGGAGAGAAACAGACACCCTGCCGCCCCTAACATGTACATAAGTACTTCTGTGGCATAAGGCAAGGCTTTTTCTTCCTCTTCTTTTGATAGATGAGGCTATGGTGTAAATGGAAGTTTCAGAGAGGACAAAATAAAACTGAATTCCATCTCTCTCTCAATGTATTAAAGCTTTTGTGTGTGATCTTTTAAATTACGGTAGTGTATTCCAACTCCCCTGCATAGATGTGAGCTCAGAGCAGTTTATATGCCTGCCCACCCTGTGTGTTTTTATAGCTTTCGACTGGATTTCATTTCAAGATTGGAAACAACGTAGCTGTAGTGTTAAAGCTGTGTGCATCTTACTAATTCATAGTGTTAACTTCAGCAGAAGATTTAGTTCTTTTATTCAGATAGCTTGTTCTCCATCTGGGAACTGCAAAAAGTTGTCAGACCCAAAGTTAAAAAGAGAAGGGAAGGTAATTTTTATAACAGCAGGAATTCAGCTGTAGAAAAGTTAGCTGTAAGCAAAAGGCTATTGTGTGGCTTTTTGTTTATTCTACCTGCATTTCTACATTAAGAAATATCTACAAGAAGATGGTAAAGGGCAGTTTTGGAAAACTCTGGGAAAATGAACAGGTAGGAGTTAGGCGAATGTCCTCCTGGATCTGTCATTTGCTTCGTGAAAAGCTGAAAACCTTTTCAGAGCCAAGTAGCTGGTGTGCCTTCTCAGTCAGGGAGAAATTAGGGTTCAGAGAATTAGGCCCTTAAAGCCTGTGGTTTGATAAGTACTAGTCTGAAATAGTAATCCCCTTGGTTAGTGTTATAAATTACAATCCAGAAGACTATAAAGAACACTCCTAATGGAGGGATGCTTTCAGTTTTCATGAACAGCAGGTAGGCACAAGACCCTTTCCCCAAATTGAATTGTCTTTAGTCTTTCTATATTGGTTAAGGGAAGCTTTCCAGACCGAGATTTTCCTCAGAAAGATTGACATAGGCTTAAATTACTGAAAATAAACATCCTAAATAGGAATTTTCAGATTGTGTTTAAATTGAGAAGTATTTTAATGTCCTTAAATGGAATATGCATAAGTAATGGAATTTAGTACATGTATTTTATATATTGCTAGAAAGTAACTTTGAATATGATTGTTGAAATTCTTTGGAACATGGGTCCATGGAACTGCTTTTTTTTCCTAAGCAGTTTAAAAACTTTTTAAAGTTCAAATGCCAATCTTAGATTGTGTAATCCTTAAGGGATTCTTAAATTTGATTGTATCTTTGTTCAAGAAAGCTTTTATCAGTGACTTAATTTTTTTTTTTTTTAATTTTGGTTTTGGGCTAGAAATGGATTTCTCTAGTTTTATTTGTTCTCTTTGAGTTAATTTGGGGTTAGCCAGTTAATGGAATTTTTGTGGTAAGATTTTTAATCCTGAAGTCAATTCATTGACTATTCATTTAAGTAGGGAATAGCTGGGTAAAACAGGAAACGTATTTTGAATGTATAGCTTAAAAGCAGCCAATTACAGGATTTTGGTTTTTCTGATTCTTTAGGATATAAATCCTTGTGCAGGATGTCCTGCTGTGCTACCTCACTGTGTCCTGAGCAGTGGTGATTTCAGTCACTGAGCTCTTACCAGTTTGGCCAGACCCACTACCACCATCCCTAAGCCCCGCATTGCTTGAGAGGATCACTGTGCTTACCTGGATATAAAGAAAGGTCTTTACTTCTTCCCCAACTTACCTCTTGGTCTTGAGTCTTCCAGAACATATTTCCTTTTCTCAGTGCAAGACAACTGAAAAGTGAGATTCAATGCATGAAATTTTGTGACCAACAAATGTTACATACACATAATTGAAAGATTCCTGGATTCTACCAGTGATACTGAAAAGCACACACTTGACTAAAGCATAGTTGTTTTTTTTTTGTTGTTGTTACAGAAATATAGTATATGTTCATTTAAAAATAAATGGACGTGCAAATTGCATCTCCCTAGGAGATAGATTTTATATACACTTTGGTGTGTTTTTCTGCCATGGACTTCTATTTGCTTTTCTCTTCCACTTGTTCTTTTTTCTGTGTTGACTCTTGTCTAATATTTTTCAACTTCTTGTGTATTCTCAAAGCAAAGCACCCATGCCCTGGATCTGGCTGGTGAAAGCCTCACTGTGTCTCTGAGTGCCTCTGAAAATTAAGAAATACTGGACCTATTGCCATGTTGGGTAACAGGCTTCCTGGAATTATCATCTCCCCTGCCAGTGTTTTAGGTTATGTCTGTTTTCCTTTTGACAGGTGATTTCTCTGTGTGGTGTTAGCCAAGATCCCATCCTTTTCAGTACTCTGCAGGATGCCCCTGAGCTACTATTTTATGAGTTTGCATTAAAACTGTTGAATTTGATATGGTCAAGTTACTGCTCAGAAATCCACAGTGACTTCTTAGTAAGCCCCTATATCAGATGAATAGTTTTTGTCTTCCTCTGAACCTCATTTCTATTTCTACCTATTGGGGAATCTTATTTTAAACCTCCAATACCACAAGGCCTGCCCTTTTCCTGACACCTCAAATCTTGATTCTAAGGCACATTTCTTTGTCTTCTTTGAATCCTTAGGAAGCTTCAAATCTGTACAACAGTCTTACACCAAATTATATATTGTCTTGTATTGTTCCTAACTGGTACATGTATCCTGGTCTTGTCTCCTTCATGAGAATGTAAGCTCCTTAAGGGCAGGGACCATGTCTTAATTTTTGTATCCACCACAGTGCCTAGCACAGTGCTTGGCACATGGGTGCTGAATAAATACTTTGTTTATTGATCAGCAAACTATTATCTGGTATTTTTAATTATAAAGATTATTGTGTATGCATGCAAGCTTGTGCCTAGTTGCTGAAGCTTACGTTTGTTTCTGAGAGTGGAATGGAGCAAAACCGAACACAATCAAGGGCAACGCTTAAACTAAAGTGACTGGTATGGTTCTGATCAGACCAGAGTTCAATCCACAAACCATCTCAGACCAGAAAGAAATGCGCCTGAAATGTCACCATTTGAAGGAAGTGCCAGGAGATTCTTTGAGTAGTTATTAGTGTATCAGCATGTATCTATGGAAGCTGCCAATGAGCCACTAGAGACTTTTTTTGAGCAACAGATTTCAGAGTGATGGAGGAAATATGGGGAACATGACTTGATACTTATGTAGGATTTAAATTTTCAATTCTTGTCGAATTAGCTTTGAGGCTATAGAATATCTGGGTCATCAGCTCAGGGATTATGGGTGAGTTATTGAAGTGCTATGTTTTGCCTGTACCATTTTTTTTTTTTTTTAATGTGGAGTTGAGGATGGAACCCAGGGGCATTTGACCTCTAAGCTATACCCCCTGCCCTATTTTTTATTCTTTATTTTGAAACAGGGTCTCACTAAGTTATAGAGAGCCTCATAAGTAGCTGAGGCTGTTGTGGAGGTCCTCACTAAGTAGCTGAGGCTGGCTGCAAACCGCCATCCTCCTGTCTCAGCCTCCCAAATTATTATTATTTTTTTTTAATTTTTTTTTTTAAAAAGGGTCCTGCTAGGAAGCTGAGACAGAAGGATAGCAGGTCTGCAGCCAACCTCAGCAACCTGGTGAGGTCCTCTGCAACTCAGCTAGACTCTATTTCAAATAAAAAGAAGCTGGGCATGTTGGTGCATGCTTGTAATTCCAGAGCATTTGGGAAGCTGAGATAGGAGTGAAGCCCTTTGCAATTGAGACCCTGTTTCAAAATAAAGAATAAAAAACAGGGATGGGTGTAGCTCAGAGGTAGAATGCCCCTGTGTTCCATCTCCAGTACTGCAAAATTAAATAAATACAAATAAAAAAGAATAAAATTAGTTGGTGGAAACACACACACACACACACACACACACACACACACACACACACACACAGAGTCTTGCCAAATTCCTAAGGCTGACCTTGAATCTGCAATTCTCCTGTCTCATCCTCCCAAATACCAGGATTACAGGTATGTGCCACCGTGCCTCTTCAGTTCTTAAACATATACCTAATATTGGTTCAGCAATCACATTTTTTTTTTTTTAATGCGGTACTGGGGTGGAACCCAGGGATACTGTACCTCCGAGCTACACCCCAGCCCTAGTTTTTATTTTTTTTTTTATTTTTTTTTTTTTTAAGCAGGTCTCACTGAGGTGCAAAGGGCCTTGCGAAGTAGCGGAGGCTGTCCAAGAACTGAGATCCTCCGGTCTCCGCCTCCAGAATGCTGGGATTACAAGCGTGCACCACCACGCCCGGCCAGCAATCACATTTTCAGTAATCTGTGGTCTTCATACTGTCAAGACTAGAGAAAAAATATCTCTTTCCTGAAGAAAAGGGGAAGGAGGACTTCTTAACAGGTTCACAAACGGAGTTTCATGGACATGAATTTAAGCTGTTCTTCACATGAGTTGAAGTTTACAGTTCATTCTCTGAAGGTCACATTTTCTGTATGTACAGCAAACAAATGCTTGCCAGTCTTCCTGTGATTAATTAGCAAATCATGTAAGTTTTTAATTTAGGAGGGAAAGGAGGACGTCATGATAACCTATTTTTCCTGCTGGAGTTCTGAATATTTTCATTGTTTAGAGTGTTAGGTCTGGAGAGCCGTGTAAAGAATGTGGGAGTCTAAACAATGGAGAAAGGAAGAATTAAAGACAAAATCAGTTTCATTTAACTCACTGTTTCCTGCTTGTATACTGAAGCATACAAGATCTATTGGGATAGTAGAAGAAAAAAAAAACCTGCGGAAAACATATAATTGCCATAGAATCATAGAATTTACTTTCCTCTTTTGTAACACAAGATGGTTAGCCAGTATTCTTTTTAGAGATTAAGATTTTTCTGGCCTCTGAATGACTTTTAATCAGAAAGGTTTTTTTACTGGAATAAAATAACGTTACTAGAACAAAACAAGGACGTCAGCTATCTAAAATGAAGGTCCCACGGAACCGTACACCTTATCTTTCGTTGTTGTAGTTCCGGGCTCTTTTTGCGGTCGTACCTCAGAGCCTGCTCTCCCCGCTCCCAGGAAGTGAAAGCCTTCTCGAACTTCCAATGCATGCTGGGAATTGCAGTCCCTTCCTTAAGGGCCGGGGGCGGCCGTGAGGTCATCGGTGGTCGCCCGGAATCGCAACCACGTTGAGAGATAGAGGCCGCGCGCGCTTAGGGTCGGGTCCGCTCCAGAGAGAGGCCCGAGCTGCCTGCGCTCGCGCCACCGGCCGCGGCGCCCTCGCGACATGCCGGAGGAGGCGGGCTTCCCGCCCGCGAAGAGATTCCGGCCGGGCTCTGGGCCTCCCAGCCGCGCCGGGTCCTGCCTTCCCGGTAGGCAAGTGGTGATGCTGCTGGCTGCGGGCGGCGGCGGCAGAGGCGGCGGAGGAGGCCGGAGGCAGCAGCTGCCCCTGGCCCAGTCCTCGGCCAGTCCCTACCGTGAGGCCCTGGAGCTGCAGCGCCGAAGCCTGCCCATCTTCCAGGCTCGGGGACAGCTGTTGGCCCAGCTCCGAAACCTGGACAGCGCCGTCCTCATCGGTGAGGTGGCCACGCTGGGGGCCTTTACCTAACTCTCCATAGTTGGCTTTGCGAGAACAGTTTTTCCTAGTTGCCTCTCCTTTCCATTCGTTTCTTCAACAAACTTAAACGTCTTTTTCTGTGACAGGCCTGGAGGTCCAGACCGCTCCAGGAAGAGTCGAACTGATGGCTCAGTGCGAGTTACCAGCACGTAGGCAGACTTACTTTCCGAGAGGAGAGGGTTGATGGACGTGCTGAGGCTTTGGGAGCTTAGAAGATTGGGTACGACCCAGTCAGTAAGGAGGCGGCTGAGGAGGTGGCCTCTCAGAAGGTGTGCATTGTATGCAGAGTATCTCGCCGTAGGAGAGAGATTGGAGACTAAAAACAGTCCGGTAGAACGGGAATTAGTCGTTTCTGGTAATGAAAGGAGCTGGGCAGAGTTGTAGGGCAAAGGCAGATTTTAAGGTGCAGTGACCTCCAGTGTTTAGGAGGAACTCCTGAAAGACCAAGAAGATGATCCGCCAAAGAAAGGAAGGAGACTCAGGAGTGCTGGTAGTCGGAGGAACACACTTGTAAAGAGGCAGAGTGAGCAGATTCAGCAGGGAGGTCCAGTAATACGGGGGCCAGTAAAAAGTTGCCCGCTGAGTTTAGATGCCAGATACTGATAGTGGATCCCATTGAGAGCTATTTCAACAGAGTTGTGTGTGGGGAGATAAGAACTAATTTGATATCGGGCTGAGAAGTAGGAGGTGAAGGAATGAAGGCAGGGGGAGCAGGCTTTTGTTCTTAGAAAAAGCAGAGAGGCAGAAGAACTTGCAAGAAATCATAAGTGGAAGAACTCAGCAGAGAGGGAGGCTAAGGATGGAATACAGCTAATGGAACAAAGCTGCAGGGTCACTGGGCAACAAGGGCTGGATGGAGAGTTTGCCTGGAATAGGAGGAAGGCTGTCTCAGACTGGGGCTGGAGAAATGAGGCAAGAATGGTGTGATTGCAGAAAAACATGCAGAAGGAGAAAAGGAGATCACATTTGAGAACTTTTTTTCTTTGAGACAGAAGCAGGAGTTCTGTTGAGACTAGGAGTCCCAGAGTTTCAAGTAGGCCCTATGAGAGGATGGAGACAAAAGACAGTCTGCAAAAACAGGAACAGGATCAATGGTAGAGTTGGTGTCCAGGTGCTTTTGGTCTTATGTCCGCACAGTTGGGTTATTTTACTTCAGCAATGTCTGTTGCCCTGACATATGATCAGGAAGGATGCCACAGGAGACATTGATCCAAGTTTGGGATTGTGCCTGGTGGATTCAGCAGGAATATTGCAGAATAATTATATTTTTAGTTTGTGATTCTTAGCTGGGTTAGGAAGGATGAACAATCATGGAGAACGAGCCTTGACAGACTCTCTGTTCTTCCCAAGCCCCAAAAAGCAGATGTCAAGGCCTATGCCAATCCCATCATGGTTAACTTTCTCCCATGATTCTGAAGCACAACAGGCAGAGGAAAACCCTTGGGCAACAAACACAGGCTTTTTTCCTCTTAAATGTGCTACACATACTTTTTTTTTTTTTTTTTTTTTTTGGTGGTACTGGGGTTCCTGGAAGGCCTTCTACCTCTGGGCTACACTCCCAGACCTATTTTTACATTTTTATTTGGAAACAGGATCTCTTAAGCCAGCGCGGCTGGCTTCAAACCAGTGCAATCCTCCTGTCTCCACCTCCCAAGCGCGGGGATTACAAGCGTGTGCCACCACGCCTGGCGTGCTACACATACTTTGAGAGGCAATTTCCCCAGCTCCTTTCCTCTCATTTCCAGTGAGAGGGGGCTGATGACTGGGAGGAAATGCAAGACCAATGGGACTATAGGTCTCTGTGAGATTAGAGAAGGGTAGTGGTAGCAAGGGAGAAGAAGCCACAGGTTCCCTAGTTCTTTGTTCTATTCCATACTGCAGAGGAGCTGAGAGATGCAGCGTGCTTAAACACTCCCCCGTCTCCAAGCTAATCCCAAGTTCTTTGTTCTAATTAGGCACTGTTAAAGATACAAAGGGCAGGAAATAACATTTATTGAGTGCTTACTCTATGCAGTATGCTCAAGTCCATGAGAAACAGATTTTGCCCTCCAGGAGTTTATGGTTTGGGAAGAGAACAAAAACATTCTAACACTCTGTAGATACAGGGTGACCAGTGCTAAAAGAGAGACAAACAAACCACTAAGGAGCCCAAATGAGGGCGACCTGTGCAGCCACAAGGGGTGACAGTTTGAGGCCTGACTCATCTTGCTGCTTGCTTAACAGCAGCAGGAGAGAGGTATTGTATTCTATAGCCATGTGGGCAGAGGCAGAGGGTTTGAAAGTGGCGGGTCAGGGAATGACAGGAGTTTGTTTTGGCTGCAGTGTATGAGTGGATGTCTTTTCATGCCAATAAATGCCAATCTAATATGACTGTCATATTTCATTTTATCTTTAACCATACCAACTACCTGATGTTGAACATTTGTATTTTTTCCTATTTATTTCTGTCATGAACCAAGTTAAAGAAGGCATTTTTCTTTCCTAAGAATCAGTTCCTGCAAGCCAGGCATGGGGGCACACACCTGTAATCCAGTACTTGGAAGGCTGACACAGGAAGATCACACATTCAAGAACAGCCTCATCAACTTAGTGAGGACTTCAACAACCTAGCAAGACCCTATTTCAAAATAAAAATAAAATAGGACTGGGGGTGTAGCTCAGAGGTAGAATCTTTAGTACACACACACACACACACACACACACACACACACACACACACACAATACTGCAGGTGGAATTATGGATCAAATGGTATAAACATTTTAAAGATTTTAAAAATATAATTTGGCTTCCCAAGAAAGAAGAACAATAAATATTCCCCATAAGTACACATGAGTGCCCATTTTCCTGAGGCCTTACCAACTCTTGAGTACTTTCTTATTTTCCTCTGCTGTTGAGCTGCTTGTTTGGTGAATTCGTGTTAATTTGCATTTCAGTGAGACTTCTTTTTCCTTCCTAGGGGAGACTGGCTCTGGGAAGACAACTCAGATCCCACAGTACCTCTATGAAGGGGGCATTAGCCGCCAAGGCATCATTGCTGTGACCCAGCCTCGCCGAGTGGCTGCCATCTCTCTTGCTACTAGAGTCTCAGATGAGAAGAGAACTGAAGTTGGGAAGCTGGTACCTGGTTTCTTTCTTTAACATCAGTACTTCTGCTAAACAGTGTTCTCGCCATGCCCCCTGCCTTTTGTTTTTCTGAACAAGATTTCTTTTACGTTTCAAGCTTCTTTCTTGCCATAGCCATTTAAACTAGTCACAGAGTTCTTTCCCAGGTATGGAGAGATCAAGGGCTCTAAGTAGCTCTTACTCCCATTCGCTTTGCTTCCAAGTGCTATTGGCAGTTGTATAAATTAGTTGTTTCTGAGTACTTGTAATTCCATACTTGGGAGGCTGAGACAGGAAGAGCACAGTTTTGCCACTAGCCTCAGCAAATTGTGAGGCTCTCTGCAACTTAGTGAGACCCTGTTTCAAAATAAATAAATAAATAAAATGGGGCTGGGGGTATAGCTCAGAGGTAGGATGCCCCTGGGTTCAATCCCCAGTACCATATACACACAAAATAATAAATAAGCTAAGCCTGGTGGCACAGGCTTGTAATCCCAGTACTTGGAAGGCTGAGACAGAAGGATTGTAGTTCACAACCAGCCTCAGCTACTTAGTGAGGTCCTGTGCAACTTAGTGAGACCCTGTTTCAAATGAATAAAAAATAGAGCCGAGGGTGTATCTCAGAGATAGAATGCCTGTGGGGTAAATCCTGAGTACTGCAAAAAATAAATAAATTAGTTGTTTCCCTTGAACATTTCCTTGAGTCTAGGAAGCCTCTATCATACATCCCCAGTCCCCTCTTTTTTTTTTTTTTTTTTTTTTTTTTTGCGGGTCTGGGGATGGAACCCAGAGGCATTGACCTCCAAGCTACACCCCCTGCCCAATTTTTTATTCTTTATTTTGAAACAAGGTCTCACTGAGTTGCAAAGGGCCTCACTAAGTAGCTGAGGCTGGCCGCGAACCACGATCCTCCGGTCTCAGCCTCCCAAATCCTGGGATTACAAGCATGCACCACCATGCCCGACCCCCTCTTTTTTATGTTATTTATGTTTATTTTTTATTTTTATTTTTGTGGTACCAGGGATGGAACCCAGGGGCATTCTAATTCTGAGCTACACCCCCAGCTTAATTTTTTATCTTTTATTTTGAAACAGGGTCACTAAGTTGCAAATGGCCTCACTAAGTAGCTAAGGCTGTTTGCGAACCACGATCCTCCTGTCTCAGCCTCCTAAATGTTGGGATTACAAGCATGCACCACCAAGCTCAGCTTTATTTATTTATTTGTGTGTGTGTGTGTTTTATATATTTATTTACATATTTACTTATTTACCTACTTACTTTGTGGTGCTGGGGATTGAACCCAGGGGCATTCTACCTCACAGCTATACCCCCAGCCCAGTTTTTTATTCTTTATTTTGAAACAGGGTCTCACTAAGTTGCCGAGGGCCTCCCTAGCTAGCTGAGCCTATCCATGAACCTGGATCTTATTATCTTAGTCTCCCAAGTACTGGAATTACAAGCATGTTCCACCATGCCTGGCTGTGTGTTTTATTTTTTGAGATAGGGTTTTGCTTAATTGTAGAGACTGGCCTTGAACTGTGATCTTCCTGCATCAGCCTTCCTTGAACATCTTTAAAGCTTCAATGAATTTTTCTAGGAAAATTGTAAGCATTATTTTAGCATATATAGAAATTGGAATGACTCTCAGAACTGTATAGAAGACAAATTTATTTTTTGTATTTATGTGTGGGCATACTAATTTCACTTAAAAAACACCTTGAGTATCTTTTCAATATCTACACAGTTTCATAGAAGTTATTATGTAGCTTGAGGAAGGAAATTAGTTTTAAAATCTTTGTCATAGTCAGGCATGGTGGTCCACACCTATGATCCCAGTGCTTGGAATGCTGAGGCAGAAGGATTGCAAGTTCAAAGGCAGCTTTAGCAAGTAGTGAGACTCCTCAACCTAGCAAGACCTGTTTCCAAAATTAAAATAAAATAGGGCTAGAGATGTAGCTTGGAGGTAAAAATACCCCTGGGTTCAGTCCCCAGTACTAAAATAAATAAATAAATAAATTTTCACCAGATGTGATGGTACACACCTGTAAATCCAGTAACCTGGAGGCTGAGACAGGAAGATTGCAGGTTTGTAGCCAGCCTCACCAACTTAGTGAGGCCTTCAGCAACTTAGTGAGACCCTCTTTCCAAATAAAAGTAAAATAGGTCTGGGTTATATCAGAGACAGAATGCCAACCCCCAGTACCAAAAGAAAAAAGAAAAAAAAAATCTTTATACTGCTTAACATAATTGCAGTTAAAGGTTGTGCCCATTGTCTATTTCCCCAACTAGACCCCATGCTCCTTGAGGGAGCAGGGCAGGGAAGTATCGGTCTTATTCACTGTGATAGTACAAATGCCTAGCACAGTATGTATCAACAAATGAGTGGTTTCTTCACACAGGTTGGCTATACAGTACGCTTTGAGGATGTCACCTCAGAAGACACGAGGATCAAGTTTCTAACTGACGGCATGCTTCTGCGGGAAGCAATTTCAGACTCCCTGCTTCGCAAGTACAGCTGTGTCATTTTGGATGAAGCCCATGAACGGACTATCCACACAGATGTGCTCTTTGGAGTGGTAAAGACTGCACAGAAGAGGCGAAAGGAGCTGGGGAAATTGCCTCTCAAAGTATGTGTAGCACATTTAAGAGGAAAAAGGCCTGTGGTTGTTGCCCAAGGGTTTTCCTCTGCTTGTTGTGCTTCAGAATCATGGGAGAAAGTTAACTATGGTGGGATTGGCATAGGCCTTGACGTCTGCTTCTTGGGGTTTGGGAGAAACAGAGTCTGTCAAGGCTTGTTCCCATCCTCCTCCTCGTTCTCTTGTGAAGGTGGTGGTGATGTCAGCAACGATGGATGTGGACCTCTTTTCTCAGTATTTCAGTGGAGCCCCTGTCCTCTACCTGGAAGGCCGGCAGCATCCGATCCAGATTTTTTACACCAAGCAGCCTCAGCATGATTACCTCCATGCAGCTCTCGTCTCAGTCTTCCAGATCCATCAGGTATGGAGTGGGGTGCAGATTCTTGATAAGTTCTGTTTGATCTTGCAGTTGGTAGTAAGAGCAGCCTTGAAAAGAAGCCACTGTTGAATAAAACCATATTTTGAGTGTGTTGTCAAGGTGAATAAGGAGTTCTATTGCCATGTCTAGGTTTTTGTCCTTTTTTTATGGTATCTTATTTTCTCTGAAAAGAAAAATAATTTAACTCTGACCAACAGCTTTTCTCTGCTGAGCTAGAGATTTCCATATGTTGGAACTTTTTTTAAAAATCACAATTGGTAAGAGGCATATTTTATGTGGCAACCTAGTACACAGTATATACATACAGCTGAAATACGTTTGCAAAGCACTGTCTGTCTCTCTCTCTTTTTTTTTTCTTTTTTGCAGTACTGGGGCTGGAAACCAGAGGCATTCTACTTCCGAGCTATACCCCAAGCCCTATTTTTTATTCTTTACTTTGAAACAGAGTCTCACTGAGTTGCAAAGGGCTTCACTAAGTAACTAAGGCTGCCCATTAACCGTGATCCTCCATGCCCGGCTTTATTCTTTATTTTGAAACAGGGCCTCTCTAAGTTGTGGAGGGCCTCACTGAGTAGCTGAGGCTGGCCACAAACCCTGATCCTCCTGTCTCAGCTTTTCAAGTACTGGGATTATAAGTGTGTGGCACCACACCTGGCACCTGGCTCTATTCTTTTTTGTTTGTTTCAGTACTAGGATGGAACCCAGGGGCATTCTACTTCTGAACTACTCTTCCAGTCCCATTTTTTCCCCCCTTTATTTTGAAACAAGGTCTCACTGAGTTGCCAAGGGCCTCACTAAGTAACTGAGGCTGTCCTTGAACCACGATCCTCCTGTCTCAAGCCTCCCAAATGCTGGGATTACAAGCATGAGCCATCATGCCCGGTTCTCAGTCCTAGTTTTTTGGTTTTGTTTTTGTTTTTCTACCTCCGGGCTATACTCCCAGACATATTCTATTTTATAATTTTTTGGAAACAGGGTCTCACTAAGTTGCCGAGGGCCTCACTAAGTACCTGAGGCTGTGCTCAAACCTGTGATCTTCCTGTCTTATTCTCCAAAGTACTGGTATTACAAGCATGTACCACCATGCAGAGGCTGGCTAGAACCTGAACTCCTGATATCTCAGCCTCCCAAGTACTTAGAGTATGGGCATGCACACACCCAACACAAAGGTTGATATTGGCCCAATAATGGATTGCAACTGAGAATGCTTTGATTTTTTTGAAACCATATTAAAGAACTTCCTCAAAATTCTCACTTTATTAAACAGTTCCCTAAGAAACTGAGTGATTAAATCACCTCATTTGCTTAATTTGTATAAAACGGTTTTATTTTCCTATTAATTTTCTGAGAAAATGCAGAGGTTTTGTTTTAACTAAGTGTTACATATATAGTTCAAAGTTTTAAAAAGTCAAGTAGAATCCCCAGTATCAACAAAAAGTCAAGTAGTGCCAGAAGTGGTGACACACATCTGTAACCTCAGTATTTGGGAGGCTGAGATAGCAGGATTACGGGTTCAAAGACAGCCTGGAAACTAGCAAGACCGTTTCAATATTAAAAAACAAAAGGGAAGCTGGGCGTGGTGGCGCACGCTTGTAATCCCCGCACTTGGGAGGCTGAGACAGGAGGATTGTGCAGGTTCGAAGCCAGCCTCAGCTACTTAGTGATTCTCTCAGTAACTTAGTGAGACCCTGTTTCCAAATAAAATATAAAAAAATAGGTCTGGGAGTATAGCCTGGAGGTAGAAAGCCTCTGGGTTCCACCTCCAGTACCAATAAATAAATAAATAAATAAATGAATAAATATAAAAAAAACCAAAAGGGGCTGGGGGTATAGCTCAGAGGTAGAATGCCCTGAGTTAATTCCCAGTAACTCTCTCTCTCTCTCTCTCTCTTTCTCTCTCTCTCTTTCTCTCTCTCTCTCGATATCTCTCTCTCTCTCTCTCTCTCTCTCTCTCTCTCTCTCTCTCTCTCTCTCTCACATACACACACACACACACCCCAGAGTTAAAACTCATAATGAAAAAACAGCTGTTGCTCTCATTTCCTTATTGCAGATTCCTGCTGTTTAGGTCAGCTGCCACTGCCTTCAGTGTTTTTGTTGGTGTGTGTGTGTGTGTGTGTGTGTGTGTGTGTGTGTGTGTGTTTATTTATGTATTTGTTTGTTTCTTTATTTCTTTATTTTGTGGTGCTGGGGCTAGAACCCATGGGCATTCTACCTCTGAGCTATACCCCCAGCCTGATATTTTATTCTTTGTGTGTGTGTGTGTGGTATGGGGATGGAACTCAGGGGTATTCTACCTCCAAGCTACACGCCCAACCTGATTTTTTTTTTTTTTTGGTGGAATTCAGAGGCTTTCTACCTCCTCTGGGGTATACTCCCAGACCTATGTTATATTTTTATTTGGAAACAGGGTCTCACTAAGTTGCTGAGAGCCTCACTAATTAGCTGAGGCTGGCTTCGAACCTGTGCGATCCTCCTGTCTCAGCCTCCCAAGCGCAGGGATTACAAGCGTGCGCCACCACACTTGGCTTGATTTTTATTCTTTATTTTGAAATATGGTGTCACTAAATTGTGGAAGGCCTCACAAATTAGCTGAGGCTGGCTTTGAAACTGTGCAATCCTCCTGTCTTAGCCTCCCAAGCACTGGGATTATAAGTGTGCACCATTACGCCTGGCTTAGTTTGTTGTAGTTTTTGTGGTACTGGAGATTGAACCCAGGGCATTCTACCTCTGAGCCACACCCCAGCCCAAATTTTTATTCTTTATTTTGAAACAGTGTCTCACTGAGTTGCTGAGGGCCTCACTAAGTAGCTGAGGCTGGCCATGAACCTGCAATTCTCCTGACTCAGCCTCCTAAGTACTAGATTAGAAGCATGGGCCACCATGCCTAACCTGGCTTAGTTTTTGAAAAATTTGAAGAAGGGCCTTGCTAAGTTGTTGAGGCTGGCCTCAAACCTATAATCCTCCTGTCTCAGCTTCCCAAGTACTGGGTTTATAGTCATGCAAGAGCACACCTGACATGAAATTCAGCATCATTTTTTACAATATTATGATCATACATTGCTAGTAGGACCCCATCCCTATTCCTTGTTTCTTAGAGAATGCAACTATGCAAGTCTTCTACCTATGACTCATTTCCCCACAATATTCCCATATCTCACGTGGCAATCATGAATATGTGTTCTGTGTTCAAGCACAATCTGTCTTTTTCTGTGACCAACTGTATATACATGCATACACACATAATTATTATATTTTTGAATTAAAATTTTTTTTGCGGTACTGGTAATGGAACCCAGGAGCCTTCTATTTCTGAGCTACACCCCCAGCCCTGTTTTTTATTCTTTATTTTGAAAAAGGGTCTCACTAAAGCCAGGCGTGGTAGCACACACTTGTAATCCCAGCATATAGGAGGCTGAGATAGGAGGATCGTGGTTTGCGGACAGCCTTAGCTACTTAGTGAGGCCCTTTGCAACTCAGTGAGACCCTGTTTCAAAATAAAGAATAAAAATAGGGCTGGGTACCGGGCATGTGGCACACGCTTGTATTTCCTGCGCTTTGAAGGCAGAGACAGGAGGATCACGCTAGTTCGAAGCCAGCCTTGCTGGCTTAAGAGACCCTGTTTCCAAATAAAAAATATAAAATAGGTCTGGGAGTGTAGCCTGGAGGTAGAAGGATTTCCAGTACCACCAAAAAAAAAAAAAATAGGGCTGGGGGTGTAGCTCAGAGGTAGAATGTCCTGGGTTCCATCCCCAGTACTGAAAAAAGAAAGAAAGAAAGAAAGAAAGAAAGAAAGAAAGAAAGGGTCTTACTAATTCTGTATTTGTGGTTCTGAGGATTGAACCTAGGGGAATTCTACCTCTAAGGTACACCTTTTATTTATTTATTTATTTATTTATTTATTTATTTATTTATTTTTAAAGCAGTCTTGCTAGGTTGACGAGAGTCTTACTACTTGCTGAGGCTATCCTTGAACCTGTCATTCTCCTGTCTTAGCCTCCCAAGTACTGGTATTACAGACATGCAAAGGCATACCTGCCTCTATTATAAACATTTAATGTTATTTTTTCAGCAAACAATTTAAAAATGATTCTATCTGAACAAATGTAAAAAAAAATCAGGTGATGGGTATGCCATTAACTGTTGCATGTTCACTCAGAGGGTGAAGAACCCAGTCAGCCTCAGTCTCTCGAGCATTTGTACAGTGTACTTTCTGGGTGCATGAAAGTGCTTTGATGGCATCGTTTAATAAAGGCTTCTTTTCCAGTGGGACTACTTCTTGTGAAAGGAAGGAAGTTTTAGGTAGATTTTTATTTGGATGCCTGATTGTGCTTTTCACGATATTGTTCTTGTATAAGCAATCTGGTAATTGTCCTTGGAAACGTTCTTTGCTAGTTTTTAAACATAGTTGGCTAACTTTCATATGCTGTAGCTCTGTGTGTTGCTGGTAAGGTTCTTTTCCTAGGAGACATCAACATTTGAGCTTCTTTACATCTCTACAGTTAGGAAAAATAATTCTGAGAAACAACATCAATGATGTTTTTTTTCCCTTCCTTTCTATAGGAAGCACCGTCCTCGCAGGACATCCTGGTGTTCCTCACTGGTCAGGAGGAGATTGAAGCAATGAGCAAGACCTGCCGAGACATTGCAAAGCACCTCCCAGATGGTTGCCCTGCTATGGTGGTTCTTCCTCTGTATGCCTCCTTGCCTTATGCGCAGCAGCTCCGTGTCTTCCAAAGCGCCCCAAAGGTAAGTGCATTGTGTCTTCTGTCCAGCTCCATCCCTGCCACCCAGTGGGGCCACCAGGGAATCCTATGTGCCCGTCTCAAGGCTCTAGATAAGGTATATGGGAGGAAATGTCCAGGTGCCAGCTCAGCTAGTTGAAAAGGCACAGGTATGTAACATACAGCTACAGGGAAAGCTGCCCTGTGAGAAGAGTAGGGAGATAGTTGTGAGAATGAAGGGCAGTACAGAGGCAGAGGGTGAAAGGTAAGTGCCTCTTCTGTGGGCCAGTATACACCACACTTGCCAGGCGTGGTGGCGCACGCTTGTAATCCCAGTACTTGGGAGGCTGAGACAGGAGGGTCATGCAGAGTCGAAGCCAGCCTCAGCTACTTAGTGAGGTTCTCAGCAACTTTGTGAGATCCTGTTTCCAAACAGAATATAAAATAGGTCTGGGACTGTAGCTTGGAGAAGATAGAAAGCCCCTGGGTTCCATCCCCAGTACCACAAAAAAAAAACCCCAACAACAACAACAACAAAAAAACCCCACCACATTCGTCCATGGTACTGTTTATTGTGAGCTTCTGCTGTGCCAGGCATGGTGCTAACACATACCATCTCTCAGGCACACGGGGTCCCCTGGGCACACCAAGGTCCCAAGAGGGAAAGTAGGAATTGCTCAAGGGGATGCAAAGTAGGAAACTGACAGGGCCAGGATGCCAACTCTCATCCACTTGCCTCTGGATCCTGTTCCACTGTCTCATCATCTCAAATCAACCTTGAGGAACGCAGTGTCATTCTCCATCTGCCACATGCTCTAGCCTAATGCCAACTATTAATATTAATGACTGCCATCATTAATAAAATCATCTTCTCTTGGTCATGAGTGAACTGTGGAAATTAATGGGGAGAATATGTTTGAAACCTTCTCAATCATAGGTGTGTCATACGGCTTTTTGGTTTTCTTCCTCCTTTTAGGGCTATCGCAAAGTGATCATTTCAACCAACATCGCTGAAACCTCCATAACCATTACAGGAATAAAATATGTAGTTGACACGGGCATGGTTAAAGCAAAGAAGTATAACCCTGGTGAGAATTTGTAGCTCATGAATGTCTCTCCTATATATAGTGAGCAACCATTGAAACTGTAGTCACACAGTTTTCCCCCAAATGAGCATCTAAAGTTTGTAAGTGACTGAAATTTGCATGGCAGGGACTGTAAATGACACAGTCCAGAAGTCAAGTCTGGAAAGGAGACCTGGGGCAAGTATGTTAGACAAGGAGTCAAGACAGGAAAAAAGAGCCCAGGGTTAGCAAAGCTGGGAACACAGGGCCAGGGAGCTGGGCAGAAGGTCTGAAAGTTCACCAGGAGTTGAGTGAGGATGCTGGCTTGAAGGCCAGGCAGCCTGGTACCAATCAAAGGCTTCCTGGAGAAATAATATTTGGGTGTGGCTGGTTTGTGCTCCCAGATTTCCAAGGAAGGAGGAGCTGGGGTGAGGGACGCAAGTGAAGCACCAGCTGTCTTTCAACTGTGCAGTGGAAAGCTCACTTGAAATCATTTTTACTCATTTCCTTTTTATACCTTGCTTTATTCTACAGAGGACTTGAGGCAACTGAAATACCACTCCCCCACGTTTAATGGAAGTACCCTGCTAAGCACTGGAGGAGGGCTGGCTTTTGCATGTGTGCCTCTAGAGGCGTTGTATATGGAATGGTGTGGGTCTCCAGTGCCTGGATCCCACCACACCTTTACCTAGAACACTAATGTCATTTACTCCCAGGAAACAAACCTTGCATGGCCTCTGTTTTCTCATGGACCCGGGAGGGAGGCTGAGCACACAAGTGACTTGAGGATTTGCTTTCGAGTCATTAATTGATAGTATGACAACCTTCCTAGTTTGCTAGAAACTGTCCCAGTGTTAGCCCCAGAAGGCCCATATCCAAGAAACCCTCAGTCCTGAGCAAATTAGGGTGATTGGCCATCTTGTGATCTAAGCCAAGGTCTCAGAAATCACTCCTCTGGCCCCTTGCTATAAGCCTGAGGTTTCCATAACAGATTTCACACAGGATTCATTTGCAAAGTCCTGTTTCACTCTGTGTCCAGGCCACTGTGGAGCAAGCTGGCTTCGTGCTTTCTCATTAGCCTTGAGTGTTTCTGGGCTCCCTGTATTACAGAAAGACTCACTGGCGTTATGAGGATCGTTTCTTTTTGTCGGCACTGTATTGCTTGTGTATGTGAGGAGTGAAGCACTCATGGGGCCCATTCTCCCTTCAGACAGTGGTCTCGAGGTATTAGCTGTGCAGCGGGTGTCGAAGACCCAGGCCTGGCAGCGCACTGGGAGGGCCGGCAGAGAAGACAGCGGCATCTGTTACCGGCTGTACACTGAGGAGGAGTTTGAGAAGTTTGATAAGATGACCGTGCCAGAGATCCAAAGGTGGGCTCAAGTTGTGCCCACTCCTGCCCTCTGTCCCTGTGTCCTCCCTTGTTGGCCATGTTTCCTTAGAGCTGTGGCTTTTGCTAATGCTCCTCACTGTTCTGACATGTGGCTGAAGGTTCAGGGACAGATGAATGACCCTCATCTCCTACTCTTCACAGGTGTAACCTGGCCAGCGTGATGCTTCAGCTCCTAGCAATGAAAGTCCCAAATGTGCTCACCTTTGATTTCATGTCCAAACCCTCTCCGGGTAAGCAGAATCCTGTGTAGCAGAACGTGGATGAGTAGACAGCAATGTACTCTTGAAAAAAAAAGTGTTTGGGGAGAAGAATAAGTATTTTAGTCATCTCCTTTTGCTTTGTGTGTGTGTGTGGGGGGGAGTTTGAGGGAGGTACTGGGGATTGAACCCAGAGGCGAATGTCTAAGCTACATCCCAGCTCCCCCCCCAAAAAAAAAAAAACAAAGGTCTTGCTGGATTGCTGAGAGTCCTCCTAAGCTGATGAGGCTGGTCTCACATCTGTAATCCTCCTATGTCAGCCTCTCAAGTACTGGGATATTGGCCTGTGCCACCATGCCCAGCTCCTTTTGCTTATTTAATTTGGTGGATAGCAGCATTGTCTTTCAGAAAAGTATCTCAAAATCATGAAATAATAGATAATGTGCTGTCAGTACCATGATGGAAAGACTCACAATTAGGGGCCTTGACCATTGCAAATAATAAAGGTCATCAGGGAATCCATGGGGTACTACAGAAACCTAATGAAGTTGTACTTTCATCAGCAAAAGGACAGCAAAAACCAGGCATGGTGGCACATGCTTGTAATCCCAGTACTTGGGAGACTGAGACAGGAGGATCTCAGGTTCGAGGCCAGCCTCAGCAACTTAGTGAGGCCCTCTGCAACTTAGTGAGACCCTGTTTCAAAATTAAAAAAAAATAGAGTTGGGGGTGTAGCTCAGGGGTAAAATGCCCCTGGGTTCCAGCTCCAGTACTACCAAAAGAAAAAAAGAAAAAAGACAGCAACAAAGATCAATTTCTAAGTGAGGAATGCAGTTGTTAAAAGAATGAAAAAAGCTGGGTGTGGTGGCACCTGCTTGTAATCCCAGTACTTGGGAGGCTAAGACAAGATCCCAGGCTTGAAGCAGCCTTGGCAACTTAGCAAGACTCTGTTTCCAAATAAGAAAGTAAGTCGTGCGAGGCGCTTTTAATCCCTGCGCTTGGGAGGCGGAGACAGGAGGATCACGCTGGCTTAAGAGACCCTGTTTCCAAATTTAAAAAAAATATAAAATAGGTCTGGGAGTGTAGCCCGGAGGAAGAAGGGTTCCCAGGAACCCCAGACCCCAGTACCACCAAAAAAAAAAAAAAAAAGAAAAAGAAAGAAAGAAGGAAAGAAAGTAAGTTGGGCTTGGGATATAACTTAGAGGTAGAATACTTCTGGGATCAATTCCCAGTAGCAAAAAAGAAAAGAGGAAGAAAAGTAAATAACTGATGTGTATGCAGAGATCTCACCTTGCTCCTGCTTCTCAGGTTCTTAGCTTTCCCTAATGTAACCACTGTGACCATTTCTAGTTGACTTCTAGAGAAATTCTATGAATATACAAGTACCCTTAGTCTTTTTTGTGTGTGTGGTACTGGGGATTGAACACAGAGGCATTCTACCTCTGAGCTACACCCCAGCCCTACTTTTATTTTTATTATTTATTTATTTATTTTTGGTACTGGGTATTGAACCCAGGGTCATTCTACCTCCAAGCTAAACCCCCAGCCCTCTTTCTTTTCTTTATTTTAAAACAAGGCCTGGATCGGGTGTGGTGGCGCATACTTGCAATCCCAGCGCTTGGGAAGCAGAGACAGGAAGATCACACAGGTTTGAAGCCAGCCTCAGCTACTTAGGCTCTCAGCAAATCAGTGAGACCCTGTTTCCAAATAAAGTATAAAATAGGTCTGGGAGTATAGCCCAGAGGTAGAAAAGCCCCTGGGTCCCACCTCCAGTACCACAATAACACAAAAAAACAAAAACAAAAACAAGGCCTCAAAAAGTTGTGGAGGCCTCACTAAGTAGTTGAGACTGGCCGTTGAACCTGTAATCCTGTCTCAGCTTCCCAGGTACTGGGATTACAAGCATGTACCACCACGCCCAGCTCCACATAGTCTCTTTAAAAACACACATAGCTTGGCCAGGCATGGCAGTACATGCCTGTATTCCCAGCTCCTCAGGAGACTGAGGCAGGAGGATCCGAAGTTCAAGGCTAGCCTAGGAAACTTAGTGAGACCCTGTCTCAGAAATAAAAGGGCTAGAGATGTTGCTTGGTGGTGGAGCATTTGTCTAGCATGTGTGAGTTCAATCTCAGAACTGGGGAGGGAAAAAAAAGCCACAAAAAGAAAAAAACCCACAAAGCACACATATCACATACTGTGTACTGTTCTACCCTTGACTTTTTTTTTCTTTTTTTTTTTTTTTTTTTTTTTTGTCATGCTGGGGATTTAACCCAGAGGCAGTCTACCTCCAAACAACACCCCCAGCTCTTACTTTATTTTTATTTGGAAACAGTTCTCCCTAAGTTCCTGAGAGCCTCACTGAATTGCTGAGGCTGGCTTTGAATGTGACATTCTCCTGTCCCGTCCTCCCATGTAAGCCACCACACCCAGCCTGAATTTCTTTTTTTCTTCTTCTTCTCAATTGCTAATGTCCTGCAAAGGAATGATATACGTGAGGTATAAAGAAGCAAAAAAGCATCTGTGGACCTGTTACCAGTGCCATTGCACCCCAGGACTGCAGCCTGGCTGCCTTTGTCTCTTTCCCATTTGGCCAGCATAACTGCTCCCCGATTCCTCTTTAGGCGTGTCACTAACAGCTGTGGAAAGTGTCCTGGGACCGTGGTGGGGTGGTCTTTGCTGTTATTTGGTGTAGAGTTAATCAAAGCCCCCAGAAGTACTGAACTGGCTGCAACTCCTTCCTATTTTGGATATTTGGCTCATTTTTATGTCTCTCTTTCTTTAGATCACATTCAGGCGGCCATTGCCCAACTGGACCTGTTAGGTGCTCTTGAACATAAAGACGACCAGCTTACCTTGACTCCAATTGGAAGGAAGATGGCTGCATTTCCTTTAGAGCCTAAATTTGCCAAAGTAAATGATACCTTCTCCTCAGTCCCTTTTCTGTACATTACAGGTTAGCCATCCCATAGTAAACAACTGAGCCCAGACAGCACTTCTAGTTTAATCTCGCTTGTTCTTTTCAGTAATTTCAACCCCTATTTTGTGGAAAATGCTGATTTTCGCTGTATATGGGAATCAAACACCTTAGTTATGAGTCTTGCCTGCAGAGAAGGCAGTCATTCATTTGCTAAGAAAGGAAACTGACATCAACATATAAAGTCATGGTTTTAGAGACACCTGCCCTTTAATGCCTTAGAAGGGAGGCTGCAAAAGGCTATGCAAAAGTACTGTGTTCGGAAGCTAGGAAAAAACTCGGTTTACACATTTTTAAATTTTGATTTTCAGACCATCCTCCTGTCCCCTAAATTCCACTGTACAGAGGAGATTCTGACCATCGTTTCCCTGTTGTCCGTGGACAGTGTTCTCTACAACCCTCCTGCCCGGCGGGATGAAGTGCAGAGTGTCCGGAAGAAGTTCATATCCAGTGAGGGGGACCACATTACCCTGCTCAATATCTATCGGACCTTCAAAAACACAGGCGGAAATAAGGTGAGTCTTCTCTGTTCCTTTTCTCAAAAGATAGTTCCTTCTTTCAGGCATGTCTTTTTTTTTCTTTTACTTTTTTTTGTGTGTGTGTGTGTGTGTGTGTGTGTGTGTGTGTGTGTGGTACTGGCAATTGAGCCCAGGTGTGTTCTACTTCTGAACTACACCACTAGCCCAATTTTATTTCTTATTGGGAAGAGGGTCTCACTACGTTGCTGAGGCTGGCTTCAAACCTGCAATTCTCTTTCTACCTCCCAAATCCTGGGATTACACGTATGCACCACCACATCCAGCTTAGTATTTTCCCTATTTATAGTTCATACTTTCTGATAGAAAGATATTTTCTTTGTGGTATTGGGGATTGAACCCAGGGGCATTGTATTGAACCCAGGGGCATTGTAACACCCAGCCCTATTTTATTATATTTCAGTATATCTTATTTTATCTTTTGCGGGTCTGGGGATGGAACCCTGGGGCATTCGACCTCCAAGCTACAGCCCCTGCCTCTTTTTTGGGGGGAGGGGGGACTGGAAATCAGGGGCATTCTACCTCCGAGCTATACCCGCATCCCTAATTTTTTTTATTCTTTATTTTGAAACCAGGTCTCACTGAGTTGCAAAAGGCCTCACTAAGTAGCTGAGGCTGTCTGCGAACTGTGATCCTCCAGTCTTAGCCTTTCACATGCTGGGATTATAAGCATTCACCACCATCCTGGCATTTATTTATTTATTTATTTAGCAATACTGGGGATGGAACTCAGGGGCATTCTACCTCCGAGCTATACCCCCAGCCTTATGTTTTATTCTGTATTTTGAAACAGGGTCTCACTAAGTAGCTGAGGCTGTCTGTGAACCTGGATCCTCCTGTCTCAGCATCCCGAATGCTAGGATTACAAATGTACGCCACCACGCCTGGCTTATTATTTTTATTTTTGAAACAGAGTCTCACTAGGTTGATGAGAGTCTTACTATTTGCTCAGGCTGTCCCTAAACCTCCAATCCCCTTGTCTCAGTCTTCCAAATATTGGGATTGCAGGCATGCGCAACCACGACCTGGCTCAAGATGTTTTCTTAGATTCCTTTTTGGCGCCTGAAATTTTCCCTCTGAATTCAATTGTATTCTCAAAGGGGTGTGTGTGTGCGTGCGTGCGTGCGTGCGTGTGTGAGTGTGTGTGTGTGTGTGTGTGTGTGTGTGTGTGTGTGGGTGTTCAACCCCTCTGGAAAAATGAGAGGATTATAACATATCTTTTTCTCCTTTTTAGGACTGGTGCAAAGAGAACTTTGTCAATAGCAAGAATATGATGTTAGTAGCTGAAGTCAGAGCACAGCTGAGAGAAATCTGCTTAAAGGTATTGTCTCTCCCCCAAATAAAAAAGAAAGCAACAATAATCTCTAATTCTATCTTTTACTGTTTTGGTATACTTCAAAATAGCCCCACCACCTTTTTTTGTGGTACTGAGGATCAAACCCAGGGACATTCTACATTCAAGTGACATCCTCAGCCCTATTTTATTTTTTATTTTGAAACAGGGTCTCATTAAGTTGTGGAAGGTCTCATTAAGTAGCTGAGGCTGGCTGTGAACCTGCGATCCTCCTGTCTCAGCCGCCCAAATACTGGAATTATAAGCATGCACCACCATACCCAGCAGCCCTATGTTTTTTATTATTATTTTATATTTTACATAGGTAACATTGTGTATGTGTGTGTGTATTTTTATAAACTTATATTCAGGTTTTGTTTTCAGTATCTCTGAGTTACACCCCCCTTATTTATTTAATTAATTAATTTATTTATTTATTTTGTGGAACCCAGGGGCTTTTCTACCTCCAGGCTATACTCCCAGACCTAGTTTATATTTTATTTGGAAACAAGGTCTCACTAAGTTGCTGAAAGCTTCACTAAGTAGCTGAGGCTGGCTTCGAACCTGTGTGATCCTCCTGTCTCAGCCTTTCAAGCAAGGGGATTACAAGCGTGCGCCACCACGCCCGGCTTTTGTTCTTCATTTTGAAACAGGGTCTCACTGAGTTGCAAAGGGCCTCACTAAGTAGTTGAGGCTGGCCACAAATTTCAATCCTCCTATCTCAGCCTCCCAAATGCTGGGATTACAAGCATGCACTACCATGCCCAGCTTGCATATATTCAGTTTTATAAACTTTTTTTGTTAGCCATGCTTGGGATAGAACCCAGGACCTTGCACAAGTTAGGCAAGTGTTCTACCATTGAGCTACACAAAGCTGGATGTGGTGGCGCGCTCTTGTAATTGTGGTATTTGGGAGGCTGAGACAGGAGGATTACAAGTTCACAGCCAGCCTCACTTCTTTAGTGAGGCCTTCCACAACTTTGTCCCTGTTTCAAAATAAAGAATAAAAATAGGGTTGAGGGTGTGGCTTGGAGTTTCAATACCAGTACCACAAAAACTAACAAACATTGAGCTACCCAGTGAGCTAATCTTGACAGCTGTCAATATTAAGGCAAGGAACAAGCTGGGTATTGTGATGCACATAATCCCAGCTATTTAGGAAGCAGAGGCAGGAGGATCTCAAATTCAAGGTTACCCTGGGCAACTTTGCAAGTTTCTGATTTAAAAATAAAAAGTAAGCCGGGTGTAGTGGCGCATGCTAGTAATCCCTGCGCTTGGGAGGCAGAGACAGGAGGATCGTGCAGGTTCGTAGCCAGCCTCGCTGGCTTAAGAGACCCTGTTTCCAAATAAAAATATAAAAATAGGTCTGGGGGTGTAGCCCGGAGGTAGAAGGGTTTCCAAGAACCCCAGTACCACCAAATAAATAAATAAATAAATAAATAGTAGCTGGGCATTGTGGTACACGCTTGTAATCCTCATGCTTGGGAGGCTGAGACAGGAGAATCGCACAGGTTCGAAGTCAGCCTCAGCTATTTAGTGAGGCTCTCAGCAATTTAGTGAACCCTGTTTCCAAATAAAATATAAAATAGGTCTGGGAGTATAGCCTAGAGGCAGAAAGCCTCTGGTATCCACCCTCAGTACCAACAAAAAAAAAGAAAGAAAGAAAGAAAAGATAAAAATAAAAAAGAGCCAGGCGAGCTGGCCGTGGTGGCGCACCCTTATAATCCCGGTATTCAGGAGGCTGAGACCTGAGGATCACTTGTTTGTGGCCAGCCTCAGCTATTTAGTGAAGCCCTCTGCAACTCAGTGAGACCCTGTTTCAAAAAAGAATAAAAACTAGGGCTGGGGTGTAGCTCGAAGGTCGAATGCCCCTGGGTTCCATCCCCAGACCCACCCCCCCAAAAAAAAAGTAGCCAGGCATGGTGGTGCATGCTTGTAATCCCAGCATTTGGGAGGCTGAGACAGGAGGATCGCAGTTCGAGGCCAGCCTCAGCTATTTAGTGAGGTTCTTTTCAACTCAGTGAGACCCTGTTTCAAAATGAAGAATTAAGGCCGGGTGTGGTGGCGCACGCTTGTAATCCCCGTTCTTGGGAGGCAGAGACAGGAGGTTCGTGCAGGTTCGAAGCCAGACGCGCTGGCTTAAGAGACCCTGTTTCAAAAAAAAAAAAAAAGTATAAAATAGGTCTGGGAGTGTAGCCGGGAAGTAGGAGGGCTTCCAGGAACCCCAGTACCACCAAAAAAAAAAAAAAAAAGAATTAAGGCTGGGCGTGGTGGCGCACACTTGTAATCGCAGCGCCTGGGAGACTGAGACAGGAGGATCACACAGGTTCGAAGCCAGCCTCAGCTACTTAGTGAGGCTCTCAGCAACTTAGTGAGACCCTGTTTCTAAATAAAGTATAAAATAGGACAGGGAGTATAGCCCAGAGGTAGAAAAGCCCCTGGGTTCCACCCCCAGTACCACAAAAAAAAATAAATAAATAAAATTAAAAATAAAGAAAAATAGGGCTGGGGGTGTAGCTTGGAGGTGGAATGCCCCTGGGTTTTGTCCCCAGGACCGCAAAAAGAAAAAAAATCTAGAGACTTGGAAATAAAGTGAGTTTATTTTTTTTTCTTCCTTTTTTTTTTTGTGTGTGTGTGGTACTGGGGTTCCTGTAGGCCTTCTACCTCGGGGCCACACTCCCAGACCTATTTTATACTTTTTTTATTTTTAGAAACAGGGTCTCTTAAGCTAGCGCAGCTGGCTTTGAACCTGTGTAATCCTCCTGTCTCTGCCTCCCAAGCGCGGGGAATACAAGCATGCGCCACCACGCCCGGCTATGAGTTTAAAAATATAAATAAGTAAGGCCCTGAGTCTGATCCCCAGCAGAGCAAAAAGAAAAAGTAGGAATGGCTGATTGCCAAAAACATAAGCCATCATAAAGGAAAAATGGGAAATTTTCAAATGATAGTGAGGTGCCTGTGGTAACCCATAGACAGAAAGTAGTCATACCCCACAAGGGACGAAACAGGAGCTAGAAAAGGCTGCCAGGAGCTACTAGTCCTCTTGTTCTAGCTGCTCTCTGCTTGTTTCCTTTCCTCTTCTCACCTAGCTCTACACGTAAGTGATTGCTTCATGTGGCCTGGCCACCCAGGAGCCTGTGGGTAGAAGCCTGACAGATTGGTTGGAATTCTCCTCAGGCCTAAGTGCCTAGAGGAGCAAAGCTTACCAGCTTAGGTCAAGCAAGTGTTCACCACTGGGCCCTGGCCAGCAGTGTGAGGCCTAAAACAGGGACATTGACCGACGACTGATGTTCCTACTGCAGACATGAGGGCAGCATTTCTACCAGAAGCAGCAGATATGGCAGCCCAGAGATAGAGGCCAGGAGGCAGGTCTAAGGAAGAGAGAGCAGTTGATTATGCCTGCAGAAGACGGCGGGGGAAGACAGGTGCGCTGGGCCCCTGGTGGCTCATCCCCGGCTTCAGTGTAGGGAGTTTGCATTGTTTTTCTAGGAGTAGATGAAGAGTGGCTGGAGTTGTACTTTAGGAAGATTAATTTGGCAGCAAGATATGAGATGCCTTGGAATGAAGAGTTGATGATGTCAGAAGTTTTGGCTTTTTCCTTCCAGAGGCCTTTGGCCGGATGCTTGGGTGGGGGTAGGTCACACCGTCTGCTCTGGTATGTTCACTGTATAAATGTCCCCCAAGTCCCGGTTCTGTCCGGTGATGTTTCTGTTTTCAGTCGGCCCCCTTCCACACGCCTTGATCCTCCGCTTGTGCTATAGCCTAAGGCAGTGAGGCAGCCACTTTTGAATGTGAGGAGCCACTTTTTCAGGCTGGCACTGTAGTCTGCTTTTTAGGTCCAGTTGCTCCAGTGTACTATGTATTACTGAGTGCTATTTATGTTTCGGGTCTTTCCATTTCTCCACCCTTCCTGAAACAGATGTCAATGCCAATCATGTCGTCGAGAGGAGACATGGAGAGTGTCCGCCGCTGCCTGGCTCACAGTCTTTTCATGAGCACTGCCGAGCTCCAGCCCGATGGTACCTACGCCACCACGGACACCCACCAGCCGGTGGCTATCCACCCGTCGTCTGTGCTCTTCCACTGCAAGCCAGCCTGTGTCGTGTACACTGAGCTACTCTACACCAACAAGTGCTACATGCGAGACCTCTGCGTCGTGGATGCCGAGTGGCTCTACGAGGCTGCCCCTGAGTACTTCAGGAGGAAGCTGAGAACTGCCAGAAGCTGAGCTGCCGCAGGATGCCGCCAACGTGGCTGGGCCTGGAGCTGCACGCACAGCTGTCCTCATAGCAGGCTCCCCGAGAAGCTGTGGATTCAGCACTGCTCAATGTGCCTGATTTCAGCATCTTTGCTGAAACTCCTCAGACTGAATTGTGTAGATGTGTACATATCATTTATACCTTGGAGACTTCAGAATTCTACTTTTGGATCTTGCTGGGTGACTTAGTTAACTTCTGAGCCTCAGTTTCTTCATCTGCTAGATGAGGATACTAGTCATATTTACTTATGGGATTCATGTCATGGAATTTAGAAAAAAACAAATGGAAAGTCACCAGAGCATCACCTGTCTCAAGCTGGACATAGAGTGAATTGTGAACCATCATGCTTAATGTTATTGCTTTCTATCCCTTCAATTAAGTACAACAAAATGTTTTGCAGCTAGCTGGGCGTGGTGGCACACTTCGGGAGGCTGAGACAGGAGGATCACAGTTCAAGGACAGCCTCAGCTACTTAGTGAGGCCCTCCGCAACTTAGTGAGACCCTGTTTCAAAATAAAGAATAAAAAATATGGCAGGGAGTGTAGCTCTCAGAGGTCAAATGCCCCTGGGTTCCATCCCTAAACCCACCAAAAAAAAAAATGTTTTGCAGCTGAGGCAGATTTACTGAAAGGGGAGTCTTGCTGGTCACAGAGCTCAGATGTCACCATTAGTTCCATTTTAATGTCTGCATGTGTTGTATGAAACTTTAAGTAGAAGATGTAAGCAACTGACTTCAGAAGTTTCAGGAGGGAAGTGCTGTTGTCTCTTACCTCCTGGGATGGCTGTCCTACAGAATCTCAGGTCTCAGGGTCTGGACCACTCTGTCTATCTCCAAGCAGTGACCAGTGAAGGAGCCTTTTGGTCCTCATGCCTCTGTGTTCCATGTCCCCACCAGTGCTTTCAGGAGGTGTAAGCCTCCCGGGTGGGAGGCTGATTTGCACCTTCTTCATCATGTCAGCTGTAGACATTCGACACTCGCGTTTTGGTATGGTAGCCTTGGTATGGTAGCCTCTGCATGCCCAATTGTCATTTTTCCCTTTAACTGGGCACCTTTGAACACAGGCACATGAGGAATGGTTTGTGCTCTCTTTGAGCTGTTCCTTCTCAGCCAGGGCCCCTGGTCAAGCTGCTGCTAGTGGGAGGGTGGGGACAGGTGCATAAGAACCCAGAGAACATCGGCCCCTCCCATTTAGCACACCTGTTTTTTTTTTTGCTGCTGTTGGTTTCTTTTAGTGTTACTTACTGGGGATTAAACCCAGGGACATTCTACCTCCAAGTTATACCCCCAGCCCTTTTCATGTTTTTGTTTTGAAAAAGAGTCTTGCTAAGTTGCTGAGTGACTTGCTGACACTGAGGCTGTTCTCGAATCTGTGATCCATCTGTCTCAGCCTCCCAAGTCCTGGGATTAGAGGTATGTGCACCATGCCTGGCTAACTCCTGGTCTTTATGTTCTTGCATCTTGTTGCTTTTCTGTGGTCCTTTTTTCCTTCTATGATTCATAGGGACATGGAGATTAATCCACTTTTGCTATTTCCTAATCGCACCAGGCACCTTGCTCTAACCCTCACTTATATTTGTCAGGGAATTAGAGGATCTCCATGGCTTTTATATAGGAAAAAGACTAAAGGTTCTTCTTGGCTAGTTAGTTATCAGAAGCAAATCATCTTTCCCCAGAGAAAGTTTGGACTTAGAAGCAGGCATAATTTAGAACTTTATTGTACCTAATTGGCCTAGACACATTGTTTTGTTATTAAGTCGTAAGCAGGGGCGGACTGCCTGCAAGGCTCTTCAGAGATTAGATGCTTTCATCACTTCAGGTCCAGACGGCTCTTCTCAGCGATTGTTGGTTGTGCACCTCCATTC
The DNA here is from genome assembly GCF_963383645.1 of Muscardinus avellanarius. NCBI lineage: Eukaryota > Metazoa > Chordata > Mammalia > Rodentia > Gliridae > Muscardinus > Muscardinus avellanarius. The sequence goes on along the minus strand of NC_137802.1, from coordinate 18,061,623 downwards.
CAGGGTCTTACTGGTCCAGAGTTGTGTAAGTTGAGTCTGCCAGCCTATTTATAACACAATCTGTGTTCCCAAACAGTTGAGCTTTTAGCCATTGTTTAGGTTTGTCTGGGAGTTTTTCATTTCTGTTGGAAATGGTTATTTTTAGGTCAAAAGGAATCTGACAGTTCCTGTATCCCTTATCTTACAGATTTTTTTTTTTTTTTGGTACTCGAGATTGAACCCAGAGGTGCTCCACTTCTGAGCTGTATCCCCCAGCCCTCCTTGTTTTTTACTTTGAATCAGGCTCTCATTAAATTGCTGAGGGCCTTGCTAAGTTGCTGACGCCGATCTTGAACCTTGAGCTTGTCATCCTCTGTCTCAGCCTCCTGAGTACAGAGGCTATAGGCATGTACCACCACACTTGGCTGTCTTGCAAAATTCTTAAACTTTCAACTGGTCCTTCCACAGATCAGCTTGTTCTTACCATTACCGACTTTCTGAAATGGTGTGCAGAATGTTTTTTCTTTTTAAGTGCATTTTTCTCTCTTCATTTTTTATTCTTTTGGTACTGGGGATTGAACCCAGAGGCGTTCTACCTCTGAGCTACACAACCCCAGCTCCATTTTATCTCTTATTTGGAAACGGGAGCTCACAAGGTAGCTGAGAGCCTTGCTGAGTTGCCAAGACTGGCTTTGAACCTGTGATCCTCCTGTCTCAGTCCCCCAAGTATTAGGATTATAAGTGTGTGCCACCACACCTAGCTCATTTTTCTCATTCTTTATAGAGGGATAGGATATTTAGTTTGACTTAGTCAAAGAAAATAATGAATTTTTTATAGAATGTTCATCATGCTGGTGATAATGGGGGTAGGGCAATTTATTCCTAAGTAAATTATCTCTACATAGAGGTGTGTTTTGGGTCAAGTAAAACTTGAGTGCTTTATGTCCAGAAACCTGAACTGTTTCTGGAAGTGTATATTCTTCTCCGAGGAGTAAAGGATGTAAACAGCTTCTAAGTAACTTTAATGTTTCTGTACAGAAATGTATTTATCTCTGTATCATTGTGATAGAATTTTAATATAGTATTTAGTTTTTTATTGATCTTTTAAATTTGACTTTTAACAGTTGCTCAGGGAATAAATCAGATGGAAATCCCATCCTGTTTCTACATATTACTACCAAGAAATAAATGGTTATATATATTGAGCTGCAGGGAACAATATACTTTAAACTTTTCTTAAGAAAGTCAAATGAGAGCCAGGCGTGGTAGCGCATACTTGTAATCCCAGCATTTGGGAGGCTGAGACAGGAGGATCATGGTCATGGACAGCCTCAGCTACCTAGTGAGGCCCTTTACAATTCAGTGAGACCCTGTTTCAAAATAAATAATAAAAAATAGAGCTGGGGGTGGAGCTCAGAGGTAGAGTGCCCCTGGGTTCCATCCCCAGTACAGAAAAAAAAAGAGAAAACGTTAAATGTTTCACAGTGATTGCAATATATATATGTATATGTATATGTATATGTATATATATATATATATTTTTTTTCATAAGACTGCAGAAGCCCAGTCTTCTGAAGCCCTGGTGTCGGTAGAGTCCAGAGGCTCTAGGGGAGCATTCTTCCTTGCCTCTTCCGGCTCTGGTGCTGCAGGCCTTCCCTGGCTTGTGTTTGCATCGCTCTGACCTCTGCCTGGGTCTTCATGTGGCCTTTTCCTCTTCCCTCTCGGACCTTCCTTCAGTGTCTCTTAAGAAGAAACCTGTTAAGCCGGGCATAGTGGCGCACACTTGTGATCCCAGTATTTGGGAGCTGAGCAGGAGGATCACGGTTCACTGACAGTTTTAGCTACTTAAGGAGGCCCTTTCAACTCAATGAAACCCTGTTTCAAAATAAAAGTACAAAAAATAGGGCTGGGGGTGTAGCTCGGAGGTACAGTGCCCTGGGTTCCACAGGAGGAGAAAGGGAGGGGGGGAGGAGAAAAGAAGATAATTAAGATAGGATTATAGCGCAGTGGTGGAGCGCAAGGGCCTGTTTGATTCTCACAGTGCTATGGTAAAAGCATTCTTTTCACAGTGTTATTTTCTCTTAACTGTTCTTTCACTTGTTCATACAAGTGTTCAGCATTTCTTTATTTTTTTGTGGGTCTGGGGATGGAACCCAGGGGCATTCGATCTCCAAGCTACACCCGCTGCCCAATTTTTTTATTCTTTATTTTGAAACAGGGTCTCACTGAGTTGCAGAGGGCCTCACTAAGTAGCTGAGGCTGTCGGTGAACCGCGATCCTCCCGTCCCAGCCTCCCGAATGCTGGGATTACAAGCGTGCGCCACCACGCCCGGCTCAGCAGTTCTTCTCTTCTTGTTTTAACATAAATCTCAAATCACAGCCTTCAACTTTATTTCATTTTATTATTAGTATTATTTTTTTTGTGTGTGGTGCTGGGAATGGAACCCAGGGGCATTCTACCTCCTAACTACACCATCAGCCCTATTTTTAATTCTTTATTTTGAAACAAGGTCTCACGAAGTTGCAAAAGGTCTCACTAAATAGCTGAGGCTGGTCACAAACCTGTGATCCTCCTGACTCAGGCTCCCAAATCCTGGGATTACAAGTGTGCACCACCATGTCTGGTAATGTTTGATTTCAATTTCCTGCTGTAATTTTTTCAGCTTGATGTACTAATGAACGAACAGCGGTCTAGATTTTCAGTAGGACACAGAATCTTGACACTCGGAGATATGTTGTTGGATTAACAGCAAATGTTCTCATAATTAAGTTGAGGCAACTCAGGATCTTCTGAGGCTGTTTTATGTGATTCAGTTGAGTCAAACATGTCAGCTGGGGTGTATATTTGCTTCTGCCCTGTTGCTTGAGTTCACGTGTTTTCATTGTGGGCCTTCCTTCTTGTGGGTCTTTTTCGGGCGCCCGGTAGCCATCCTGCTCTTGCTGCTCAACCCTGGTTGGTGAATTGGCCTTCTCAAGTACTAGTGTGCTCATACGTTCTTTGAGAGTCTGCTTCTCACCTTACTTTTCTGTGCTTCCTTTCATATCCAAGGCAGGACCACTTCAGAACACTGGCTGATCATGGACCCCAAGCCTTCCCCAAATCTAGGCGTGTTTTCATTTTCCTAGGAGAAGACTGCTTGTTATCGGTTCTTCACTCTTTGTTGTTGTTGCTGTTGGCTTGATGGGCCAGCTATAGCAGAAGCACCATCAGATAGGTTTTCTGTTTCCACTAGATTACTCGAGTGTTGTACATTCTACGAAAGCAGTGTTGTTGCTATCAACATCTTTGTTAAGGACGGCATAGTTGGAGCACAGTGTTGCCCCTGGTGTCCACCAGACTTGGGTCAGCCCCATGTTCTGGGCGGGTGTCAACACTGTCTTACGAGCTGGCACTCTGTAGCCTATAATATCACACCAAGAAACAGGGAATATAACTTGGTATACTGGTTTTCAATTGGTGTGTGGCACCTCTTAAGGACCAGTGAACCCCGTGTCTGGGTGAGTCATTAGCTCCTATGAGCTGAGCAGCTTCGTGTGAGTAGATGCACTTCAAGCAGCTCTGCGTGCCGTGGGTGTTCATCTGTGGCCATAGTCATGGAGTGTGAAACACCCAGAGTACCAGGTGTTGCGTTACGAGGGGAAGAACTGCAAACACTAGGTCCTTGGTGAAAACCTTAATGCCACACCGCTACTAGTTGTAAAGAAACACCAAAATGGGAGTAAGTTTTTGCTCTGTGCATAAAAGTGATTATTTACTGTGATACATAAATCCAAATAATCCAGCCACCAGAACTGCTTGGAACTATGGGTATGTATCCAAGATGCCATTACTTGAATATACAGAAATGCTGTGCTTGTGGGGAAACCATTTTATTCTATTTGTATTTGATCAGAATATTATAACTTGCAAGCCGGGCATGGTGGCATACTCTTGTAATCCCAGCATTTGGGAGGCTGAGACTGGAGGATGGCGATTCATGGACAGCCTCAGCTACTTAATGAGGCCCTCTGCAACTCCATGAAACCCTGTTCAAAATAAAGAATAAAAAACAGAGCAAGGGGTGTAGCTCGGAGGTCGAATGACCCTGGGTTCCATCCCCAGACCCACCAAAAAAAAAAAAAAAAAAAAAGAATATTATAACTTGCAGACAAGAAACCAGAAAAAACCAGGGGGGGGGGGACAAGTTGATGGCTTATGTTTAATTTTTAAGAGTCTATGCTTATTTAGACATAAAGAAACATCAGCTTTTGTATATAATGCTCAAATTTGCACTTGAATATCAATTCCAGATTAAATGAATCTTGTATGCGATTTGTGTGGCTTTCTCCTTGAGTCTCCTTTCCCTAATTTACAGAAAGCTGTTTAGGAAATAGTAAGTTCTTGCTACTGATTTGATAAGCCCTATTTTCTTGGTACCTTTGTATCCTGGGAGGTGGGACTTTTTTTGTTTTGGGCAGTACTGGAGATTAAACCCAGTGGCGCAAATCGCCTTGCCTGCTGGACTGTTGGTTCTTTTTCTTTTCTTTCTTTCTTTTCTTGGGGATTGAACCCAGGGGTATTCTATGTCTGAGCTACACCACCAGACATTGTTGCCTGTGTTGTTGTCGTTTTTAATTTTGAAACAGAGCCGGGCATGGTGGCGCACGCTTGCTAATCCCGAGCTTGGGAGGTAGAGACAGGAGGACTGCACAGGTTTGAAGCCAGCCTTGCTGGCTTAGAAGACCCTGTTTCCAAAGTAAAAGTATAAAATAGGTCTGGGAGTGTAGCCCAGAGGTAGAAGGGTTCCATCCTCAGTACCACCAAAAAAAAAAAAAAAAAAAAAAAAAAATTGAAACAGGGTCTCCCTAAATTGCTGAGGGTTCACTAAATTGCTGAGGCTGGCCTTGAAACTTTTTTTTTCCTGTCTCAGCCTCCAAAGTATTGAAATTACTGGCATGAGCCACCACACCCTGCTAAAATTTGGCTCTTACCCTAATGGCTTCTTGCCCTCGGGAAAAGTTCCTTAAAACTTGGATGCAAGCCGGCGTGGTGGCCCACACTTGTAATCCCTGCATTTAGGAGGCTGAGACAGGAGGATCACACAGGTTTGAAGCCAGCCTCAGCTATTTAGTGAGGCTCTCAGCAACTTAGTGAGACCCTGTTTCCAAATAAGTATAAAATAGGTCTGGGAGTATAGTCCGGAGGTAGAAAGCCTCTGGGTTCCACCCCAGCACCACACAAAAAACAAACAAAAAAACAAAAACAAAACTTGGATGCAAGTTGGAAGATGCAAGCCAGGGGTATAATCCTAGTACATGGAAGGCTGAAATAGGATTGCAAGTTTGAGGATAACCTTAGCAAAGGTTACTTTGTTTAAAAAAATTTTAAATAGGGCTGAGGATGTAGTTCAGAGGTAGACTGCCCCTGGGCTCTATCACACACACACACACACACACACACACACACACACACACACACACACACACAGTTGGGGGGAGCAGGGCGAGGTGGCTCACGCTTGTAATCCCCGCGCTTGGGAGGCTGAGACAGGAGAATCGCTCAGGTTCAAAGCCAGCCTCAGCTACTTAGTGAGGCTCTCAGCAACTTAGTAAGACTCTGTTTCCAAATAAAATAGAAAATAGGTCTGGGAGTGTAGCCTGGAGGTAGAAAGCCCCCGGGTTCCACCCCCAGTACCACACACTCAAAAAAAAGTTCGAGGGGGGGGGATCATGGGTCCTGTTATTATGGGTGTCATAATTTTTGTGTGGGCAAGAGGATGCTGTCAGGTCAATGAGCAAAGCTCCAGGAGTTTGTGCTGAAAAGAATGAAGAAAAGCTTCTCGGTGTGCACAAGCCTGAGCATCTTTCTGGTGCAAGTGAGGGGGTTCCAGGAAGGCCTCCTAAAGGAGGTGACCATGGGAGTCTGGCCTGATGTGCCCAGGGGGCGTCAAGAGCGCATCCCACGAATTCAGAAAGCCCGCGGCGAGGTTTAAGAACGAAGACGGTGGGTGGAAAGTGGGAGAATATGAACAGCCTGTGGCAAGAAACAAGGCTTCGGACCGACTCCGCTGAGAGCCGCGGTCGGGAGCCACAGTCACCAGGGGTCGCGCCGGGGGTCCTCAGCAGAGGGCGCGGTCCCGCCCCGGGGTCTCCGGGCTTCCGGGCGGCACCGGAAGCGCCCCCGGGAGAGGGCGGGACTTCCGGGTCGGCGTGAAGTCACCAGTCGTCCTTCCAGCCGCACGTGTCCGCCGCCGGCTCCGCGATGCTGCCTCTGCTGCGCTGGGTGCCCCGCCTGGGCGCCGCGGCCGCCGGCCTCCGCGCCGCCACGCCCGCCGCGCCGTTCCGGCAGCTGCTGCAGCCGGCCACGCGGCCATGCCTCCGGCCCTTCGGGCTCCTCTGCGTGCGCGCGGGGTCGGCGCGGCGGCCCGGCCTCCTGCAGCCTCCCGGGCCCTGCGGCTGCGGCTGCGGCTGCGGCGCGCTGCACACGGAAGGTGGGGGGCGCGCGCGTGGGCCGGGCGGGGGCGCCGGGATGCGGATCGGGGGCCTGGGGAGGACTCCTTCCCATTGATTGGCGACCAGCGGGCGGGGCCTCGGGGCGCCTGCCTCCTCCGCTGTCCACCCGGGGCTCCGCCGTGGGGGCTGCATCGAGTTAAATTCCGAAGGGTATTAGTCTTAGTCTTAAAAATGGAGCTTTGGGAAGGCCCAGTGTCGTGGTTGGTAGCACGGTTTATGTCTTGGCAAGTGAAATCAGAGGGCGATTGGACTTTTTTTTTTTTTTGCTAATAGCAGTAGGGGATAATGAATTAATAAGTGGAAGTAACTTTTCCAGAATCGAGCTCAGCTTCCCACTTACTAGTGGGGGGGGTACATCAGGGTTGTTTGTTACAGAACAGGAACCTGAGGCTTTGTGGTGTGAATTAGGACTAAGGTCCAAGGTCCTAGAGCAACCATAGTGGCAAAGAGATTAGGAATAGTTCATGTTCAGATTTCTGACTGCAGCAATCTGGGCAACTGTTGTATTTTATTTATTTTTGGTGGTACTGGGGTTCCGGGAAACCCTTCTACCTCCTGGCCACACTCCCAGACCAATATACTTTTTTAAAATTTGGAAACAGGGTCTCTTAAGCCAGCACGGCTGGCTCGCCTCCCAAGCGCGGGGATTACAAGCATGTGCCACCACGCCCGGCTCCTGTTGTATACTTTAGACAATTGACTTCTCTTTCTGAATCTCCTTTCTAGGAGACAAAGCTTTTGTTGAGTTCCTGACGGATGAAATAAAGGAAGAAAAGAAAATTCAGAAGCATAAGTCCCTCCCCAAGATGTCTGGAGGTTGGGAGCTGGAAGTAAATGGGACAGAAGCTAAATTAGTGCGAAAAGTTGCAGGGGAAAAGTAAGTACTGATCTAGAGACTGAGGATTCCAGGAGACCGAATTCATGACCCTGCAGGACCTGCCCTGAGCCATCCCCCAAACAGTCAGGGTAACTCTAAACTGCAGGTAGCTCACTTACTCAACACATACTTGCTGTGGGCTGGTTTTTGGTCAGGCAGGTCTGTGACCTGCCTAAAATTAGGCATGCAAGTTCTTGGTTTTTTTTTGGGGGGGGGGAATTGAGCCTAGGGGCATTCTGAGCTATACCCCAGCCCTTTTTAAATTCATTATCTTGAAACAGGATCTCATGAAGTAACTGAGGCTGGCCATAAACCTGTGATCCTCCTGTCTCAGTCTCCCAAGTACTGGAATTATAAGCATGCGCCCACCATACCCCACTAGTATTGACAAATTCAGTTTGTGTCTAGGTAAAGGTTCAGAGATAACTGGCCCCTTTTGGCTAATGTTTACTATTAATGAAAATGCAAGATATGTAACTCATAAGTAACAGGATGAGGTTACAAAGTTGTAAAGCCCTCTGAATGAAACAAAATTCTTGACCTAGTCCTACTACCTCCTCCTTCCCCTAAATTGTTAAATTATTTATACTATTCTGTTATAAGGTCATCCATAATCCTATTACAGATTTTTTAGAAACGGGATTTCTAATGAAAGTTTTACTGAGGCTTAAGTTATGTACCATAAAATTCAGATTAAAGTGCACAACTTAAGCCGGGCATGGTGTGCATGCTTGTAATCCCAGTACTTGGGAGGCTGAGACAGGAGGATTGCATGTTCACAGCCAGCTTCAGCTACTGAGTGGGTCTTTCAGCAATTAGTGAGACCCCGTTTTCAAATAAAATAGAAAATAGGTCTGGGAGCGTAGCCCAAAGGTAGAAATAGAAAGCATCTGGGTTCCATCCCCAGCATCACAATAAATAAAGTATACAACTTGGTGGTTCTAAGGATTCAGTTATGCATGTTGCCATTATCTGGTTTTTGTCATCATTCCAATATGATTCCTCCCTCCTTGTGACCCTTGGAAACCACTAAGCTACCTTGTCTGTTTTGGACATTATGTAAAAAATGGAATCATGTTGCCTTTTATGTCTTCCTTTCACTTGGTATAATGTTTTCAAGGTCCATCCATGTTATAGTCGCTTGTATAAGCACTTAGTTTCTTCTTGTGGCTAAGTAAGACTCCATTATGTGAGGATATCACATTTTATTTATCCATGCTTTAGTTGATGGACATTTAACTTATTTCAACCTTTTGGCTGTTGTGAATTATGTAGTGAATATTTATACATGTTTTTCTGTGGGCATAGGATTTAATTTCTCCTGGGTACATACCTATGTATAAAATTAGTGGGTCATGTGATAGCTTTCTTTGTTGGAAGAACTGCCAGAATGTTTTTCCCAACTGATGCACCATTTTATAATCCCACCAGCAATGTATGAAGGTCCTAATTTCTCCACATCCTTGTTAACAATAGTTACATTGTAGGGATTGAACGCAGGCATTCTACCTCCAAGCTATACTCTCAGCCCTATTAATTTTTGAAACAGAGTCTCTCTAGATTAATGAGAGTCTTTCTATTTGCTAAGGCCGTCCTTGAACCTGTGATCCTCTTGTCTCAGCCTCCCAATAACTGGCATTGCACCCGTGCACCAATGGGCCAGCTTTTTTTTTTTTTTTTTTTTTGGTGGTGGTGGTGGTACTGGGGTTCCTAGAAACCCTTCTACCTCCGGGCTACACTCCCAGACCTATTTTTATACTTTTTTCATTTTGAAACAGGGTTTCTTAAGCCAGCATAGCTGGCTTTGAACCTGCACGATCCTCCTGTCTCCGCCTCCCAAGCACGGGGATTACAAGCTTGTGCCACCATGCCCAGCCTTTTTTTGATACTGGGGATTGAACCCAGGGGCATTCTACCTCCAAGCTACTCCCCCAGCCTGATTTTTTATTCTTTATTATGAAAAAAGTTGCAGAGGTCCTCACTTAGTAGCTGAGGCTGGCTGGGAACCCACAGTTCTCCTGCCTTACCCTCTCAAGTACTGGGATTACAACGTGTGCCGCCACGCCTGGCTCCAATGTGCCAGCTTATGTTGGACATCTTTTTGTGTTTGTTGTCCATTTGTGTATTGTCCTTGGAGAATGTCTATGCAGACCCTCGGCCTGGTTTTAATTTGTGCCGTTTGTCTTTTTTTGCGGGCCTGGGGATGGAACCCGGGGGCATTCGACCTGCGAGCTACACCCCCTGCCCTATTTTTTTATTCTTTATTTTGAAATAGGGTCTCACTAAGTTGTGGAGGGCGTAAGTAGCCGAGGCTGTCCGCGAACTGCGATTCTCCGCCTCACTGGGATTACAAGTGTGTGCCACCATGCCTGGCTCCATTTGTCTTTTTATTGTTGAGTTGCAAGAGTTCTTCATTCTGGGTACAGCTGTATCAGCTTTGCTGTGCAACTTCTCTTCCATCTTGTGGGGTTTTCGCTTTCTTGGTAGTGTCCTCTGACCTGTGCATTCGTGTTTTTCATTACCCTGAGGAAATACCCAAGTGAGGTATTTCCTGATTTGTAAGTGCTTGCCAGCATGTGCCTGAGGGTTAACCCCAGTTGCATTCAGATGGAGCCCCTCTAACCCCTCCAAGAGGGGGAAAAAGCATGTTCAGTGAAAGGTATGTTTGGCCCGGGGTTCTGCAAGGTCTGTGGACTGCATCTGGTGCTGTCCTTGATGAGAGTCCTACGTGGTTCAGTGTCACCTGGCAAGAGACAGTGAAAATGCATGTCTGCTTTTTGCCCCTGTTAAATTGTTTTTGGTGGAGGACTGAATACGGGGCCTCATAGTGGTAGTGACCATGAGCTATACCTCCAGCCAAAAGGATTTATATTGATAGTCAAGCTTACCTGTTTTTATTGTCACTTGATGTTTTCAGTATCCTAAGAAACCACTGCTTCATCCAAGGACGTGACACTATATGCTGTGTGTCTGTATTCTAAGAGTTTTATAGTTTTTGCTCTTATGGTTAGGTCTGTGATCATGTTGCATTAGCTTTTGTATGTGGTGTGAAGTAGAGTTCTCTGGCTTGTTTTTGTCTGGGATATAGCGAGTTTTCCTCCATACAGAGATCAAATGTATATTCAGTAACTTCACCTATGCCATTTCCTGAGCATTTTCATGGCCAGATTTCAGCCACTATAAATAATGCGCTGATGAACATTACTTCATTTCTGTGCCCGGGAGCTCAGCTTAGTCAGCACTGCTGCTGACTAGACTTTTTTTTTTTTTTTTTTTTTTTTTGCGCTGGTCTGGGGACAGAACCCAGAGGCATTTGACCTCCGAGCTACACCCCCTGCCCTATTTTTTATTCTTTATTTTGAAACAGGGTCTCACTGAGTTGTGAAGAGCCTCACTAAGTAGCTGAGGCTGTCCGCGAACTGTGATCCTCCGGTCTCAGCCTCCCCAATGCTGGGATTACAATCATGCGCCACCACGCCCGGCTTAGACCTGTTTTGTGGCTTAACCTTGAACTGTCTTTCTCCCTGTGGTAAAGTGGCTTCATGGCAAGGCAGCCAGTTAGTATGGGGTAGGACCTGCTGGAGTCGTGCAGCCCAGCACTTCTAGTTCTAAACCTCAGTTCACGTGTTTTGACCTAAAAGGAGGGACATGATTTGTCAGGTGAGGATTCTTACACCCTTAAAGTTGTCATTGGTTAGTGTTTCTGCTTCTGTAAGGCCTCCTTCAGAGGCAGATATTATGGTATTTTTTTGTTTTTGTTTTTTGTAGTACTGGAGATTGGACCCAAGAGTTCTACCTCTGAGCTACACCCCTAATCCTGTTTTTTTGTTCTTTGCTTTGAAACAGGTTCTTGCTAAGTTGTGGAGGGCCTCACTAAGTAGCTGAGGCTTGCCACGAACCTGCAATCCTCCTGTCTTAGCCTCCAGGTACTGGGATTACAGGTGTGTGCCACCACGCCCAACTATTAAGTTTTAAAAGGGGTTTTTATCCCATCCCACTAGTTTCTTCTAGAAAGACCAGGTGGGCAGTGTCAATGGGCTGTGCCTGAGCTAGCCAGTGGTTACATGGCAGTGGGCCCTGGGGTGCTTGCTAATGGAAGTAGCCCGGGATCTGGATAGATGAAGCAGGGCCTCACGCACACTGGGCTAGTTAGTGCTCTACCACATGTAGGCATACTTCAGGCCTCCTGAGTGTGTCTCAGGTGGGATAGAGGACAGCCCCTTCTGAAGTTCTATACTTTAGTTCAGATGCACACCTAGCTAGGAATGGAGACATTGTTTCAGCATTCCTGTTAAGTTCGCATTTTGTTTTTTGTTTGCCTTTTTAGGATCACTGTCACTTTCAACATCAACAATAGCATCCCACCAACATTTGACAGTGAGGAGGAGCCCTCACAAGGGCAGAAGGTTGAAGAACAGGAGGTAAGATCGTTGCATTCCACCAGACTTTTTGTCAGTTTCAATGAGCAAGAAGAACTGGTTCTTTTTTCTTTTTGAAATTCCTCTGATGTTAGAAGCGAGAAGGCAACATATATCTATCCTTGAAACTTAACAGAGCATCAGAACCAATGGCCTTTGGCCTGCTTTGGCTTTAGGGGTGTGCCTGTCATTCTGGGGATGAATGCACTGCCACTTGCAGACTCAGGCTGCAGAGTTAGGCCTGTGGTCTCTCAGGCTTTTTTTTTTTTTTTCCCTTCCTTTTTTTGTGGTACTAGGGATGGAACCCAGGGGCATTCTATCTCTGAGCTACACCCCAGCCCTATTTTTTATTCCTTATTTTGAAACAGGGTCTCACTGAGTTGCAGAGGGCCTCACTAAGTAGCTGAGGCTGTCCACAAACTGTGATCCTCCTGTCTCAGCCTCCAAAATGCTGGAATTACAATTGTGCGCCACCAACCCTGGCTTAGGCTTGTGGTCTCTTAATAGAAAGGAACTGAAACTGTCTGGCCCTTCTTGTGATGGGAGATGTTTGATATCAAGATTATCATCTGAAGCTGGGTGTAGTGGCACACACACTTGTAATCCCAGTAGTTGGGAGGCTGAGAGCCTCAGCTACTTAGGGAGGCCCTCCACAACTTAGTGACAGCCTGTTTCAGAATAAAGAATAGGGCTGGGGGTGTAGCTCGGAGGTAGAATGCCCCTGGATTCGATCCCTAGAAACACACACACACACACACACACACTAAAAACAAAAATGATTATCATTTGGAGTATTTCAGGATGAGGAATGTTCTTATTCTGTGCGAGCTGACTGTAAACACCACCCATTTAACCAAGATAGGAAAGCCACTGGCCAGAGATTTTAACACCTAAAACAGGTGAGATAAGTCCTTAGTTTCTGGCTCTCTTGGATCTGGGTGGAACCCTATCTTCACACATTTTAGGGAGTAGTGTGCCTGTCCTAGAAACTAATAGGAAGGCCTCAGGTCACATTCTGTCTGACTGAGCAGGCATCAGTATTATCTTGTGCCCTGCATGAGAGCATGGCCCTCTGGTGTGCTTCTGTCTCAGCCACGCCCGTGACTGCTCACTGATCTTGGACTCAGTCTGCTCCCAAGGCCCTCGTCAGAAGGAGGGCTGCCATTACTCAGCCATTAGGATGGTCACTCGTGTAGAGCCAACTGTGCCGAGCTTTGATCTGGTCCATATTAAGGAAAGATTCCTGGAACAGCCAAACTGGAAGGAGGTTTTTAGATCTTTTTGTTGTTTTGCGGGTCTGGCGGTGGAACCCAGAGGCATTTGACCTCTGAGCTACATCCCCTGCCCAATTTTTTATTCTTTATTTTGAAACAGGGTCTCACTGAGTTGAGGAAGGCCTCACTAAGTAGCTGAGGCTGTCCGAGAACCGCGATCCTCTGGTCTCAGCCTCAAATGCTGGGATTACAAGCGTGCGCCACCATGCCTGGCTCAAAGGTTTTTAGATCTTGAGGCCACCTCTGCAGAGTATGAGTGGAGAAACAGGCCCGGAAGGGTAAGGGACTGATCTAGAACTCAATTCACTGGTATGTAGCTGGGGCTTAAACCCACTATGTTCTTTTAAATTAAAAGTAGGGTGCTAACAGAAGCCAGACACTCCTAGACAAAGATTCTAGGATCTTTATTTGGATACCATAAGACTGTAAAAATGACTAACTATCCAATAGCAGTGGCTATCTGAACTAGGTGAGACCTTTGGTCCAGACATGGCCCTCTTCCAGCAATGGCAGATACTAACTTGTTCTTGTTTCCTCAGCCTGAACTGACGTCAACTCCCAATTTTGTGGTTGAAGTTACCAAGAGTGATGGCAAGAAGGCTCTAGTACTGGACTGTCACTATCCAGAGGACGAGGTATGTAGGATCCCTCAGCACCTCAGGCACGAGTGTCTCCTGGGACCTGCCTGGTCATTTAGCAGATACTTGTAAGACTTTCTAGACCAGATGTGGGGATGAGGAAAGAGCAGGTTAGCGCCTGGTGAGTCTCGAAGTGCTAAACCTTTTTCCTTGTGCAGTTCTGGCTTATTTTTGAGAATCCTTCATTTTCTCCAAATACTGTTTCTTCTCAGATTGGACAAGAGGAGGAGGCTGAGAGTGACATTTTCTCTATCAAGGAAGTTAGCTTTCAGGCGACTGGCGAGTCTGAATGGAAGGACACAAATTATACACTCAACACAGATTCCCTGGATTGGGTGAGTATTGGTAAGATAGGCAGTGAAGGGCATGCAGGCCTTGCAGGGGAGAGTCCTGGTTCAAGGAGAGAGAAGCATTTTTTAAAATTAGTAGCCAGGTGTGGTGGCCCATGCCTGTAATCTTAGTACTTGGGAGTCTTAGAAAGGAAGATCAGTTTTGAGGCTAGCCTCAGCAACTTTGCGAGACCCTCAATAACTTAGAATAAAAAGCTTGCAGGTAGAACACCCCTGAGTTTAATTCCCATTACCCCTCCCCCCCTTAATAGTAACCATGGCTGATCATCTTTTCTAACTAGTGTTTTTCTTCGTAGGCCTTGTATGACCACCTAATGGATTTCCTTGCGGACCGAGGGGTGGACAACACTTTTGCAGATGAGCTGGTGGAGCTCAGCACAGCCCTGGAGCACCAGGAGTACATTTCTTTTCTTGAAGACCTCAAAAGTTTTGTCAAGAGCCAGTAGAGCAGTCAGAGACAATGAAGGCCTTAATTTTATGGTGAGGTCTGGCCAGGGAATAAAATCTACCCTGATACCAGAAACTGGTTTGAAATGGTTAGTATTCTAATATCATGGGGAAAAAACAGCAAATTTAAATTATTGCTTTTGCACCTCCATTTATTCATTTGGGGGTTTTCCTGTATAAATCTATGGTTTCTAGATTTTTGTATAACATGATGGACAATAAAATTGCTTTATCTCCTCTAAGGTAGTTTGTCTTTATTTCTTTACCTTCAACTTGCATTAAAACTCCAAGAACAGAAGTGTTTGAAAAGTTTTAATACAAAATAAATTACAAATAAAAGGTTTCTATATACAAGGCTCCTTTTCAGAGGGAGTGAGTTGTTTTGAACCCAGTAGAATGATGAGTCCAGGCTGGCGCTAGAGGATCACAGCCCAAGTATCACAAACCTAGATTTAAAGAGAAGACAAGCCAGGCATAGTGACTTGATTACAGGCACACACCTGTAATCCTTGAACTGAGAGGCTGAGACAGGAGGCTGGCAGGTTCAAGGACAGCCTCAAAGTACTGAGACTCTCATCAACCTTGCAAGACTGTTTCAAAATAACAATAGGGCTGGAGGTGTAGCTCTGAGGTACAATGCCCATGTGTTCAATTCCCAGTATCACAAAAGTAAAAAGAAAACAGCATGAACGGAATTAGTCTTGAACATTACCTCAACTTACGGTTAAATGTTGTGATCAGACGTTACACTACAGTTATTCCTACACTTTACGTGATGCCACCCAAGCTTAGTTGTGAATTAGTTCAGTGAAACAGTTGGTCAAAGGGAACATTCATGAGCTCAGTTCCTGGGCTCTGCTGGACCTGACCTGCAGCCTTCAGCATCTATGTCATTTCAAATGAGATCAACCTGGAGATATAAACTATCCTCATAGGAATCCAGCGGCCACAAAGACTAACGAGCTTACATAGCTAGATCAGACTCTGTACACAGGGCGTGGTGGGCACACTTGTAATCCTAGTACTTGGGAAGCTGACACAAGGATCATGGGTTTGAGGCCCTCCATGACTTACGAGACCCTGTTGGTGGGCACACTTGTAATCCCAGTACTTGGGAGGCTGAGACAGGATCACACAGGTTGGAAGCCAGCCTTGTACTTAGGCTCTCAGCAACTTAGTGACACCCTGTTTCCAAATATAAAATAGGTCTGGGAGTATAGCCCGGAGGTAGAAAGCCCCTGGGTTCTATCTCTAATACTGCTTAAAAACAAAACAAAAAAACCTCAATACAAGATTGAAACTGGCACGGGGGAGGTAAATACCATACATACTAGCAAAAACAACTTGGAGACCCATTAATACCTTTCTTAATTGTATTATGAGAAAGCACAAAACTGGTGCCCCATTCCTTGCTGGCTCAGCCCCATACCTATGCTAAGGAATCCCGTCTCTCTGTAGCTTTTGTTGCTTCCATATGCAATATATTTAGCTTTCTCTGAAAGATTTAACTGCTAACAGGTGGCTTAGCACATTCCATCTCCAGGATTAGTTTCAAACCATTGTCACATCTCAAATTTCAAGTCTCATATATTACCATCTACACCTATTTTTCTTCCTTTTTTTTTTTTCTTCTGTGGTACTGGGGATGGAACCCAGGGGTTTTCTACCTCCAAGCTACACTCTCAGCCCTATTTTTTAATTCTTTATTTTGAAACAGGGTCTCACTGAGTTGAGGAAGGCCTCACTAAGTAGCTGAGGCTGTCCGTGAACCACGATCCTCTTGTCTCAAGCCTCCCAAATGCTGAATTACAAGCGTGCACCACCACACCCGGCTCCTATTTTCTTTCTTACCCTCAGTATCCATGCTGAATTACCCTACAGCCTGACCTCAGTGAATCTTAACCCAGTGGCCTTTGACTTTCCCTTCTGTGAAAACTAAAGGTCTTGTGGCACAGTAGAACATTCTAAATGTCAACCTCTCAAAATCTTGAGTTCCAAAGCCTACTGATTATTCTGTCCTTTTTCTTTTCAGTTTCTCATTTATGCTGTGAAACCCCTTACTCAACAAAAACAGTGGTCTCCCTGCTCAGCTGGAGCCAGCATTGTCAGTCATGCTCTAAGACTGCTGGTACCTCCCCCAGCTTCACCTTTCGAACCTCACTATTCATTTGGCTCACCGCTGCTTGAGCTGAGAGTCAGGTGAGTGGACAACCTGGGTCTCTGACAAGTGGAGTACACTCAATAATCAGGCAGTCCTTTGTTTCCCCTTTCTTAATTTGAGAAAGGGGCTTGCTAAGGTGCCTAGGTGGTCTCAAACTCCTGGGCAAGTGACTGTCCTAAGATCTAGGTGGCCATCCTGTGACTGTCGACCCTCAGCCTCGTGAGTGGCTGGAACTGGAGGTATCCGCCACTGCACCTGGCTGCTTCCCCTTTGTAGTCATCCTCGTCCTCTCCAGCACTTGGTCCATGCTAGCTCTACTACCATTACAATCTGTAGGGGACTCACGTGTTCTTCCTAAGAAGGCAAAGCTGAGGCCATCTAACCTGTGCCTCCTCACTTCTCTTCCCCCCACTTTAACCCAGTCATACAAACATATTAAGCTCCTATTTGGGTATTAAGCACTAGGAGTAAAAATAAAGATATGGTCCTTGCCCTCAAGGACAGAGACCTGAACAGGGAACTGCAACAGTGTGACCAAGGAGTCTGGTTTTACTGAGTAAATGAATGCCATGGGTGCTTAATATCCCCCCGTTCCCTTTGCCTGAGACCTGGAAAGCATAATAATATATATTTTTTTGATCATTATGTATGCTATACTACAATGGTTATTATAAAAGACACTGAGCTGGGTGTGGTGGCACACACTTGTAATCCCAGCATTCAGGAGGCTAAGACCAGAGGATCACAGTTCAAGGACAGCCTCAGCTACTTAGTGAGGCCCTCTGCAACTCAGTGAGACCTGGTTTCAAAATAAAATATAAAAAATAGGGCAGGGGGTGTAGCTTGGAGGTAGAATGCCCCTGGGTTCCATCCCCAGACCCGCAACAACAACAACAAAATAAATAAATAAATAAATAAATAAATAAATGAAAGACACTGGTT
Source organism: Muscardinus avellanarius (assembly GCF_963383645.1). Lineage (NCBI taxonomy): Eukaryota > Metazoa > Chordata > Mammalia > Rodentia > Gliridae > Muscardinus > Muscardinus avellanarius. The sequence continues at coordinate 18,044,045 of NC_137802.1, read as the reverse complement.
CTTATAGCAAGCTAAGGCTTCTAAGACAAATAGCTCCCATGACCACTTGTGTGGCCCTGTCCCTCACACCTGCATTTCCTTAGGGCCCAGAGTCAAACCTTGGACCTCTGTAGACAGCTGAGAGACATGTCTGACATTGCCTGCTGTGTTCCTGCCTTGTGTCCACCCATTGGTAGTGACAGGATGGCCATCTGTGTGGCACAGAGTCTTGTGCTATAATGTGATCTGCAGAGTACAAGACTGATGTAAGTAGAGCAGGCAGTGTGCCAGACGCCCCGATTCCCAGGCCGGTGCTGTTGGCAAGGTTTGAGGCTGCCTTCAACTCCCTTTCAGAGAGTGGCTGGCCTTTTAAAAATGAGGGGACTTGAGACCTTCACTTTTCTGTAAAGTAAATTCCTCAGCAAAATAAACTGCAAAGCCGGGTGTGGTGGTGCACGTTTGTAATCCCAGCATTTGGGAGGCTGAGACCAGAGGATCATGGTTCACGGGCAGCCTCAGCTACTTAGTGAGGCTCTTTGCAACTCAGTGAGACCCTGTTTCAAAATAAAGAATAAAAAATAGGGCTGGGGGGGGGGTGTAATGTAAATTCAGAGGTAGAATGCCTCTGGGTTCCAAAAAAAAAAAAAAAAAGAAAGAAAGCAAAAGAAAGCAAAAGTGCATTAAACATTATTTACCTGCTCTAAGCCATTATTTGCACCCAGGTGGGAGGCTTACCAGACAGCTCATGAGAAGACTGGGCTTTTCTTCCGTTCCCTCAGTAACTGAGAAGTCGGGAGTGTGGGGACAGTGTGCACTGTGTGCATTCACACTGTCTTCTAAGCAGGCACGGAGCTTCTGTTCCGTCAGCTCTGGAGACTAAAAAATAAAACAGCCCAACCGCAAACTAGCCTTGATAGTCGGCAGGTTAAAACTCCTGATTCTTCACGTCAACCAAGGTAACTGTGGCTCCTCAGAGCTTTAAAGACATTCTTGGGCCTGTAACTCTGCCAAGATCTCTCAGATCCAGCCACCTCTCCGGATTAACCAGTGCCCTCTACTCCTACTACGAAACCCACTGGCTGCCGCTGGTGGCACGAAGAACATTCAGAGACAGAGGCAGCTTTTTAACCTCCCGCTGCCTCTACCGTGTCTGTTCCCAGATCTATTTGTGCTAGATGAACTTACTACTGTAAATGACTTAATTACATATTATGTAAGCCAATGATACTATGTAAGGAAATGAAAATAATGTCTCATTTTTATGATGAAAGAAGAAACTTTATGAATCACTCAAAAATTAAGCTGCTAAAAAAAGCCTGTTGAATAAGGTAAAAGATAGGGAGAGAAATCCTAAAGATACATATTCAGCTTCTTGATCAACTTTATAGGAATGAAGCTGGAAACTCCGAACTATGAAATTTATACACTTTTTTTTCTTATTGTACTGGGGACTGAACCCAGAGGCATTCCATCGAGCTATACCCCCAGCCATATTTTTTAGTCTTTATTTTGAAACAGGGCCTCACTAAATTGAGGCTGGCTGCAAACCTGAGATCCTCCTAGCTCAGCCTCCCAAGTACTGGTACTAAGTGCGTGTGCTCCACTCTCAACCGTACATTTTCAAAGTTGTTTGAAAATTACCGAAAATATTTGACTTTTATAATTTGCTACTTTAACCAACTGCTCAATAAACTGTCAAACTGTGGTTCCTGTGATTGTCAGAAAAGAGGGCTCCTGCATTTAAGGTCCCTGAAACTTATATTCTGAATACTGGTGTCTTCAAATGTAAAAAATTTCCGTGGAAGATCAGATAGAAACAAGTGTTTCCAATCCTAAAGTGGGATCTCTCTGAAGGCCACAAGCAGTGGTGGCTCTCCAGGAGAGTAGAGGCCCTGATTTGTAGTGTCTGCCAATGTCATGCTGTGTATATCCCCACCAGGGCCGATGTGAAGCTACCAATGGGACAACACTGAACACAACATTGGGAAGAGGTGTACACAATCAACTCCAGCCCACAACTGGAGGGTCTTCAAAAAGAATAAACACAAAATCTGTGTGTAAAACACTTACAAGAGATGGAATGTGCAGGCCACAATGACACACGACCACACCACTTGTTATTCTCAGGTTGTACCTAGAAGCAGGATTAGGATTCCCAGTCGTCATGGCTGCCAGACCTAGCTCCCCAAACCTTTTCAGGCAACAAATGTTGGGGGATCCTAACTCACTTTGGAGTGGGGCACTGGAACCGATAATATTGAAAGTTTTTGAAAACTTACTTGGCACACACAGGACAGATGAGAGGGTTTGCCTCCCACTCAGACAGCATGATGCTGAAACACTTCTCATCAAACTGCAAGCTCTTCTCGTACTCGCTGACGATAAGCTGTTCTGCAAGAAAAGGCATTGGGAGCCGGACATGGTTGTGCACACTTGTAATCCCAGTTCTTGGGAGGCTGAGACAGGAGGATCAAAGGTTTGAGGACAGCCTCAGCCAGTAGTAAGACTTTCATCAACCTAGTGAGAGCCTCTTTTGAAATAAAAATAAAATCGGGATAGGGCTGTAGCTCAGAGGTAGAATGCCCCAGTACCACCCCCCCCCACACACACACACACATAAAAGCAAGGTAGGTGGTATATATTTGTAATCCTAATACTTGAGAGGCTGGGACAGGAGGATAACAGGTCGTGGTCAGCTTCAGCTACTTAGTGAAGCCCTCTGCAACTTAGCGAGACCCTGTTTCAAAATAAAGAATTAAATATAGAGCTGGGGTGTAGCTCAGAGGTAGAGTGCTCCTGGGTTCCATCCCTAGTACCGGGCGGGGGCTGGTGGGAGGTCACTCTGTACTCAAGACCAAACTTCACCTTCAGAGGCTTCTACTTTACAGTAAAGATTCAGGCAAAACTGTACAACCAACTAATGCTATTTATTTATTTGCGGTACTGGGGATGGAACCCAGGGGCATTCTACCTCTGAGCTACACCCCCAGCCCTATTTTATTCTTTATTTTGAAACAGGGTCTCACTGAGTTGCAGAGGGCCTCCCTAAGTAGCTGAGGCTGGCTGCCATCCTGTGATCCTCCTGTCTCAGTTTCCCAAGTACTGGGATTACAAGTGTGTACCACAATGCCTGGCTTAAGCTTTTTTTTTTTGTGTGTGTGTGTGTGTGGTACTGGGGGTTCCTGGAAACCCTTTTACCTCCGGGCTACAGTCCTAGACCTGTTTTTATATATTTTTTTTATTTGGAAACAGGGTCTCTTAAGCCAGTGAGGCTGGCTTCGAACCTGCGCGATCCTCCTGTCTCTGCCTCCCAAGCGCCACCACGCCCGGCTTAAAGCTTTTTTTTTTTAATAAGAAAAGTTGCCAAGTGTAGTGGTGCACACTTGTAATCTCAGCATTCGGGGAGCTGAGACCGGAGGATCATGGTCCGCAGACAGCTTCAGCTACTTAGTGAGGCCCTTTGCAACTTAGTGAGACCCTGTTTCAAAATAAAGAATAATAAAAAAAATAGGGCAGGGGGTGTAGCTCAGAGGTACAGTGCCTCTGGGTTCCATCCCCACTACCGCAAAAATAAATAAACAAACAAACAAACAAATACATAAAATAAGAAAAGTCTCACTATGTTGCCTAGGCTTGCCTCAAACTCTTGGGCTCAAGCGATCCTCCATCTCAGCCTCTCAAGTAGCTGGGAAAATAGATGTACCCAGCTTAGCCTATTAATAGAGAGGCAGGACAGAATAAACCGAGAAACTGGTAATTGGATTCACGTAACTTTGCTTCCCAGCTCCAGTTTCTAGCTATGCAACCTGTATGAGAACACCACTTCCTTATTTGGGGTGTGGGGGTACTCAGGATTGACCAGGGCATTCTATGTTTGAGCTACATCCCAGCCCTTTTTTATTTTTTTGTTTTGAAAAAAGGTTTTACTAAATGTTGATAGTCTTGCTAAATTGCTGAAGCTGGCCTCAAACCTGTGAACCTTGAGCCGAGCCTGGTGGTGTACTTTCCCAGTACTTGGGAGGCTGAAACAGGAGGATCGCAAGTTCACAGCCAGCCTCAGCTACTTAGTGAGGCCCTCTGCAACTTAGTGAGATTGTTTCAAAATAGGGACTAAAAAAATAGGTCTAGGTGTACCTCTGTGAGGTAGAATGTCCCTGAGTTCAATTCACAGCACCACACAACAAAACAAAACAAAACCTGAGAGCCTCCTGTCTCAGCCTCCCGACCACTGGGATTACAGGCACAACGTCCTGCTCCACATTCCATTCTAATACTATCTTGTAAGGTGGTCACAAGGAGAAAACAGTATCATGGAATGACAAGTTAAAAATACAAAGCTTAACACCCTGGAGACATGATTAGGAAGACAAACAGCCAAGAATTCAGAGTAAAAACAGAGACTTTTGCCAAGACAGGAGGATCACAGGTTCGAGAACAGCCTCAGCAACTTAGGCTTGCAGCAATTTAGTGAGACTCTGTTCTAAAATAAAATAAAATAAAATAAAATAATAATAATAATAATAATTAATAGGGCTAGCTGGATACGGTGGCACATGCCTATAATCCCAGTACTTGAGAGGCTGAGACAGGAGGATCTCAGGTTCGAATACAGCCTCAGCAAGTAGTGAGACTCTCATCAACTTAGAAGATCCTGTTTCAAAATAAAAATCAAATAGATCTTGGGGTGTAGCTCATAGGTAGAATGCCCCTGGGTTCAATTCCCAGTACAGCAATAAAATAAAATAGGGCTGGGGATATATCCTGGAGGTAGAAGGCCCCTGGGTTCCATCACCAGTAGCTAACATGCACATCCACACAGATTTTTGTATACTTGACTGAAGAGGCAGAATGGAAATTAAGATCTAATCATGAGTCAAAGAGAGGAGGCCAATATTACAACAGCTAAATATAGGCAGGAAGGCCCACTCTGCAGGGTTACCTTGCTCAATCAGCTCCTGTTGGATTTCCTCCAGCACAGCCAAGTCCAATGACAAGCCCAACTGTAAGAGAAAGTAGAACCATTTGAAGAATCTATCTGCCACCAAGCCCACAGTGATTCATATGTGAAAGCTGGCTTAATACAGATTTATTGAAAAAAATCTGTCCATTATTCTCGCAGAATCCTGGCAATGGGTAATGCAGTCATGCTGAGAATCATCGGCAAAAGATGAAACTATCCAGTGACAAAATAAATGCACCAAATCTGGGGGACTCAGTACAGGGCAGCAGCTAAGTATCTGGTCTTCCAAGATTATATAATTATAGGAAATTTCCTAGTCTTTGTAAGCCTCAGACTCAGCCTCTACAATAGGAATAAAACATACCTGAAAAGGCTATCTTGAATCTAATTGTGGTTATATAAGGAAAACATTTAGCATAGTGTAGGATACATAGATCATTAAATAATGTATGATTACATAGTGCCTTGAGGGTTTTATTATGTTTTATTAGAGTCCTTATAATGCTAACACTATCTTCTTCATTTTATAAATGTGAAAATTAAAGCTCAAAAAGGGAGAGGAACAGCTACTTAGTGAGGCTCTCAGCAACTTAGTGAGACCCTGTTTCCGAATAAGGTATAAAATAGGACTGGGAGTATAGCCCAGAGGTAGAAAAGCCCCTGGGTTTCACCCCCAGTACAAAAAAAAAAAAAAAAAAAAAAAAAAAAAAAAAAGGCAGAGTGTGGTTGTCAGTAGCAAAACCAGAATTAAAATTTAAAAATCCAGAATTCTTGACCTCCAATTCAGTGCTCCTCCTGATCTATCACAAATGGTTTCTATCCTACTTTTTTTTTTTTTTAATGTGGTACTGGGGACTGAACTCAAGGGCATTCTACTTCTGAGCGATACCCGCAGTCCTATTTTTTATTTATTTTAATTTATTGGTGCATTGTAGTCATACATCTTAATGGGATAAAAGACTTGTGGAGACATACGTGCACACATCACCCAATTAGCCCTTACCCGATTCCCAGCCTATTCCCTCCCCATCCCTCCTTCCCATGCTTGGCTTAGTGATTGACTTTCATATGTTTAAGTACATCATGTGCTTTAGAGAGTTTCCCTCTTCTCCCCTCCCATCCCCTCAGTTAGGTCACCTTATTTGCTCCTCTATAGGATCTCTTTCATCTAGAGTTCCTCCTGTTACCCATTTCTCCCTAGCTTTCGCACATTAGGGAAAGCATCAGATTTATTGTGATTGACTAATCTCACTTAGCATAATGTCCTCAAGTTCCACCCATTTCCCTGTAAATGATGTTAATTGTGTTTTCCTTTATGGCTGAGTAAAATTCCATTGTGTACATATCCCACAGTTTTGTAATCCATTCATCCGTTGATGGACATCTTGGCTGGTTCCATAGTTTGGCTATGGTGAATTGTGCAGCTATGAACATCCATACACATGCATTAGTTTGGTAGTTTGGTTTCCTTTCTTTTGGGTAGATTCGAAGAAGTGGTATTGCTGGATCAAATGGTAAGTTTGTTTCCATTCTTCTGAGGACACTTCCATACTGTTTTCCAAAGTGGTTGCACTAATTTGCAGTACCACCAACAATGTTTTAGAGTTCCCACTTCTCCACATCCTCGCCAGCATTTGTTGTTGTAGTTTTAAATTTTTATTTGGAAACAGGATCTTGTTAGGTTGATGAGAGTCTCACTTCTTGCTAAGGCTGCCCTCAAACCCGAAATTCTCCTGTTTCAGCCTTCCAGGTACTGGGGTTACAAGTGTGTGCCACTGTACCCAGCTCTTTAGAGGCTTTTTTAAAAAGTGCAATTTCAGCTGGGCTTGGTGATACATGCCTCAAATCCTATTAGTTGGTGGGAGTCTGATTCAGGAAGATGACAGGTTTGAGGCAAGTGGCAGTAACTTAGTAAGATCCAGTTTCAAGTTAAGAAATAAAAAGTACTAGGGTTAGCCAGGTATGGTGGCACACGCTTATAATCCCAGCATTTGGGAGGCTGAAACAGGAGGATCATGGTTCGCAGCCAGCCTCAACTACTTAGTGAGGCCCTTTGCAACTCAGTAAAACCCTGTTTTAAAACAAATAATCCAAAATATGGCTGGGGGTGTAGTTCAAAGGTAAAATACCCCTGGGTTCCATTCCCAGTACTGGGGAAAAAAAAAAAAAAAAGATTCCTAGTTCATGTCTATTGAATTAAAATTTCTGTTAGGTATGGGGGTTACATGTCTGTAATCCCAGTACTTGGGAGGTTGAGACAGGAGGATCACAGGTTCAAAGTCAGCCTCAGCAACTTAGTGAGGATCTCAGAAACTTAGCAAGTCCCTGTTTCCAAATAAAAAATTAGCAGGGCTGGAGATATCACCCGGAGGTATAATGCCCTGAGTTCTACTCCCAGTACCACGCACACACACACACACACACTTCCAAGGGTAGAGGCAAAATTAAATTTCTTTTTTGTTTCACAAGTGATTATGCTGTACTTATTCCACAGGTCCACAGTCTGGTACTTAGGCACCACTGAGCTAGAAAAATCAAACACAAAGAAGCCTGGTCAGGTATGTGACTTCTGATTCTTGCTACTGAAGGATGAGAGATCCAGTGCTCCAGCCCAGGGGAATAATCTGGCTTTTGACTGAAGAAGAAACCCATGTAATGTTTGAGAAGATCGCAAAAATACATCAGGGAGGATCTTCAGCGGCTGATGGACAGGCCCGACAGCACCTACTATTTCAGGCTGCATAATAACTGGTAAACTACATGAGTGACAAGATCTTGAAGCTGACAGCCATCATCTCTGGGGACAAGCTGATGTTCCTGCTTCAGAAAGTTCACTAAGACCCACAAGTTCTGGTTGCACATTACAGCTCTGGATTATCTCACACCTTATCCAAAGATAAGTGTGGGTACAGCCTGGAGCAGAGCACTGCTTCCTGTATGGAAATCACATGTTGAAATCTGGTCTGGGTCAAATCACTAAAACACTTTCAGTACCCCTTTGGGTTTTGGGGTGAGAGAAAAGTCAACACAAGACTACAAGAAAGTAGACCCCATGGTAACCATGGTGTTTCATCCAACAGACACCAGGGAATATATGCAGCATGAAGAGACGTTGACTTAAAGTGAAGCCATCCTGAGGAACTTCATTTTCCGAGTCTGTGTAGATGCCTCCCAACATAATGAATTTTGTCAACACTCTGGGACTTCTCCAGGGACTTCTTGGTTTAATATTCTGACAAATCCAGGCTGGATCTTACTATATAAATGACTCAAAACTGGGGTTTCAGATTCTTGTGCTTGTAACTAAATAGAATACTCATATTTGAATCATTTCTATAGTTGAATCAAGGGCTTCCTTCTTCTGAGTAATAGGTTCTAAATCCTTGGGACTAGCTGGGCCTGGTGGTGCACGCTTGTAATCCCAGCATTTAGGAGGCTGAGACAAAAGGATCATGGTTCTCAGCCAGCCTCAGCTACTTAGTGAGGCCCTTTGCAACTCAGTGAGACTCTGTTTCAAAATAAAGAATAAAAAATTGCACTGGGAGTATAGCTCAAAGGGAGAATGTCCCTGGGTTCCATCCCTAGTACCGCAAATAAAATAAAATAAAATAAATCCTTGGGACTGAGGACAAGAGTTATCTGTGATAACACTTTGTTTTCCAGATTCATATAAGAACATAATGAACTTATTTTGTTCTTATGGTATCATAAAAGATAGATATTGCCATATAAGAATAGTAGGCCAGCTGCATGTGGTGGCGCGTACCTGTGATCCCAGTACTTGAGAAGCTGAGACAGAGGAGAATCACAGGTTTGAGGACAGGCTAAGCAACTTTGTGAGACCCAATTTCTTTCTTTCTTTCTCCATTTCTTTCTCCCTCCTTCCTTCCTTCCTTTCTTCTTTCCTTCCTTCCTTCCTTCCTTCTTTCTTTTTTCCTGTACTGGGGATGGAACCCAGGGGCATTCTACCTCCCAACTATACCCCCAGCACTATTTTTTATTCTTTATTTTTGAAAGTGTCTCAGTGAGTTGCAAAGGGCCCCACTAAGTAGCCGAGGCTATCCACAAACCTGTGATCCTCCTGTCTCAGCCTCCCCAAAGCTGGAATTACAACTGTGTGCTACCACACCCAGCTGAGATCCAGTTTCAAAATAAAAAATAAAATAGGACAAAGGGTATAGCTCAAGAGTAGAATGCTCCTGGATTTAATCCCCAGTACACCCTCCCCCACACACAAAGAATAGTGGGCCATGTATGAAGTTTTACAAATGACTTTAGCTAAGTTTTTTTGTGTGTGTGTGGTACTGGGGATGAAACCCAGGGGTTCCATCTACACCCACAGACCATTTTTTTATGTTTTATTTTGAAACAGGGTGTCACTGAGTTGCATAGAGTCTCACTAAATAGCTGAGGCTGTCCTTGAACCACAATCCTCCTATCTCAGCCTTCCAAATGCTGGGATTACAAGCCTGTGCCATCACGCCCGGCTTGGCTAAGATATTAAGTGCAGTTTATTCTGCCATTTTTCTATACAGTAACTCTGAATGGTATGGAAGAAAAAAAAAACAACTTGTGTTCAAACCCCATTTCTGCCACCTACCAGCCATATGGCCTTGGATGAGTCTTTCAGCTTTAATAAGCTTAATTCTCTTCATCAGTTAAAAACAAAACAGCCAGGTGTGGTAGCACACGTTTGCAATCCCAGCATTTGGGAGGCAGCTGAGACAGGAGGATCTGGGTTTGCGGACAGCCTCGGCTACTTAATGAGCTCTTGTTTCAAAATATAGAATAAAAAAATAGGGCTGGGGGTGTAGCTCAGAGGAAGAATGCGCCTGGGTTTCATCCCCAGTACTAAAATAAAAAAGTAAAGAAAAAAACCCCAAAACTAAAAAACAGTTATAACTATCAACCTAAAAATGGTTTTTAGAATTAGAGATCATGACTGCAAAGCATCTGTCATGGTGCCCGGCAAGTGATGGATGTTTCTTGGAGGGGATGATTCCAGGCTGAAATGTTTCTTTTTTTTTTTTTAATAATTTTAATTTCATAAAATATGATTTTTTATGAACCTTTACCAACCTCACTAAACTGAGCAAAAACCACTATAGGCCCTACGTGTGTGTGTGTGTGTGTGTGTGTGTGTGTGTGTGTGTTAGTAAGGATAGAACCTAGGAGCTTTCTAACTCTGTTCTATACTCCCAGACCTATTTTTATGTTTTACTGGACACAGGGTCGCACTAAGTTGCTGAGAGCCTAAGTAGCCGAGGCTGGCTTTGAACCTGTGCAATCCTCCTATCTCAGCCTCCCAAGTTCGGGGATTACAAGTATGCGCCACCACACCCAGCTGAGGCTCTGAAATATTAATTCAGCTCTTTGATGTCCCATACCTTCCAAAACTATTTTTAGAATTATTAAAAATATTCTGAGCATGGTGGCACATGCCTGTAATCCTGGCACTTGAGAAGCTGAAATAGACCATAGGTTCAAGGCCAATCTCAGCAATGAAGTAGTTGAGGGTCTTCTTAATCTGCGAGGTCTCAGCCTCCCAAAAAGTGGGATTACAAGCCTGCAAGCCACCACTCCCAGTTGGCTGTTAGCATTCTAATTGAGGCTTGGGACATGGGTGGGTTCAGAGAACTTGGATAAACAGGTACAAAGAGGAAAGGAGACCTTTGTGGTGTAACCCCCCCTCAGTGAAAACTTATATCCAAACCTGACCTGACCCAAGGCCTCTGGAAAGCTCTCTCCTGACTGCCAAGAATTCCATTCTTCTTCCATCACCTCTTGCACTAGAAGGGTGTTCTGAGCTCTCCCTGGCATATTGCTCCCAATCTGGCGGTATTTGTTCAGCAGCCTGTCTCGGCTGTTTCTCATTCTTTCCAGGCATCCCTTGGGGGGGGGGGGAAGAGCAAGATGCAGGAAAAATCAGTTACATTATTAAACAAAAATAACAACAACAAAAAGACCTCATATTCGTTGGTAAAATTTTAAAGCAAATTTATAGACAAATTTTCCACTGTACTCCTATTTTGCATATCTTTGCCCAGTCCTTATAAGGCTCCATATAGCTACTTCTGAGCTATACTCCCCAACCTATTTTATTTTTTATTTAATTTTTTTTGTGGGTCTGGGGATGGAACCCAGGGGCATTTGACCTCCAAGCTATACCCCCTGCCCTATTTTGTTTATTCTTCATTTCGAAACAGGGTCTAAGTTGCGGAGGGCCTCTCTAAGTAGCTGAGGCTGTCCATGAACCGCGATCCTCCAGTCTCAACCTCCTGAATGCTGGGATTACAAGCGTGCGCCACCATGCCCGGCTTTACTTTTTATTTATTTATTTAGGTACTGGGGAATGGAACCCTCATTCTACTTTTGAGCTACACTCCAGCCCAATTTTATTTTTTATTTGGAAACAGGGTCTCACTAAGTTGATGTCTCAATACTTGCTTAGGCTGTCCTTGAAACTGCAATACTCCTGTCTCAGCCTTCCAGGTACTGGGATTACAGCCCTGTACCACCACCCCTGGCCTATTTTTTACTTTGAAACAAGATTTCACTAAATTGCTAAATTACAGAGGCTGACTTTGAACCTGTGAACTTCCTGTCTCAGCCTCCCCTGTTCTGGATTACAGGTGTGTGCCACCATGCCCAGCTTACTTCCAAATTCTTGCTGCTTTAGAGATGGCTGTGGTAACTGCCTCCCTGTACAACAAAGTTTTTCAAGGAGATTTCATCCCCCAGGGGAAGTGTGGAAAGGCCTGGGAGACATTTTTGGCTGTCAGAACTCTAGAAGTACTGGGCGTGGTGGAACTTGCTTGTAATCTCAGTACTTGGGAGGATGAGACAGGGGTACTGCGGGTTAGCGGATGGCCTCAGCTACTTAGTGTGGCCCGCTGCAACTTAGTGACACCCTGTTTCAAAATAAAGAATAAAAAAATAGGGCTGGGGGTGTAGCTCAGAGGTAGAATGTCTCTGGGTTTAAATCCCAGTACAACGAAAAACAAACTATAAGAGTAAGATTACTGGCACTTAGTTGGTGGAGGCTGGAGATGCTGCATCTAAATAATTATAATGTACAGAACGGTCCTCCACAACAAACATCTTCCTCAAAATGCCAAAAGCCACGGATGAGAAATCCTGCCCTACACAGTCTTTCTGGTATCACATTATTTTCCCGGGACAGATCCACCACTTTCGGGATTCCAAGAGAGGGGAGGGAGAAGAACAGAGGGAGGGAGGGAGAGAGAGAGAGATGAATGAATTGCTTACTAGGAAGGATGCTGACTGACTTCAGAAGAAGCTGAAGCTGGAGTGAGGTACTCTTAGTAACTGAGGTTCTTCTGACTCCTCTATAGGTTAGAAATAATTTCTACCTCGCGTGTCAACTTGCCACTCTCCCTGTCCACTTAACAGTAAGTAGCTGCTGGTGTTATTGCAGAGGGGCGGAGGGTGCGATCGTGAAAACACCTCAAGTTTTAAACAAACCCCGCATTCAAACCCTGAGTTTCCTGGGACCGAGCCCAGGCTAACCCCACAGCCAGGGGGGGCAGAGACCCTGGAGGCGGCGGGCGGTGGCCGAGCCCCAGCCCTCGTCAGAGGTGGATTCGGGGTCTACCTCCGCCGCCAAGGAAGAGCAGCGCTGAGGAGAAGGCAGAGGACAAACACGGCCCTAGAGGATGGGCTAGAGGAGACCGTGGTCCGAACCCGACGCTCACCTGCCTGAAAGCCTCTTTCCAGGTCGGCGAGCCCACCTGCTTGTAGAGCGAGCGCCGCGGCGACCCGGCAGGCTCCGCCATCTCTTTCAGGGCGCCGCTGCCGGGAGCCCCGCCCCCCGGGAGCGCACAGAACGCCGGGAGTTGAAGTTTCTGGTGCAGATCGCGCCTCGGTCGCAGGGAGTCTGGGAAGTGTGGCCTTCCCGGCTGGCCCCGCACGGAGTCTGATTTGGGCAATCCAAGGTCTGGAGGATGGGGTCGTGACATTTGTGGAGTCAACCTGGAGAGAGAAAATTAAAGTTTCAGGAAGCAGTTAGATACACAGGTCTCAGTCTCTCCCTCAGGTGGTAGAATTCTAACAGAATTCTAGGCTGATAGACTTCCTAGAGCATCAAAGCTGTATCTAAACCCTGCTGTTGACCTCATCCCACCCCTCGGGTTCCAGGATAAATGCTGGCTGGCGATTGGCCTTCCTTTGGCGATGCCCCACCCTGGTAGGCTATAATCCCCTTCGCCCCGCCCCAGTGCCAGCGCGTGCTTCCGGGATTCCAGATTGGTGATTGGCTGACTCTATAAACGCTAGCCGCGGATTGGCTGCGCTCAGCGGCGGGCCGAGCAACTGGCGTGCGGAGGGCAGTTGGTCAAGATGGCGGCTGCCGAGGGGCCCGTGGGTGACTGCGAGCTGTGGCAGACCTGGCTTCCTAACCACGTCGCGTTCTTGCGGCTCCGGGAAGGGCTGAAAAGTCAGAGCTCAGTAGACGCCGGGAAGCCGGCCTCCTCGTCGCTGCCCCCGGCGCCCCCTCTGCCGCCGCAGCTGCTGACCAGAAACCTCATCTTCGGCCTGGGCGGAGAGCTCTTCCTGTGGGACCCCGAGGGTAGCTCCTTCTTGGTGATTCGCCTCCGGGGCCCCGGTGGCGTTGGTGAAGAGGCTTCCCTCTCCCAGTACCAGGTATGCCGGCATCTGGAACGTGACCACAGCTGGGCTGTGAATTCGGTTTTTTGTCCTCTTCCCATCTTTTAGTGCATGCACCATCCCGGAACATCTCACTTGGAGTGGAAAAACCCTTCTTCCCTCTTGTTTTTATTCCTGCCCTGCATGTTTATTGACTCCAACCGTGCCAGGCACCTAATACAAACACGGGTTCAGATAGTCACGTTCCGAGTGTCTGGAATAAAGCCGGGCGTGGTGGCGCACGCCTGTTAATCCCAGCATTTGGGAGGCTGAGACCGGAGGATCGTGGTTCGAGGACAGCCTCAGCTACTTAGTGAGGCCCTCTGCAATTCAGTGAGACCCTGTTTCAAAATAAAGAATAAAAAATAGGGGGGGGGTGGAGCTCAGAGGTAGAATGCCCCTGGGTTCCATCCCCAATACCATAAGTAAATAAATAAATAAATAAATAAATAAAAGGGGGGGGGTCCTGGAATAATCAACCAAACATCAGTGGTGGTTAAGTGCTCTAAAGAAAAACAGGGTAAAAGAATAAGAGAACGTGTGGGTTATTTTTAGTGGGTTGGTCAGGAGAAAACTTAATTTTGAATGGTGTGTGTGTCGCTGGGGATTGACCCAGTGACATTCTACCTACGAGCTACACCCACAGCTCTATTTTATTTTTATTTTGAAACAGGGTCTCGCTGGGTTGATGAGTCTCACTATTTGCTGAGGCTGACCTCAAACTTGCAATCCTCCTGTCTCGGCCTCCCAAGTACTGGGATTACAAGTGAATGCCACCACACTTGGCTTAGAAAACTATTTTATGACATGACATTCAGAATACGCTTGACTATAACTTTCTCTTGGGTTATTTTGAACCTTAAGTTAGAAAGTAGATTTGGAAACACCAGGTCTGGTGCCTACATGAAGGAGGAATCTTTTAGTAGTTATTCCCCTCTCTTAGAAAAGAAAATTAGGTCATCCCCAAAGATTAAAGGGTTTTATTTTGTGTGGGGGGTACTGGGAGTGGAACCCAGGGGCATTCTACCTTCGAAATACAACCCCAGCCCTATATTTTTATTCTTTACTTTGATAATACCTCCTATCTACATCTCCAGCCGTGTTTATTATTCTTTATTTTGAAACAGCTCTTACTGAGTAGGTGAGGCTGTCAGCAAACCTTGATCCTCTTGTCTCAGCCTTCCAAATGGGGTTATAAGCTTGTGCTTCCAAATGGGGTCACACGCTTGGCTCCGGCTTTTTGATTTTGATAAGCCAATCGTATGTGAAAAGAGGTGCTACCAGAAAGTATTCCAGACTTCCTGTGATCAAACATTGCTTTATGGAAATGTTTATTTGTAATAAATTTATTTTTCCTTTTGAAGTATACAAAAATAAGTATGGTAATCATTTTTCTTTTCCCAGTCCTGGGGATGGAACCAAGGTCTTCTACCTCCGAGCTATACTCCCAGACCTATTTTTATATTTTATTTGGAAACAGGGTCAAACTAGATTGCTGAGAGCCTCACTGAGTAGCTTAGGCTGGCTTCGAACCTTTGCGATTCTCCTATCTCATCCTCCCAAGTACTGGGATTACAAGTCACTATGCCTGGCTTATTCTTTATTTTGAAAAAGGGTCTCACTAGGGCCTCACTCAGTAGCTGAGGCTGGCCATGAGCTTGAGAACCCGCAATCCTCCTGTCTCAGCCTCCCAAATGCGGGGATTACAAGCTTGTGCCCATGCCCGGCTGCCAAATCATTTTAACATATTACATCTGTTAGTTGCCTCAGACAAATTCTTGTTGAGAAGTGACTTAATTTTAACAAGATACTACAATGCTTCTGTACTTTTGAAACAAGGTCAAGGGTCTCCAGTGTACCCACGGTAAATTTTCAGTTAAGAATAACGATCAGGTGTTCAGCACAGAGTATGTCTTTATTTTAATAACGGAGTCTTGCTACATTCCCTAGGGTGGCTCCAGGTTCCTAGCTGGTCTCAAGGGATACTCTTCAGCTTTGCCAGCAACTGTGACTACAGGTGTACCTGGTCAGGTTTCAGAAGAAATCGCTATTTGGTTTGAGTTAAGACTGTCAAAATTAAGTACAAAGAAGTATCAGGGTTAGGGTTCTAATAGCATTCTACCTGGATATTAGCATTTGCACAGTAATATAGATTTGGATGCCTGTAGTCCCAGTACTTGGGAGGCTGAGACGGGAGGATTGAAGATTCAAGACCAGTCTCAGCAACATAGTGAGACCATATTTTCAAAACAAGAAATAAAATAGGGCTGAGAGCGCAGCTCTGAGGTGGAGTGCTCCTAGGAATCTGCAGCACTCCCCCACAAATTGTGTCTCTGTGCGCGTGTGCTCAGGAAATGGGAGTCTGAGACATGAGGATCACAAGTTTGAGGCCAGCCTCAGCAACTTGGGGAGGCCCTTAGCAATTTAGCTAGACTCTGCTTCAAAATAAAATATAAAAGCTGGGCGTGGTGGCCCACACTTGTAATCCCAGCATTTGGGAGGCTGAGACAGGAGGATCACAGGTTTATGGATAAGCCTCAGCTACTTAATGGGGCCCTTTGCAACTCAGTGAGACCCTGTTTCAAAATAAAGAATAAAAAATAGGGCTGGGGGTGTAGCTTGGAGGTAGAATGCCCCTGAGTTTTATTACCAGTATCCCCCCTAAATTTTATATATAGCCAGAAGTGTAACTCAAAGGAAGAGCACCTCTAGGTTCAATTCCTAGTACAAAAAAGATACTGGAATTATCCACTCTGAGAAGTACATTTATTCTTGTCCAAGAGATTAGGAATTTCTTGTTCGAGGAAAAACTGCATAGAAATTAAGTCTCTAAGAGTGTTAAGTTTTGTTAGCTAAACAAGAAAAATGAGAGGACTGCAGGAAGAGGAACAGTTGTGCAAAAACACAGGTATGACAAACCATGATGATTTCCCAGAAACAGAAGATACTTCGATTGGTGTAAATTCCACCCCCCCCCCTAGTACTGGAAATGGAATTCTGGGGCTTTCTACCTTGGAGCTATACCCCCAGCCCTATTTTTTAATTATTTTGAAACAGTCTCACTTAGTTGCAAAGGGCCTCACTAAGTAGCTGAGGCTGTCCTTGAACCTTGATCCTCAGGTCTCCTCCCCGAATGCTGTGATTATAAGCATGGTTCGCCATGCCCGGCTTGATTAGTGTAAATTTCAAATGGGAATGTTGGGGAGTTGAGACTGGAGTGGTAGATGGGAACTTGATCATAAAAAGAATGAGGTGTAAGCTAGGCATGGTGGTGCGTGCCCATAATTTCCATACTTGGGAGGTTGAGGCAAAAGGATCCCAGCTTCGCCACCTTAGCAAGACTCTTTCAAAATAAAAAGGAGCCGGGCTTGATGGCGCACGTTTGTAAGCCCAGCATTTGGGAGGCTGAGACTGGAAGATCGTGGTTCGCAGACAGCCTCAGCAATTTAGTGAGGCCCTTTGCAACTCAGTGAGACTCTGTTTCAAATTAAAGAATAAAAATAAAAAATAGCCGGGTGTGGTGGCGCATGCTTGTAATCCCCGTGCTTGGGAGGCAGAGACAGGAGGATCGCAGGTTCGAAGCCAGCCGGGCGCGCTGGCTTAGGAGACCCTGTTTCCAAATATAAAATGTAAAAATAGGTCTGGGAGTGTAGCCCGGAGGTAGAAGGGCTTCCAGGAACCCCAGTACCACCAAAAAAAAAAAAAAAAAGAATAAAAAATAGACCAGGGGGTATAGCTCAGAGGTAGAATGCCCCTGGGTTCCATCCCCAGTACTGAAACACACACGCACACACACATAAAATAAGGGCCCAGTGGTGTCACTCAGAAGTACAATGCCCCTGGGTTTAAATCCCCAGCAACCCTCCCCATGAAGTTTAACAGTCTCTATCAAGACAGAGAAATCTGATGCAATTTATACAACATTTCGATCTAAATGGTTAAAAACCTGTCATCAGTTAATGGCTCAAGTGTTGGTACTTATGTGGAATGCTTTTATCTTATTATTGTAGCAAACTAGTGTTTTAAACTTAATTTCAAGCACCTGCCATGTGTGTTTTTAATGAAATTATTTTGATGCTTGCTTTAATTTTCAGAGATTGCTTTGCATAAATCCACCCCTGTTTGAAATTTATCAAGTCTTATTAAGTCCGACACAACATCATGTGGCACTTATAGGAATAAAAGGACTTATGATATTAGAATTACCTAAAAGGTGGGGGAAGAATTCTGAATTTGAAGGTGGAAAAGCAACAGTGAATTGTAGGTAAGTTTCATTTAGTGTTATATGTATGATTTGAAAATGATTCAAGAGGTTCTTAAGGTGTGTTTTCTTTGTTAACTATTGAAATGTTAGAATCTGGGGGTGGAACCCAGGGGAATTCTACCTCCGAGCTACACTTCCTGCCCCATTTTTTATTCTTTATTTTGAAACAGGGTCTCACTAAGTTGGGGAGGGCCTCACTAAGTAGCTGAGACTGTCCAAGAACTGCTATCCTTCTGTATTAGCTGAAGGCTGGGATTACAAGTGTGTGTACCATGCCCAGTTGATATTAATGTTTCTTTGGTACCAGGGATGGAACCCAGGGGCATTGTACCTCTGAGCTACACCCCCAACCCTATTTTTTAGTCTTTTTTTTTTTTTTTTTTTTTTTTTTTTAAACAGGGTCTCACTGAGTTGAGAAGGGCCTCTCTAGCTGAGGCTGTCTGCAAATGGCAATTCTCCGGTCTCCGCCTCCCAAATACTGAGAATACAAGCATGAGCCACCACACCTGGTTCTGATATTAATGTTTATACTGTATGTATTATAATTGTATCCTGCCTGAATTATAACATTACTGTCTTATTGGAAATTAGGATATTCTTTCAAATTGGTATTAAGATTTTTTAAAAGTTTTTATTGTATGCTGGGTTTGGTGGCGCACACCCAGCATTTGCGAGGCTGAGACAGGAGGATGGCAGTTCTTGGCCAGCCTCAGCTACTTAGTGAGGCCCTTTGCAACTCAATGAGGCCCTGTTTCAAAATAAAGAATAAAAAATTGGCTGGGCGTGGTGGTGCACGCTTGTAATCCCCACGCTTGGGAGGCAGAGACAGGAGGATCACACAGGTTTGAAGCCAGCCGCGTGCGCGCTGGCTTAGGAGACCCTCTTTCCAAATAAAACTGTAAAAAAAATAGGTCTGGGAGTGTAGCCGGGAGGTAGAAGGGCTTCCAGGAACCCCAGTACCACCCCCCCCAAAAAAAAAGAATAAAAAAATGGGGCTGGAGATGTAGCTCAGAGGTAAAATGCCTCTGGGTTTCAACCCAAGTACCACAAAATGAATAATAAATATATAAATAAATGTAGCCAAAAGTTTGCACTGTTTATTTAGGTCTTATTTTATGGAATTTATTTTTTTAAAAAAGCTAGAAAAATGAGGATCTGAACAATATAAGGTAGAAACCCACCATTAGCTCTACAATATAATGAGGTACTGGGGATGGAACCTAGGGGCATTCTACCTCCAAGTTACACCCCCAGCCCTATTTTTTTTTCCATTCTTTATTTTGAAACAGGGTCTCACTGAGTTGCAAAGGACTTCACTAAGTAGTAGCTGAGGCTGTCCGTGAACTGCCATCCTCCTGTCTCAGCCTCCTAAGTGCTGGTATTATAAACATGTGCCAGCCCACTTGGGTTCTAGATCTGTTTACTAAGTTTCAAATACTGAAGCCGGGGGTGTTGCTGCACACTTGTAATCCCAGCATTTGGGAGGCTGAGACAGAAGAATCACAGGTTGGAAGCCACTTAG
The DNA here is from genome assembly GCF_963383645.1 of Muscardinus avellanarius. Classification (NCBI taxonomy): domain Eukaryota; kingdom Metazoa; phylum Chordata; class Mammalia; order Rodentia; family Gliridae; genus Muscardinus; species Muscardinus avellanarius. The sequence continues at coordinate 18,024,656 of NC_137802.1, read as the reverse complement.
CAACTTAGTGAGGTTCTCAGTAACCTCACTTCTAAATAAAAAATAATAAAGGCCTGTGGTGTAGCCTGGATGTAGAAACCCCCTGGGTTACATCCCAAGTAACACACACACACACACACACACACACACACACACACACACACACACACACGTATCTGCTCTTGTAGTTTCCTTACAAGGTTAGTAAAAAGATCAAATAAGGTACCGCATTGAAAAACACTTATAAAGCATTCATAAAATATGCTGTAGCTTAGAAAATATTTTCGTTTTGATTCTTTGCTATTCACTGAACAAGTGCTTTGAATCTGTTGCCAAAAATTTTAAGAGAAATTTGAAAGAAAGCAAAGCAGTTAAGTGTTTTAAGAGATTTTCCTATAGGAGACTTTATTCCCAAGTTTTTGGTTTTTTTTTTTTTTTTTTTGGTGGTACTGGGGTTCCTGGAAGCCCTTCTACCTCCGGGCTACACTCCCAGACCTATTTTTACATTTTTATTTGGAAACAGGGTCTCCTAAGCCAGCGCGCGTGGCTGGCTTTGAACCTGCGTGATCCTCCTGTCTCTGCCTCCCAAGCGCGGGGATTACAAGCGTGCGCCACCATACCCGGCTATTCCCAAGTTTTATAAAATGCTTTGGAAAATTGTTATCTTTATTTTAGTACCACTCCAATCGCTGAGAGATTTTTCACCAGTTCTACCTCTCTGACTCTAAAGCATGCTGCCTGGTATCCAAGTGAAATGCTGGATCCACACATAGTGTTATTAACATCAGACAATGTAATAAGGTAAGTTTTTTAACCTCTCTTGTGTCTTTGTGGATGTGAGGACTCCGTTCCTCTTTGCTGACTAAAGCTCATGTGGCACCAGATGAGCCATTGGATGGTGGAGTGCACTTGTGTGCTGGCTGTTGTAACCCATTCTCATTCATAAGAATGGCCTAACTGCCTATTACATGCCTTCAGTACTACTGTTCCTTCTCAACTAGTCTGCCTCCAACCTCTCTTTTCCCAATCCAGCATGTAAATACTATTAGAATAATCCTCCCCAGACTTTCCTCATGCCACCCTTTTGGCGATATGGAAGCACAGGAGGAAGAGAATATAGGGGGAGATTGAGAGATTCGACTCCTTGCTACCAGACCAGTTACTTTTATCTTTTTTTTTTTTTTTTTGGTGGTACTGGGGTTCCTGGAAGCCCTTCTACCTCTGGGCTACACTCCTAGACCTATTTTTTATATTTTTATTTGGAAACAGGGTCTCTTAAGCCAGCTAGGCTGGCTTCGAACCTGCACGATCCTCCTGTCTCTGCCTCCCAAGTGCGGGTATTAAAAGCGGGCGCCACCATGCCCAGCTCAGTTTCTTTTATTTTTAAGATCTTCAATTTCTTTAGGAAGCAAAAGGTCTCAGTTTCTAATTTGTAAAAAGTTAGCTTTGATTTCAAAAATTCTGATTTCCCTTCCAGGCTTTGCACTCTATGATTCTGTTTCCACTTAGAGTCCTATTACATTATCAGTTATCTTTATGGATCTGCCTAATGTAGTTTATTGGGAGGACTCAACTAAATAGGTACAGGTACCTCCAGTTTCATTTTTTCCTAATCACTGCTTTTGTTTGTGCTACCAAATCTTCCTTCACTGCTGAATGATTGACCCCTTAATAACATAGATTTAATAGCTTTTTGTTTACTGCTATTAAAATTTAGCATATCCAGCCAAGCATGATGGTACACACCTGTTATCCCAGCAATGCAGGAGACTAAGGCAGGAGGACTGTAAGTTCCAAGCCAGCCAGAGCAACTTAGCAAGACCCTGGTTCAAAATAAAAAAATGAAAAGGCTAGGGAGAAGCCGGGCATGTTGGCGAGTAATTGGGAGGCTGAGACAGAAGGATTGTAGGTTCATAGCCAGCCTCAGCTACTTAGTGAGGCCCTCCCCAACTTAGTGAGACCCTGTTTCAAAATAAAGAATAAAAAAAATAGGACTGGGGAGGGGAGTGTAGTTTGGAGGTAGAATGCCCCTGGGTTCAATCCCCAGTTCTGCAAAAAAAAAAAAAAAAAAAAAAAAGTGCATATTTATAATTATTCTGTGCTAGGGATTTAGCTCAGTAGTATAGAGCCCTCTGGGTTTAGTCCCTAGTACTGCAAAAATCAAAACAAAAACCCTTAGTGTGTTCAGCTAAAAACTCTATTCAGCCAGGCATGGTGGCACATGCTTGTAATCTTAGTACTTGGGAGGCTGAGACTGGAAGATCACAGGTTCCTAGCCTCAAGTACTTAGGCTCTCTGAAACTTAGTAGTGATACTCTGTTTCAAAATGAAGAATAAAGCCTGGCTTGGTGGTCCACACTTGTAATCCCAGCATTCTTGTAATGCCAGTAATAGGGAGGCCTGGGAAGCTGAGACCGGAGGATCGCGGTTCTTAGACAACCTCAGCTACTTAGTGAGACCCTCTACAACTTAGTGAGACCCTGTTTCAATTAAAGAATTAAAAAAAAAAAAAAAACTAGGGCGGGGGGGGTGTTGTAGCTCAGAGGTTGAATGCCCTTGGGTTCCATCCCCAGACCTGCCAAAAAAAAAAAAAAACAGAAGAAGAATAAAAATAGGGCTGGGGCAGAATGCCCCTAGGTTCAATCCCTGGTACCACACACAAAAGAAAAACTCTGCTGTCAAGTCTTTTTGAAAACTTTATTCTGGCCTTTTTGTAGATCAGACCCATGTTTTGAGGGATCTGAAATGAGAGGAGAGTCTATTCTCCTTTTGTGCTTCTTTCTGTCCCAGCACTTTGGGGTAGAGGGTAAAGTAAGAACTCGGGCTGCCTCCTTTTTCTTCCTTCTTAACTCTTTCAGGGTAGGGGTAGAGAGTGTGGATAGATGAGGCAGAGATTCAGTTGTCTGTCAGGGAAGTGGAAATATTTCTTACCTTGGTCTAATCTAGTTCGATTTGCAGCTTGAGACTTCTGTCAGTGTGGGAATCTCTGCATAGATGGTGTGCATATGTTTTGAGACACAGTGTTTAATTTCTAGTTACCTCCATCACTGAGGAGCTCTGTTTCCCACTGGTTCCTATCAGCTATCCATACCCTAAACCTTCTTCAAAATGGAGCATTCCCAAACTTGGTGTCTCCTGCATCTTTTTATATGGAGCCATCCATGGTAACTGCAGAGGTCTTCTTACCTGTACTCCAAGGGCTACAGAGAACCAGGAACATCATAGTTCTTTCTTATTCTTTTCCAGCATACATCCTTTACAAATTTCCAGACCAGTATATATCTTACAGTTTATACATCTCAGATATGACATTTCAGATTCACCAAAGAATTCCCCTATAGGTTTCTACAAAACACCTAGCTGCTATGAACATGGGTATGCATATGTTACTGTAGTTCTCTGATTTCAACCCCTTTGGACAAATACCTAGGAGTGGTATAGCCAGATCATATGGTGGATCTATTCCCAATTTTCTAGGGAATCTCCACACTGATCTCCATAGCAGTTGAACTAGTTTGCACTCCCACCAACAGTGTAAAAGAGTTCCTCTTTCCCCACATCCTTGCCAGCATTTGTTGTTATTTGATTTCTTTATGCTTGTCACTCTGATTGGGGTTAGATGGAATCTCAGCATAGTTTTGATTTGCATCTCCCTGATGGCTAATGATGTTATCTTTTCAGTATCTGTTGGCCATTTGTATCTCTGTCTTTTTGCCAGTGTATGAGTTTGGCCTCTTTGTCAAAGATAATTGACTATAGGTGTGTGGGTTTGTTTCTGTATCTTCTGTTTCACTGGTCAGTATACCTGTTGTTGTGCCAATACCATGCTGGTTTTTACTATTTTTGCTCTATAGTATAATTTGAGGTTGGGGATTGTGATGCCTCTTGCATGGTTCTTATTGCTGAGGATTGCTTTGGCTATTCTGGGTCTTTTCTTTCTCCATATAAAATTCATGACTGCTTTTTCTAGGTCTATGAAGAATGTTTTTGGTATTTTAGTAGGAATTGCATTGAATCTGTAGATCACTTTTGGCAGAATGGCCATTTTGATATTTATTCTGCCTATGCTTAAGCAAGGGAGATCTTTCCATCTTCCAGTCTTCCTCAATTTCTTTCTTTAATATATTATAGACTTTAAGCCAATTTTGATTAATTTTTTTCACTTTATATTTTCCCTTGAGAAAACAGATGACATGATATTGGGCCTTCATATAACAAAACATGTATAGATTGTAGGCTAAATGTCACTCACTCTTCTAGGTATTTGTTATGTGAAGAAGAGTTATAAGATACATTTCCTTTGGGATTTAATATCTCATAGGCAGAGATATCATCGATGAATATAATTCAAAGGAAGTTGGCAGGTTTAGGGGCAGTACTGAAATGACTAGATGAGAGTACAGCTAAGGGCTCAGGGTGAGAAATGTGGAGTTGCAGTGGTAGGGAATAGGCTTCAAAAGAGTTTTAAGAGTTCTGAGCCAGGCGTGGTGGCACACGCTTTTAATCCTAGTACCTGGGAGGCTGAGATATGAGGATCACAGGTTTGAGGATAGCCTCAGCATGTTGTGAGATTCTCATCAACCTAGTAAGACCCTGTTTCCAACTTAAAAAGAAAAAAATAGGACTGGGGGTATAGCTCGGAAATAAAATGCCCCGGGCTCAATCCCCAGTGCCACTATACACACACACACACACACACACACACACACACACACACACACACACAAAATCTCTTTTTTTGAGTAAAGTAATAGGTGAATGGTTATAGCATTTGAAAAAAATATAGTTAATTAATCTGTAGTACTAGTAGGAAAATTTTCAAGGACTGATTGGATGGAAAGGCAATGTAGCATGGGAAATGAAAAAATTTATTTTTTATTTTTATTTATTTATCTATTTATTTTTTTGGTATTACTGGGGGTGAAACCCAGGGACTTTCTACCTCTGGGCTATACTCCCAGACCTATTTTATATTTTATTTGGAAACAGGGTCTCACTAAGTTGTTGAGAGCCTCACTAAGTAGCTGAGGCTGGCTTCCAGCCTGTGTGATCCTCCTATTTCAGTCTCCCAAGCCTGGGGATTACAAGCGTGTTCCACCACGCCCGGCTTCTGAAAGAGAATTTTAAATGTTGGTTTTCCTCTCTTTTTATTACAGAATTTATTCTCTACATGAGCCGCAGACACCCACTAAAATTATTGCACTTTCAGAAGCAGAAGAGGAAAGCATAATACTCAACAAAGGGTAAGTTTTGATTTGTGTTGTAAAATGTCTATTCAAACTAGTTTATTGAGACTATAAATGTTTTAAGAGCTTACATGGTTTTCTATCGCTGATTTAAGCTTTTGGTAATGTATGAAGTAAGCAAGGTAGGCAATGTATGACTAAGAAGAAGGTAGAAATCTGAATGTATGACTTCTTATATTTATTTATTCATTTTTTTTGGCACTAGAATTTGAACCAAGGGGCTTTTTAAATATTTATTTATTTATTTATTTATTTATGTTACTGGGGATGGAACCCAGGGGCACTCTACCTCTGAGCTACATACATTCCCAGCCCTATTTTTTATTCTTTATTTTGAAACAGGGTCTCACTGAGTAGCTGAGGCTGGCCGCGAACCACAGTCCTCCTGTCTCAGCCTGCCAAGAGCTGGAATTACAAGTGTGCACCACCACGTCCGGCTGCAAGGGGCATTTTACCCCCAAGCTATACCCCTAGACCTTCTTTTATTTTTTTATTTTGAAAAGAGTCTTGCTAAGTTGATGAGGCTGGCCCTGAACCTGTGGCCCTCCTATCTCAACTATAGGTATAGTTTGGACATAGAATGTCCGAGGTTCAATCTCCAGAACCAGTATTTAAAATAAGAAAAAAGCACATTAGTGTGCATGTAGGGAAATGTTACAATGAAAGTCTTTGATATCTACATATAAGTGAACATATACAATAAATATACAATAAAAACAGTGCTGTTGGGCGTGGTGGCGCACGCTTGTAATCCCCGCGCTTGAGGGGCGGAGACAGGAGGATCGCGCAGGTTCGAAGCCAGCTGCCACGCAGACTTAAGAGACCCTGTTTCCAAAAAATAAAAAAATAGGTCTGGGAGTGTGGCCCAGAGGTAGAAGGGCTTCCAGGAACCCCAGTACCACCAAAAAAAAAAAGTGCTTAGCATGGTCTTGGTACAGTACATACTCATTAATTGATACTTTCCATCATTATTAGATATATTATAGGATTAAGCTTCAATTAAGTTTTGGTGGCTTGGGAGTCACTTAAATCTCATTAAATTAACATCCCTCTTTGTTCTCATTCATTGAATTTTTTTGTGTGGTGATAGTGCTGCAGATCAAACCTGGAGAAGCTTTACCACTGAGCTACATGCGGTACTGGGGATGGAACCCAGGGGCATTCTACCTCTGAGCCACACCCCAGCCCTATTTTTAATTTTTTAGAGTTTTTATTTTTTTGTGGTGCTGGGAGTGGAACCCAGGGGCATTCTACCTCTGAGCGACATCCCCAGTCATATATATATATATATATATATATATATATATATATATATATATATTTGTTGTTGTTGTTGTTGTTTTGTTTTGTTTTTTTGTTTTTAAGTCCTTTATTTTGAAACAGGGTCTTACTTAGGAAAGGGGTCTAAGTAGCTGAGACTGTTCGCGAATCGCAATTCTCCTATCTCAGCCTCCCAAATGCTGGGTTTACAAGCATGCACCACCACATCTGGCTTATTTTTTATATGTATGTATGTATGTATGTGGTACTGGGCATGGAACTCAAGGGCTTTGTACCTCTGGGCTACACTCCCAGACCAATTTTATATTTTATTTGGAAACAGGGTCTTATTAACTTGCTTGTGAGCCTCACTAAGTAGCTGAGGCTGGCTTTGAATCTGTGCGATCTTCCTGTCTCAGCCTCCCAAGTACTGGGAATACAAAAGCCTGGTTGGCCCGTGCTTTTCACTTATTTATGAAAAAAAAATTTCCAGTGCTAACATTCTTTATACTTATTTTTGTCTTTTTATTCAGTTGAATATAAATTCTATACATACCTCCTGTTCTTGGAGATTTTTTGTTTTGTTTTCAGTTACATTTGGTTATCAAATCTCTTTGCAGAAGGGCATACACTGCATCTTTAGGGGAGACTGCAGTGGCATTTGACTTCGGGCCATTGACATCAGTTCCAAAGAATATATTTGGACAAAAAGTCAGAGATGAAGTAGTGGCATATCCGCTCTACATCTTATATGAGAATGGAGAGACTTTCCTGACATATGTCAGTCTGTTACACAGGTAAGTTGAGGTGGTGACCCACCTGACATGAACACCCAGCATGTTCTCCAACCTCAGTGATCACAGTAAGCTGCCCTTAGATGCTTGTTTTGCACGTTGCGGAGAAAGAGTTGGTACAGATCGTTGGGCCTATCATTTCCTCATAATACATGGGTAAGTCTATAGTTTTAAAAAGGACAGAATTTGTGTTCACCAAGCCTAATAATTGAAAAAGTATTTATGGAGAGGGAGAGGGAGAGGGAGAGGGAGGCAGAGAGAGAGAGAGAGAGAGAGAGAGAGAGAGAGAGAGTGTGAGTGTGTGTGTGTGTGTGTGTGTTACTGGGAAGTGGACCCAGAGGCATTCTACCTCCAAGCTATACCCCCAGACTGATTTTTTTTTTTTTTTTGGTGGTACTGGGGTTCCTGGAAGCCCTTCTACCTCCGGGCTACACTCCCAGACCTATTTTTACATTTTTATTTGGAAACAGGGTCTCCTAAGCCAGCGCGCGTGGCTGGCTTTGAACCTGCGCGATCCTCCTGTCTCTGCCTCCCAAGTGCGGGGATTACAAGCGTGCGCCACCACGCCCGGCAAGACTGATTTTTTTAAATCTCTTTTTTCTGTTTATCTATTCATGTATTTATGTATTTATTTACTGTGGTACTGAGGATTAAACCCAAGACTATGCTACCTCTGAGCTACAGCCCCAGCCCTATTTATTTTTTAATTGGTGCATTGTAGTCATACATCTTAGTGGGACAGAAGACGTAGAGGCATACATGCACACATCACTGGTTTAGCCCTTCCCCAATTCCCATCCTTTTCCCTCCCTCCTTCCTTCCTTTGTTTGGCTTAGTGATTGACTTTGATATGTTTGTGAATGTACATTAGGGAATTTTCTTCTCTCCCCCCCACTCCCCTCAGGTTGCTTTATTTGCTCATCTGTAGTCTATTTCTTATTTGGAAACAGGGTCTCGATAGGTTGCTGAGAACCTCTTTAAATTGCTGAGGCTGTCCCCTAACCTGTGAGCCTCCTGTCTCAGCCTCCCAAGTACTGGGATGGTAAACTGTGCCACCACGACCGGCTTTTATGGTTTATTTTATATGAATGATACACTACAGAAATGATTAGGTATAATATGTTATCTTACGTCCCAACTCTGGGGAAAAAGATACACAGATACATGAAGAAGTAATGACCCATACTGCATCACTGGGGCGCGTTAAAAACCAAGGGCCAGGCATGATCATGCACGCTTTAATCCCGGTGCTCAGGAGGCTGAGAAGGAGAATCCCAGGCCCAAGGACAGCCTGAGCAGATAGTGAGAGCAGATAGTGAGAGCAGATAGCGAGAGCCTGTTTCAGAGTAAGAATACACAATCAGGCTGAGGTGTAGCCTGGAGGGCGAGTGCTCCTGGGTTCAGTCATCAGTACCGCCAGCCGGCTGAGGTGGCGCACGCTTGTCATCCCCGCGCTTGGGAGGCTGACAGGAGGCTCGCGCGGGTTCGAAGCCAGCCTCAGCTACTCAGTGAGGCTCTCAGCAACTTAGTGAGACCCTGTGTCCAAATAAAGTATAAACTAGGTCTGGAAGTATAGCCTGGAGGTAGAAAGCCCCTGGGTTCCACCCCCAGTACCACACACACACACACACACACACACACACACACACACACACACACATCAGTACCACCAAAATTAAAAAATTAAAAATCCAAAGGAAAGAAAGCTTATCCTTACTGGTGAAGCTAAGAAAATGTCATAGAGAAACCCTGGTGTCTCATGGACTCAGCGTCATGTGGAATTAAGGAAGCCTCAGTGAAGAGTTAGGCCATTTTCTTGCCAGGGCAGCTTAAGGAGGATGAAAACAAGTACAAATCCATTCAGGGTTCAGTGATTCGATGTCTTGGGCTAGAGCAGAAGACTCCCATTAGGAGCACTGAACAAAGAAGCTGTGCATATATCCTAGGGAAAATTTGGCTGAGTTACATACCCAGTTAAGAAGTATGGCCAGGCGTAGTGGCGCATGTGAGTAATCAGTGCTTGGGAGGCTGAGAAGAGAGGATTGAAGGTTTGAGGCCAGCCTCAGCTATTTAGTGAGGCCCTTTGCAATTTTGCAAGACCCTGTCTCAAAATAAATAATAAACAATGGGGCTGGAGGTGTAGCTTGGAGGTAGCATGCCCCAGCTTCAATCTCCAGTTCCAAAAACAAAAAAAAAAAGTATGGGGTCTTTTCTGGATGCAGAGTACTAGGAAGCCAGTGATGATTTCCAAGTAGAAGGATAAATAGTTGGTTTGGGAAGGGATCAGGGCAGATTTTTTTTTTTTTTTTTTTTTTTGTGGGTCTGGGGGTGGAGCCCAGGGACATTCCGACCTCCGAGCTACACCCCCTGCCCTATTTTTCATTCTTTAGAAACAGGGTCTCACTGAATTGCGGAGGGCCTCACTAAGTAGCCGAGGCTGTCCGCGAACCGCGATCGTCCGGTCTCAGCCTCCCGAATGCTGGGATGACAAGCGCGCGCCACCACGCCCGGCTAGGCTGCTGGTTTTGAAGGAATATTTATTTTTACAGATGGTCAGTGTGCGACAGTTTTGAATCAGTAAAGTGGACATATTCTGTGGATAGTTGGAAATAGAAGGTAGTGAGTGACATAGGCTACAAATGAGATGAGAGTCATTTGTTCATGGGGAGAGATGAGTAGAGGGTGGGAATTAAGGGGTTTGTAACTATAGAAGTGAGGCCCAGGGCCTTTTGAGAGCTGTTTCCAGGATGGGACGAGAGTATGCCAAAGGGCAAACACAAAAGAGCCTGACATTACGGAACAGTAAGAGTTCGCTGTCCACGGCATTCCCTCTGGCAGATGTTCTCTCTCGAGGGTCTTATTGTTTGCAGTGCTGGGATGAACCCAGGGCCTCCTGCATGCTGGCAGGTGCTCTCCCGCTAAGCGACTCCCTCAGCTCCTCTTTGGAAGATTTTGAGCTAACATTATTACACCCCCTTACACTTCCTCTCATTACTGTTCGGCCCTCGTTTGTACACATGATCTACCCAGTAACATTACTCCCCAACTGAATGTTTCTGGCATCCAAGCAATCTCAAGTATTTATTGATTTTTGTTTTGTTTTTTTGTGACACTGGGAATAGAACCCAGGGGCATACTACCTCAAAGCTCCATCCCCAGCCTGTTTTATATTTCTTTTTCTTTTTCTTTTTAAGAAGTTTATTAGAAAGATAGAAATACAGATGATAGGTACAGCTCCATACCAACCTGGCATGGGGGGGTGACTCGAATGAATACACCCTGTATTTTTCTTTTTCTTTTTCAATGGTCTTGCTAGGTTGCAGGAGTCTCACTTTGTTGTGAGCCTGTCCTTGAACCTGCAGTCCTCCTGTCCCAACCTCCTAAGTACTGGGATTATATGCCACTGGGCCTGGCTTTTTTATTTTTAATAGCATATGTATATTACATGTATGTGTGTATGTATGTATTTTTGCAGTATGGAGGATAGAACTCAGGGCCTCATCCGTGCTAGGCAAGTACCATACCACTGAGCTACAGTCCCAGCTCTATTGACTTTATGACAAAAATATCTTGAATGTTTACATGGCTGTCACTATTCCTTTGTCCCTGCCCTAGACCCTCATCTGCTCAGATCATCCGCCTCTTAAGTAGTTCTCTTAAGTCCAATTTTAGATTTCCCAAGTCCTTTTCTTCTCCTACAAGATGATCTGTATAAAATGAAGCTTTGCCACTCTTAAAGCTCTAGCAATGCAGTGACACCCAGCAGATAAACTGAATACTTTCACATGGCGATACTGTCTGCTTCATAAGCAAGTCCTAGATATCTGTTTGGCTACTTTCTGTTGCTTTAGACTATATCCTTTGGGTCTTGTCATTCTAAGGTACGTTTACTTCTTATTCTTTGTCTTTACTGCTTCCAGGAGTCTGTGTGAGCTACAGGTGCCTTCCCAGAAATCATTTGTGCCCCGTATTTTAAATTAATTATTTTTCATGGTACTGGGGATTGAATCAAGGGGTAATCTACCTCTGAGCTACACTCCCAGCCCTTTTTATTTTTAGATTTATTTATTTATTTATTTATTTATTGGTAATGGGGGTGGAACACAGGGGCCTTCTACCTTCAGGCTACACTCTCAGACATATTTTATTTCTTATTTGGAAACAGTGTCTCTTAAATTGCTAAGCCCTTCACTAAGTTGCCAAGGCTGGCCTCAAACCTGCAATCCTCCAGTCTCGACCTCCCAAGTACTGGGATTACAAGTGTGTGCTGCCACACCTGGCTTTATTTTAAAAGAGGGTCTCATGAGGTTGACCAGAGTCTCACTACTAGGTAAAACTTTCCTGGAACCTGTGATCTTCCTGTCTCAGCCTCTCAAGTACTGGGATTACAGGTGTGTGCCACGAGGCCCCACTTTTATTTATTTTTGATACTTTTCTTGCCTGCCTCACCTTCTTCATATCTTCCTGTTCTGTTGTGCCATATTCTGTATCCTTTCCTGTTGCACTTGTCCTTTGGTATGGTAATTCTGGTTAAATGTCTGCTTCCCCAGCTAAACCATCAGTTCATTCAGGGTATCTTGTAGCACTCAGTAAGTGTATTTGTTTAATTGTATTAGCTGTGGGTCTCAAGCCCTGAAGAGAAGCTACATCTCAGAAGAAAAGATGAGTGAGACATCAGAATACAGGGAAAGTTAAAAGCAGGTAGAGTTTAATATGTTGTCACATAAATGTGTGTCGTGAAGAAAAGATGAGGCTTTACAGCAGACCTCCGGAGGACACCAATATTTAAGAGGCAGGAATTAGAAAAGCACACCAGAGGCCAGGGTTGTGGGTCAGTGGTAGAGTGCTTGCCTAGTATGCAGTACGCCCTGGGTTTGATCTCCAGCACGAAGGAAGAAGGAAGGAAGGAAGGGAGGGAGGGAAGGAAGGAAGGAAGGAAAGGTTAAGGGTGTTAACCAGTGATAATACAGCAGAGTCGTCATTCTTCTGGATTTAGATACTAGAGTCATATTGGTGACCTTTGCTAGAGTAGCTTCAGTAGAGTGATGTAAGCACTAACTGGGAAATTTAGGGTGAGGCTTTTCACCTGTGCTATTGACACTTTGGTCTGAATAATTCTTTGCTATAAGGGGCTGTCCTGTAGGAGAATGTTCAGCACCATCCCTGGCCTCTGCCTGTTAGATGTTAGTCACTGCCTCCCTCCACAGTTGTGACAACCCAGGATGTCTTCAGGCATTGCCAGTGGCCCCTCAGGGGCAAGACCGTCTGTGTTTCAGAACTACTAGCTTGTTTGAATGTGAGTGAAAAAGTTAAAAATTGGAGGCATTGGGAATATATTTATAATAAGGGTATGGTAGCTGGAGGAAGACAGAGTCAAAGAATCGGTTTTGGGGCTAGGGATAGGCATGGTTATCTTTGGTCAACATTTCCCAAATGTGTTTTTATTCTTTCTTTAGCCCTGGGAATATTGGAAAGCTGTTGGGCCCACTGCCCATGCACCCTGCAGCTGAAGACAACTATGGTTATGATGCTTGTGCCGTGCTCTGCTTACCCTGTATCCCCAACGTCTTAGTGATTGCCACTGAGTCGGGAGTGCTGTATCACTGTGTCGTGCTGGAAGCGGAAGAGGAAGACGACCAAACAGTAAGCGTAGGCTAATGTTGGTATATTTTGGATCTTTAACACCAGGTATAGTTTTAACCCAATATGAATATTTTATACATGAAGATTTAAACATATCTGGCACCTCTGGTACTTTGGAAATTAAGTACCTAAAACTAATTGAAACTCATGAGGCATGGTGGTGCATACCTGTCATCCCAGTACTTGGGAGGTTGAGATAAGAGGAGCACAGGTTTGAGACCAGCCCCAGCAATTTAGTGAGGCCCTTAGCAATTTAGCAAGACCCATTTCAAAATGATAAATAAAATATGGCTGGGTATATGTCTCAGAGGTAGAATGCCCCTCGATTAAATCCCCAGTATATCCAAAACAACAACAACAAAACTAACTGAAACTCACTTAAAAATCTAGAGGGAAGCTGGGCATGGTGGCGCACATTTGTAACCCCAGCATTCGGGAGGCTAATACTGGAGGATCCTGATTCGCGAGCAGCCTCAGCTACTCAGTGAGGCCCTCCACAACTTAGTGAGACCCTGTTTCAAAATAAAGAATAAAAAATAGGGCAGAGGGTATAGCTTGGAGGTCAAATGCCCTGGGCTCAATCCCCAGACCCACAAAAAAAAAAAAAAAAAAAAAAAACTGGATGGAGCCAGGCATGGTGGTGCATGCTTGTAATCCCAGTACTCAAGAGCCTGAGACAGGAAGATTGAAGGTTCGCAGCCAGCCTCAGCTATTTAAGAGACCCTCCGCAACTTAGTAAGGCCCTGTTTTGAAGTAAAGGGGGAAAAAAATGGGCTGCGGGTGTAGCTCTGAGGTAGAATGCCCCTAGGCCCAATTCTCAGTACCAAAATAAATAAATAAATAAAACTAGATGATAAAAGGTTACCACACTTACTTGATCCATCAACTTGGATATTTCTTTCTGATATCTACTTTGCCATCCTTGATAATAGATACAAAGAACCTTTGGATTACTGAAATGGATTTTTTCAAGACTTGTTTATTAACATCTCCCTAAAGAACAAGACTATTATTTTCCTCTTTTAAGAATAATGCATTATTAGGATAGGGAGTGAGGTTAAGAATAATTTGAAACCATCATTTTTTTTTCTTTTCTTTTTTTTTGCAGGTCTGGGGATTGAACCCAGGGGCATTCTAAGCTATACCCCCTGCCCTATTTTTTATTCTTTATTTTGAAACAGGGTCTAAGTTGCAGAGGGCCTCACTAAGTAGGTGTGGCTGTTTGCGAACCACGATGCTCCAGTCTCAGCCTCCCAAATGCTGGGATTACAAGCATGCACCACCATACCCGGCTCGAAACCACCATTTGATGCAACTTTTTACTGTAGTTTTTAGTTGGGTATGTTTTCAGATTAACAGGAAAGATTTAAGACTACAACACTCAGCCAGACATGACGACACACGCCTTTAATCTCAGTACTTAGGAGGCGGAGACAGGAGGATCGCAGATTTGCAGCCAGCCTTGGCTACTTCGTGAGGCCCTCTGCAATTTAGTGAGACCCTGTTTCAAAATAAAGAATAAAATATACAGTTGGACTGGGCATGGTGGCGCACATGGTGGGCATGGTGGGTAATCCCCACACTTGGGAGGCGGAGACAGGAGGACCGCACAAGTTCGAAGCCAGCCACGCTGGTTTAAGAGACCCTGTTTCCAAATAAAAAGTACAAAAATAGGTCTGGGAGTGTAGCCTGGAAGTAGAATGGTTTCCAGGAATCCCAGTACCACCAAAAAAAAAAATAGAAAGAGAGCTGGGAATGTAGCTCAGAGGTAGAATGTCCCTGGGTTCAGTCCCCAGTAACACACACACACACACACACACACACACACACACACACACACACACACGAGTACAACACTTTCCTTTTTATTTTACAGTCAGAAAAGTCCTGGGATTCCAGGGCTGACCTCATTCCTTCTCTGTATGTGTTTGAATGTGTTGAGTTGGAGCTTGCCCTGAAACTGGCTTCTGGAGAGGATGATCCCTTTGATTCTGACTTCTCTTGTCCAATCAAACTTCACAGGGGTAAGGTATTTACTAAGTATAGTTCTTTTATTCCGTTATATTTATACTAAGACAGTTACAAAATTGTTGCCATATGATTTTTTGTTCTGTGGTTCTAGCCTTTAAAAAAGTTAACTGGGTTCTTTTGGTCTTTTAATCACTACACAGTACCGTTTTTGTCCAATGCATGCTGAACAAATTTCTCAAGTTTTAAGGTAATGACCTTCAATCTGGATTCACTCAGATGTATTATAGTGACTTTTTCCTGAGTCCATTAAAAGTAGAGTTCATGACTCAAATACTTAAATGTCTACAAGCTGTAATTTAACTTTACAAATAACTTTTCAGACCAAAGTGTAGCATAATTATGTACCTTATAACCATGTTCATTTTTTCATTTTTTATTTATTTATTTTTGCAGATCTGGGGATGGAACCCAGGGGAATATATATATATATAATTTTTTTTTTTTTTTTTTTTTGGTTTGGAAACAAGGTCTCATTAAGTTGCTGAGAGCCTCTCTAAGTAGCTGAGGCTGGCTTTGAACCTGTGCGATCCTCCTGTCTCAGCCTCCCAAGTGCTGGGATTACAAGCATGCGCTACCATGTCCGGCTAACCGTGTTCATTTAATTTTACATGAACATGCTCTTTGAAGCAAGTTTGACAGTTTTTCAATATGTAATAACTGTTCTTGGAGTTACTTCTAAAAAGAACTTGACTCTAATATTAATGTAACCAAAATGTACGTGATCTGTATTTTTTATGTTGTGTGGTAAATTTCTGTAATCTTGAGCCACATCAACTCAGTGAGACTTATATCAACGTAGTGAGTCCCCGTTTCAAAACAAAATTAAAAGAGCTGGGAATGTAGGTTGGAGGTAGAATGCCCCTGAGTTCAATTCACAGTAGACACACACATACACACGATTTTCAAAGCAAATTATATACCAACTGCTCATATTCTTAGTAAAAATGAAAATGATTTTTAAAAGAAAATCCAAAATTGAAGATGAACTTTGGGCCTTTCTGTACATCAACATTATGAAGACATGTAAAACTTCACTTGTTTCCCATCTGATTTAGCACATTGTGATAAAACTCTTAACTAAGCAGTTATATTAGGGTCTTTTGGGTACCTGTGCTATAGTGCACACTTAAGTAATTTCATGTACATAGATATGTGCAAGCCTAGGTTTTCTACAGAGCTACCATTCTTATTTTGAAGAACTATAAATAAATGTTCAATACTAAACTGAAAGTTACCTGACAGTAAGCATTTATAAGTCTTGGTGAACTCCATTTTGTTATATTTTAGAAAATAACACATTTGGATTTTGTTATACTTCTAAAAATACTTAAAATATATTTGAAAACTGAATTTAGATTTTAAAATTTCAAAAACCCCTTCTCGGTGCCAGTGTGAAAGTCATGTAGACCTGTCATCATTTCCATTGACAAATGTGTTTGTAGGCTCCTGGGACAAATTCTTTTATTTCCTGGAGGCCACCTTTATGTCATGAATGGCTTGTTTTGCAGATCCTAAGTGCCCTCCAAGATACCATTGCACTCATGAAGCTGGCGTGCATAGTGTTGGGCTAACCTGGATTCATAAACTTCAAAAATTTCTTGGATCGGGTGAGTTGACTATGTTACTTTCCCGTAGGTTTCGAAAATCCATCAAACTGTAGTTTGGCATAAGAAAATAATAGAGAAAGTTAGTGAAACCAAGTTTGTTCTTTGGGAGTTTAGCAAAATTGACCAACCTTTAGCTAGACTAACCAAAAACTAGAACAGAGAAAACTGAAATTACTACAATCAGGAGCAAAAGAAGGGATATATTACCAACCTTAGAGAAATAGAGAATCAATATAAGGAAAATAATATGAGCTAGTTTTTACCAGTTAGATAACCTAGATGATATGTATAAATTTCAAGAAAGAAATAAAATACCAAAACTGACTCAAAAATAATACAAAGCTGGAGTAGTCTATAAGAAATAAAGAAATTGGGGTATGAGGTGGGGGAACTATGCAAAAAGAAAAGCCTAGGACTAGGTAAGTGGCTGTATAGGTAAAGAATTAATGCCAATTCCTTACACATTTCTCCAAAACAATAGAAGAGGAGGAAACACTTCTTGATTTATTCCGTCAGGTCATTTTTAGCTTGACCAAAACCAAAGATGTCTAAGAAATCTACATGCAGATATCCCTTATGAATATAGAAGCAAAAAATCCTCAACAAAATATTAGCAAACCTAGTATAGCAACATATAAAAAGGATTATACACCATCAACAAGTGAAATTTGTTCTAGGAACATAAAGTTAATCATCGGAAAATCAAGGTGGTATCTGTATGAATAGAGTAAAGGTTAGAAATCATATGACCATCTCTATAGACACAGAAAAAGCATTTAAGAAAATCTAGCCGGGCTTGGTAGCGCACACTTGTAATCCCAGCATTTGGGAGGCTGAGACCAGAGGATCGCGGTTCGTGGACAGCCTCAGCTTCTTAGTGAGGCCCTCTGCAACTCAGTGAGACCCGGTTGATTCAAAATAAAGAAAAAAAAAATAGGGCAGGAGGTGTAGCTTGGAGGTCGAATGTCCCTGGGTTCCATCCCCAGACCTGCAAAAAAAAAAAAAAAAAAAAAAAGAAAGAAAGAAAGAAAGAAAGAAAGAAAGAAAGAAAGAAAAGAAAAGAAAAAGAAAATCTAACAGCCTTTATGTTCAAAACGGTCTGCAAACTTAGTAATGGAAAGGAGGTTTCTCAAACCAATAAAAGGCATCTCGGAAAAACCCACAGCAAACACCTTGCTTAACAGGGACAAACTAAATGCTTTCTACATTAGCTTTCTACTGCTGTTTTAAGAACTTATGGCAAAGTTAGTGGCTCAAAACATCATAAATGTATTATCTTACAGTTTGACAGGTTCAAAGTTTTTCATGAGTTTCATGGGGCTCCAATTAGTAGAACAGTTTTCCTTCCCGGAGGCTCTAGGAGAGATTTTGTTCCCTGTCCTTTTCCAGCTTCTACCATATTACTTGGCTTGTAGCCCTTCTTCTGTCTTCAGCTGTGAAATATTTCCTCCTCCTTCAAAGCCAGCAATAAGAGAGGTTGCATTCTTCTTACATTGTATTAATCTTTTTCTGCTGCTTTTATGATACATAAAAAGATTGTATTAATCTTTTTCTACATCTTGTGATAACATTGGGTCCATCAGAGATCCAAATTCTGGTAGATTTTCAATATCTGGAGATAATCCTCAGGGTTGATAGCTGAATTGTCTTTCATTTTTTAGGGAATGTAGCATTTGTTTGTAATTAAGTAGTTTTATCAGCCTGTTTCTGTCCTATAGCTTCCTCTTACCTTCTTTCTGACCGTTTTAGTCCAATTCAGCACTGTTTCAGATGTTATAAAATTTTCAAGAACCTTTGCGGTTTCCCACGTATATCATATTCATTCCAGCAGATGAGAGGTTTATCCACAGGTTCTTCCTAAATAGTCCTATCTATACTTTTGGACTTTCTGCTGGGGGCAGGCAAATGATCTTAAGTTACATTTGCAATCTCTTGAGAGAGTCTTTTGTGTGTCAGAATATTCTGACTTTTCTCAGGTATTAACAGAAAATACTTCGGCCACACTTACGGCTTTTTCTCTGTAGCATTTTTTATTTTCATAGTGACTCTCTTTTCAACATCGTTTGCCATCCAAATAGGCCGAGAATTTTCCAAATCAAATCCTTTTTATTTAGCAATTCTTTCCTCCATTACTCAGCGAGAAGTAATTAGCCCAGATCCTCAAGGCTTTGCTAATAATCACCTCAAGTCAGTGTCCAACCCAATTTATATACATGTTCTCATTTCTGCACATTACTTTGTGTGTGTGTGTGGTACTGGCGAATGAACACAGGGGATACTGTACCTCTGATCTACCTCTCTGGCCCTGTTTTTTTTTTTTTTTTTTTTTTTCAATTCTTTATTTTGAAACAGGATCTCACTTAGTTGCAGAGAGCCTCACCAAGTACCTGAGGCTTACCGCAAACTTGTGATTCTCCTTTCTCAGCCTCCCAAGTACTGGCATTATAAGCGTGCACCATTACGCCTGGCCCTGCACTTTACTATTAAGAAACAGAATAAGGATGTTTCCTCAGGCCACTTCTGTTTAGCATTGTAATAGAGGTTCTAGGCATGGAAATTAGCTAAGAAAAGGAAATAAAAGACATCCCGATCAAAAAGGAGGAAGAAAAGCTCTTTGCGCTGGAGGTTAAACCCAGGGGCATTCTACCTCTGAGTTACACTCCCAGCCCTAGTTTTTATTTTTTATTTTGACATAGGATCTCACTAAGTTATGGAGAGCCTCACCAAGTTGCTGAGGCTGGCCACAAACCCGAATCTTCCTGTCTGTCTCCCAAGCACTGGGATTACAAGCATGTGCCACCACGCCCGGCTAGAAAAACTCTTTTCTCATATAATAATCTTTTACATAGAAAATCCCAACTGGTGTGGTGGTGGATATTTGTAATCCCAGTACTTTGGAGGCTGAGACAGGAGGATCACAGGTTGTAAGCCAGCCTCAGCTACTTAGGCCCTCTGCAACTTAGTGAGACCCTGTTTCAAAATAAAGAATAAAAAAATAGAACTGGAGATGTAGCTCAAGAGGTAGAATGCCCCTAGATTCAATACCCAGTACTGCAAAAGAAAGAACAAAGTTGGATTGCTTCACACCATTTACAAAATGAACTTAAGATAGATCAAAAACCTAAATGGAAGAATTAAAGCTATAAAATTCTTAGAAGAAGCCCGGTGTGGTGGCACATGCTTGTAATCCCAGTGCTTGGGAGGCTGAGACAGAAGGGTCGCACAGGTTTGAAGCCAGCCTCAGTTACTGAGTGAGACCCTGTTTCCAAATAAAATATAAAAAGATAAGTCTGGGAGTATAGCCTGGAGGTAGAAAAGCCCCTGGGTTCCACCTCCAGTACCACACACACACACACACACACACAAAATTCTTAGAAGGAAACAGCTATAAATTTTTGTGATTTTGGTTAAGCAGCAGTTTCTTAGATATGACACTAAAAGCACAGTAGGTAACAGAAAATAAATAGATAAATTGCATTATCAAAATGAAAATTACTCTTCAGGGTAACTGTCACAAAGGTGGAAATCCATAGAATGGGAGAAAATATTTGCAAATCACATATAATGGACTTCTAGTCTAAAACATAAAAAGAACTCTTAGAATTCAATAATAAAAAGATGAATGCCCTGACCTAAAACTGGACAAAGGAGAAATGGAAGGTACAGCTCACTAGTATGGCCCTTGCTTAGTATTTATGAGATCCCAAGCTTGATCCCCAGCACCAAAAAAAGTGGGGTAGAGAGGGAGGGAAGGCCGGATTTGCATAAACATTATTTCTTCAATGATAGACAAATAGCACATAAAAAGATTGTTAACGTCCTTAGTTATTATGGAAATGAGATGCCACAAAACCAGTGTCAGATCCCATCCTTTGGGATGGCAAAAATGAAAAAAGACAGTCAATTTTAAGTATTGATGAGAATGTGGAAGAGTACGTTGCTTATGGGAATGTAAAATGGTACAGTGCTTTGAAAACAGTCTGGCAGTTACTGAAGAGATTAAATAGAGTTACCATATATCTACCAATTTCCCTGGGTACACACCCAAGAGAAACCGAAGACTTATGTTCACACAGATACTAGTATACAAGCATTAATGGTAACATTTATGATGGCCTCAAGCCAGGCATACAACATCTGCTGATGAATAGATTTTTAAAAAATGGTCTTTCCATCTGTATGATGGAGTAAGAAGGAATGAAATCTAAATACATGCCCAAACATAGATGAACCCTGAACCATGCTGAGTGAAAGAAGCCAGTTACAACTGCATTTTATGATCCTCCTGTTTATATGGAATGTCTAGTTTAGGCAAATGCACAGAGGCACAAAAATACATAAGTAGTTGCTTATGCCTGAGAAGTTTGGTGATCACTACTGGGTCTTGGAGGTTTCTTTTTGAAAAATAAAAATATTCTACACTCTGTTGAAGACTCTACACTTAATTTAGTGTGTTAAAAAAACCCATTGAATTGTATACTTCAGAGTGGGAAAGTTGTGTAGCCCAAAAGACTATTATAAAAAATCAGTGAGGGTTAAAAAAAAAAAAAAGAAAAGAAAAGACTGTGAAACAGAATGATTTCTGGAATTGTTCTTAGTGAAACATCTCTGTGTTTAAAAACTAGAGCAAAGCCGGGCGTGGTGGCGCACGCTTGTAATCCCTGCGCTTGGGAGGCTGAGACAGGAGGATTGCACAGGTTCGAAGCCAGCCTCAGCTACTGAGTGAAGCTTTCAGCAACTTAGTGAGACCCTGTTTCCAAATAAAAAATATAAAAAAGGTCTGGGAGCATAGGCTAGAGGTAGAAAGCCTCTGGGTTCCACCCCCAGTACCACCAAAAGATAAAATAAAATAAAAACTAGAACAAAGAAAACCCTGCTTTCCTTCCCTGGGCAGAAATTTAGACCCCTGTGGTAAGGATATCTTATGGTGTTAGTGTAGGATTACTGTCCCCCCCCCCCCCCCAAACAAAAAACAAAAACACAAGCTTGTGTGTTGAAAGTATGGTGTCCCAATGCAGGAAGGGTTAGGTGGGGCATGGCTGGAAGAGGGTTCCCTGGGGGCATGGCCTTGGGACTCTGCAGGTCCCTAGTCCCTTCATGTTGCGCTCCCTGTTTCTGGCTACCGTGGTTGGAGAGTGGCTTTTCTCCGCACGCACTCTGGACTGACCTTTGAAACTGTGAGCCAAGTAAGACTTAACTCCTGCAAGTTGTGCTTGTCAGGTATTTTGGTCACTAAATATTTCTGTCAGGAGGATGTTAGTTCTTGAGAAGCAATGATTGAAACAATTTAATTGCATTTAACATCAGTATTTTAATGTTGAGACCAGTTAAATTGTGTTATGTGTTCCTTTATAGATGAAGAAGATAAGGATAGTTTACAAGAACTTGCTGCAGAACAGAAATGCTTTGTAGAACATATCCTCTGTACAAAGCCACTGCCATGCAGGTAAGGATCGTCTCTTTGTACAGAACTCAGTAGTTCAAACACATACATATGGTGGTTGACCCCAAGAGTATCCTGTTCATCTGATGTTTGTTAAAAGTTTGCTTCTGTTTCAGGGCCACTCCTCATACTGTCTCTCTTTTCTTTTTGGTTCTGAGGATTGAACCCAGGGGCATTCTACCCCTGAGCTACACCCCCGTCCCTATTTTTATTCTTTACTTTTGAAATGGTCTCACTAAGTTGTGGAGGGCCTCACCAAGTACCTGAGGCTCACTGTGAACCTCTGATCCTCCTGTCTCAGCCTTCCAAGTACTGGGATTAAAAGTGTGTGCCACCACACCTAGCTTTTTATTTTCTTTTAAGATGGGTCTCTCTATTGCCTAGGCTGGTCTCAAACTGGACTTAGGTGATCCTCCTATCTCAGCCTACCAGGTAGCTGGTATTGTATGTGCACACCACATCTAGCTCTTACATTTCCTTCTGATTTTTTTTTTTTTTTTGGTTGTACTGGGGTTCCTGGAAACCCTTTCACCTCTGGGCTACACTCCCAGGCACTTATTTTTTTATATTTTTATTTGGAAATAGGGTCTCTTAAGCCAGCAAGGCTGGCTTCGAACCAGCACGATCCTCCTGTGTCCGCCTCCCAAGCGCAGGGATTACAAGCATGCGCCACCATGCCTGGCTCTTTCTGATCTTAATGTCACTCTTTCAGAGAGGACTCCCTTGATCCCCCAATCTAATTTAGAGTTTTTCTGTTCTTTTTCTTTACTTTTCCTTCTTCTTTTCTTTTTTTTTTTTTTTTTTTTTTTTGATACTGTGGATTGAACCCAGGGGCATTCTATCTCTGAACTACACTTCCAGCTCTTTTTACTTTTTGTTTTATGTATGTATGTATGTATGTATGTATTTTTGCGGGTCTAGGGATGGAACCCAGGGGCATTCAACCTCCGAGCTATACCTCCTGCCCTAATTTTTATTCTTTATTTTGAAACTGGGTCTCACTGAGTTGCAAAGAGCCTCACTAAGTAGCTGAGGCTGTCCACGAACCGCGATCCTCCGGTCTCAGCCTCCTGAATGCTGGGATGACAAGCGTGCGCCACCACGCCCCGCTTACTTTTTGTTTTAAAGCAGGGCTTGCTAGGTTGTTGAGCCTCTCTACATTGCTGAAGCTGTCCTTGATCCTGCAATCCTCTTGTTTCAGATTTCCAAATACTTATAGGCATATCCCATTATACCCGGCTTCCTTTTCTTGTAGCACATAACACAATTTTTGTCAGTACTACTACTATTATATATATATATTTAAAGAAAGAGCTTCTTATCCAGGCACAGTGGTACACAGCTCTAATCCCAGTACTAAGGAGGATCGCAAGTTCAAGACCAGACTTGGCAAATTAATGAGACCCTTTTTCAAAATAAAAAATAAAGCCGGGCGTGGTGGCGCACACTTGTAATCCCTGCGCTTGGGAGGCAGAGACAGGAGGATCGCGCTGGCTTAGGAGACCCTGTTTCCAAATAAAAATGTAAAAATAGGTCTGGGAGTGTAGCCCGGAGGTAGAAGGGCTTCCAGGAACCCCAGTACCACCAAAAAAATAAAAATAAAATAAAATAAATAAAAAATAAAATCTGGCTGGGGATGTAGTTCAGTGATAGAGACTCCCGGCTTCAGTCCTCAGTACTGGGGGGCAGGGAGGAAGCAGCAGAGCTTTATTCTTTTATTTTTATTTTATTTTTTCTTTTGCGGGCCTGGGGATGGAACCTAGGGGCATTCGACCTCCAAGCTACACCCCCTGCCCTATTTCTTTTATTCTTTATTTTGAAACCGGGTCTCACTGAGTTGCAGAGGGCCTAAGTAGCTTAGGCTGTCAGTGAACCACAATCCTCCAATCTCAGCCTCCCGAATGCTGGGATTACAAGTGTACGCCACCACGCCCGGTTAGAGCTTTATTTTTTTTTTAATGTTTTATTTATTTATTTTTATTTATCTATTTATTTTTTTTTTGCAGTACTGGATATGGGACCTAGTGGCATTCTACCTCCAAGCTCCACCCCCAGCTGTATTTTTTTATTTTTATTTTTATTCATTTATTTATTTTTGTGGGTCTAGGGGTGGAACCCAGGGGCTTTTGACCTCCGAGCTATACCCTCAGCCCTATTTTTTATTCTTTATTTTGAAACAGAGTCTCACTAAGTTGTGGAGGGCCTTACTAAGTAATTGCAGCTGTCTACAAACCGCGATCTTCATGTCTCAGCCTCCCAAATGCTGGGATTACAAGCATGTACCAACACGTCTGGCTTCAGCAATGCTTTTGTTTCCTAAAATATATTGTTAGCCTCTTGTCTTTCTCCTCAGGCTGTAAAGGCTGTAACAGGAGGTGTCCTGGGTGACTCCAAGTTTCTTCTTGGGCCAAATGGGTAGAATGGTCCCCTTCAGACAAATGGGGATATTAAGAGAACAAATGGATTTTGGAAGACAAAGGATGAGTTAGTGAGGTCATCTGGAGCTTTTGTTACTATATACATATTTTCTGGGGGTGTGGGGGGATTCTGGAGCCATCCAGGGGTGTAATGGTAGCCTCTGTACAAATGGGAAGTGTTGAATAAGGGAGCGATGGAATTGCACAGGGGTATGCTGGGTCATTTTTTTTCTAAAAAGAGGGTGGTGAGCTAGTGCGCTTGGGAATCTCTGCCTAGGGCAAGTAGAGGAACCTACTAGGCAACAACATGTGGAGATGTGGAATCGGCCGTTGGGGGTTGGGGGTTGTCAGCCTCGGAGCCATGGTACAGTGAAGGGTTGCTTCTCTGTAAAGAGCCTGTAATTAGTCAAGGAAACTTAAGAAGAGAGAAGTGAGCAAAGGCAGATGACCATGGAGTGGAGGCCCCGGGGTCCCACGTGGGAAGGAACCTAGTGAAGGGCTCCCAAAGGAAAGGAAGGGGCGGCTGGAGGAAGGGTGTCGGGAAGAGCCGCAGCAGGCCAGGGTCAGCTGAGCACAGCAAGATGGTGTGCACACAGGGTCTAGATGTGGCAATTCAGGAGCCCCAGGGAAAACATGTAGGGTGGGGGTGGAGGACAGGACAGCAAACTTCACCAGGTTGAAAAGTGGACAGGGAAAAATATATCTCTTTCAAAAACAGGTAAAAATAAAGTCTTGCTTAGAAATGAATTCATAGATTGGAAAACTAAAGCCAAGTAAGTGTGTGACGGTGTGAAAGGCCTGGAGCAGTGTTCACCTCTGTGGGGAGGGAAAGACAGACCAAAGTGTCTCCAGGGCTGTCGGAGGCCACGGGGTTCTAATGCTTAACCTGGACATTAGTTGGATAGTGTATGTGCATATTGTTTATGTAGATTTTATGTTAATATTGTAGACCCAGATTTCCTCCTCTCCCAAAGAGGGTGAATGGGAGATATGGAAGGGGAGCTAGTATTATTGACTGTTTAGTTATTCTAAAGGAAGGAAATGAGAATAGGGTAAGGGTTCAGTTTTCAGGTGTGATAGGAGGTGGCATACATTCAGGGATATAACGTGCTGTGGACATGGAGGATGGTTGTGGAGTGTGTTGGCAGGGAAGACAGTTCCCATTTGAGGGCCAGTTTTCATTTCCTTCAGATGAAGTAGGAAGGAAAAGTAGAGGAAGATGTGTGATGCACATTAACTGAAGTCCTGTCGTAGATACAGGGTTTCACTGACCGTGAACTCTAAAGTCCTATTCATTCAAATTTCTGAACTCTTGTGCACTAGACTAGGCACACAAAGATGTCTGGGGTTTCCCTGTGAGTTGAGAAAGATGCATAAAGAGCGAAATTCATGTAACCACTGAGGTTACAGTGAGCCGTATGAAGCTGTGGTCCTTAGTGACTGGCAGATGGCCTCAAAACTGTATAGTGGCAGCTTGGTTCAGACTGATGAGGGGAACTACAAGTGTCCAGGCCCCACCCTTGAGGTCATTGCACTGGTAGATAGTATACCCTAGGTGTGTATCAGCCCAGGCCTGAAAAGGCCACTGACCAGTCTTACCTTTGTTCTTGGTTTCATTTCATCTACAGCTTTTTAATTTTTTTTGCAGTACTAGGGATGGAACCCAAGGCATTCTACCTCCAAGCGACACCCCCAGCCCTGTTTTATATTCCTTATTTTGAAACAAGGTCTCACTAAGTTGTGAAAGGCTTCACTAGGTAGCTGAGGCTGGCTGTGTGCCTGCGATCTTCCTGTCTCAGCCCGCCAAGTACTGGGATTACAAGTGTGTGATGCCACGCCCAGCTAGCTGCTTTTTAATTTAACTATTATGTGTGTTTCTCCAGGCATCCAGCTCCAATTCGAGGATTCTGGATCGTCCCTGACATCCTTGGGCCCACAATGATCTGCATCACCAGCACCTATGAATGCCTCACAAGACCTTTATTGTACGTCCCATTTTGTATTCTGTACATAGTTCTTTTCAGTTATGCAAACAATTTGAAGCTGTAAATACCTGGTGTATGCTTTGGCTTCTGCATTGAGGATTGAAAGGGTAGTTATTTCCAAGGTCCTTGTCATTGCTAAATGATTTTTAGACATAGTTTCTGGCATCTTCATCAACTGGCTGAAAACCAAAAAACTTCTCTGAGGTGTAGAAGAAACACAATACTGAACTCTATTATTAATGTGAATTAGATTTAATGGTTATTAAACTCGGCATGTGTTGGGCTCAAAAGTAGTTATTGCCTGCATTGTCTCCTGAAATCATAAGAGTAGTTTTTTTTACCCCCATCTTGTAGAAGAACCAGGACTTGAGGGTTTAAATAAATGCCAAAGCTACAAGTAAAAGAGAGCTGGTTTATTCCTAAGCCCATGCTCTTTCTGTTTGTGTTGGGGGTACTAGCATTGAACCCAGGGGTTCATGTAAGCACTGTAACCTCTGAGTTACACCCACAGCCCCATTTTATTTTTTTATATTGGTAAAGGGTCTGAGTTGTGGAGGGTCTAAGTTACTAAGGCTGGCCTTGAACCTGCAGTCATCCTGTATCAACCTCTCTCAAGTAATATAAGTACAGATAAGTACCACACCAGGCTAATCCTGAGTTTTCAACGCTGAAACGGGAGTAACAAAACCTAGCTGGGTGTGGTGGTACATACTTGAAATCCCAGTATTTGAGAGGCTGAGATAGAGCACAGGTTCTCGGACAGTCCCAGCAACTTTGAGACCCTGTTTCAAAATAAATGAACAAAATAGGGGTGGGAGTATAGCTCAGAGGTATAATGTCCCTAGGTTCAATCCCCTGTATCTATTATCTCTCTCTCTCTCTCTCTCTCTCTCTCTCTCTCTCTCTCTCTCTCTCTCTCTCTCTCTCTCACACACACACACACACACACACACACACACACACACAAAAGTAACAAAACCCAAATTCACTGAGTTATCAGTATCAAACTAATGATACCCTCGCCCACTCCTGGTGTTGATTCAAAATATATGCTTAAGTGCAAAATGCTGGCATTAATTTATTGTCCTTAGGTTTCCTACGCTCTTTAAAGAGTGACACGTTCTACTGGGGGGGGGGGTAGATTTCAAATACAAATTTTATGTTGCTTTTCCTAAAAGACACAAAACTAGCAAGGTTAAACCAAAGTAATAAAATCACTGGGAAAAAATACCTGCCTCATTATATTTTTTAAAAATTCCACATTGCCTTTAGTAAAATAAAGCCTAGTCTTCCTAGTTTGGGAAAAACATGAATTTCCAAATTGGAGAGGATAGGGGCTATTTAATTATCTGGTTACTTCAAATCATACAAATTCTGCCAACTCCCCTAAAATACAGGTTTATAAAGTTATGTTACTACTTAACAAACTTTCCAAATTTGAACTTCAGCCTTCAAAGTCCTTACCATGGTGCCACAGTTTGTAGTCTCAAGCTCTTTCTGAAATTTTCTTTGTAGATACTTGCACTTGAGTGGGTACAATTTTAGGAATAAAGTTATATAGAATCAAATATGGCATATAGTAGTTAGCTAATTATTAGTTTTGATAAAGTCTGTACCCAAGAATGGGTTGATTTATTTGTATTTGTGGCTTTAACAACCAAAAAAACAATAAATGGGCTTTCAAGTCCTTTGGGAAAAGGGTTCATGATGAATTTATATTTTATGTCACCTTGATCTTTACAAAAAGCATTTGAAGGGGCAGAGTCCAAAATGCTTTCACAAATGGAAACAGGTAGAGTAAGGAGATAGCTTCCCAAAGGTTACCTTCTCAATGGTGAAAACCTATATTCTCATAGAGTAACACCATTTTGTTTGTTTGTCACAGGTTCTGGATAAACGTGGCTTGTTTTTTCTATAATGTAATAAATAATTCTTTGCAAGACTTGGATTGATTTATTCATTTATTTTTCAGAAGTACCGTCCATCCAGCGTCTCCTCCCTTGCTCTGTACCCGAGATGATGTTGAAGTGACGGAGTCTCCTCTCCGTATTCTGGCCGAAACTCCAGATTCCTTTGAAAAGCATATTAGGAGCATTTTGCAACGTAGTGCTGCCAATCCAGCATTTCTGAAGTATGGAATCTTGGGCATATAGGTTTTCTAAATAGTTTTTTTCAGAATTATTGTTCATCCTTTCTGTCCTCTGCTGTTTCATGTACTTTTTACTGTGGTGGCATCGGAAGATCTAATTGGCTAGTGAGTGGGGGGGAGAGAAGTGGCATAAAAGTGAACAGAAAGAAAGGACTAAAAAGAAGGAAAAGGCAGCTATGACGTGGTTCTAACAGTTTTACTTGGCTAAGTAAAATAATAACTGTTTTGAAGATCATCTGAAAAGGATTTGGCCCCTCCTCCTGAAGAATGTCTTCAGCTCATCAGCAGAGCCACCCAGGTGTTCAGAGAACAGTACATTCTTAAGCAGGACCTGGCGAAGGAAGAAATCCAGCGGAGGTAGGATGTTGTGAGTTCATAATTGATCCCCACCTGCTGCTGTATAATAGTAAACTTGATTTCTTTTTGCAGGGTCAAATTATTGTGTGACCAAAAAAAGAAACAACTGGAAGATCTCAGTTACTGTCGAGAGGAGAGGTAAGTGTCACAACTCGGGGAAGGGAACGGGCAGGAACAGTGGGGCTGCACCTCACCCTAGGATGCTGAGCCACGCCAAGCTCCAACAAAGCTGACCCAGAGCCTCTTATTTCTTACACCATCAGGAAGAGTCTACGGGAAATGGCCGAGCGATTAGCCGACAAATATGAAGAAGCCAAAGAAAAACAAGAAGATATCATGAACAGGTCAGTGGGCTAGGTAAGACGCAGTTTTCTACCAGGGTATTAGCGGTATTCAGATCCTAACGGTGAAGGAAACAGAGCCTGGCAGGTGCTCATACCTTCAGAACTGAGTGGATCCCCTGCTCTTCTGCAGTGTGCTAGGGAAGACATGACCCTGTCCCCCAACCCATCCTGGAGGCCTCCTTCCCAGAAAGCAGATTCATGAGCTTTGTTGATGATTATATTTCTCCTAATGAGCAGAGATCTTAAGCTGAGATGTTTGCTTACCTTATCTAAAGGATGAAAAAAGTACTTCACAGTTTCCACTCTCAGCTCCCAGTTCTCTCTGATAGTGAGAGAGACATGAAGAAAGAATTACAGCTGATACCCGATCAACTTCGACATTTGGGCAATGCCATCAAACAGGTAGGAATTGATGCAAAGTGCCTCAGTCCAGTATTTTTAAGCACTTGTTCTATAGAAAATACTTTTATAAAGCCAGGTATGGTGGCATAAGCTTGTAATCCCAGTATTTGGGAGACTGAGACAGGAGGATTGCAGGTTCAAGGACAATCTCAGCAAGTAGTGAGACTCTCGCCAACCTAGCGAGACCCTGTTTGAAAAATATAAGGCTGGAGGTGTATACCTCAAGGTAAAATACCCCTGGGTTCAATCCCCAGTACAAAAAAATAAAAAATTTTTAAAATAAGAATGAATTATAGCTGGGTGTATAGTATCTGTAATCCCAATACTTGTGAGGCTGAAATGAAGTGGGATGAAAGCTAGGCGTGGTGACACATTTGTAATCATCGAGTTCTGGCAGTGTGCTACGGCTTTATATGTAAAGCGTTCTCTCAGCTGGGCGCTGTGGGGCACACCTGTAATCCCACCATTTGGGAGGCTGAGACAGGAGGATCCAGGATCCAGGTTCGCAGCCAGCCTCAGCTACTTAGTGAGACCTTTTTTTTTTTTTGGGTGGTGGTACTGGGGTGGAACCCAGAAGCTTTCTACCTCCGGGCAATACTCCCAGACCTATTTTTTATATTTTATTTGGAAACAGGGTCTCACTAAGTTGCTGAGAGTCTCACTAAGTAGCTGAGGCTGGCTTCAAACCTGTGCGATCCTCCTGTCTCAGCCTCCCAAGCGCAGGGATTACAAGCGTACACCACCACGCCCGGCTGTGAGACCCTGTTTTTTGTTTTTGTTTTTGTTTTTGTTTTTTAAAAAGGAGCCGGGTGTGGTGGTGCACGCTTGTAATCCCAGCATTCGGGAGGCTGAGACTGGAGGATCGTGATTCACGGACAGCCTCAGCTACTACTTAGGCCCCCTGCAACTCAGTGAGACCCTATTTCAAGAGTAAAAAATAAAAAATAGGGCAGGGGGTGTAGCTTGGAGGTCAAATGCCCCCCTGGGCTCCATCCCCAGACCCACACACACAAAAAAAAGAATAAAAATCGGGCTGGGAGCGTAGCTTGGAAGTATAACACCCCTTAGTTCCGTCCCCAGTACTATAAATAAGAAATTTGTGGCAAAGCAGAGCCAACACAGATCTGTGTTCTGTTTGATACTTAAGGTTACTCTGAAAAAAGACTATCAGCAGCGAAAGATGGAAAAAGTGCCAAGTCCTCAGAAACCCAGCATCTCTCTCAGTGCCTACCAGCGGAAATGCATCCAGTCCATCCTGAAAGAGGAGTAAGTAAATGCTCCCAGTCGGCTATTTTGGCAAGATAGGTTTTCTTTGCACTAGGCCAAAATCAACCTCTCTGTCCAGATAAAGTGTGCTCAATCTTAAGAAATGAAAGTGGTAGGAGGATGGATGGAGAGTGATGGTTTCCTATAACATGATTTTGTTGTGTGCTCAGTTATTTCTTAGTGCATACATTCACAAGTACTTTCTGGAGCTAGAAGTGCACTCAGTGATGTTGACTAGAAGGTCTTGGTGTTGGATCCCTAGCACCACACCGAAAACATTCCAGTAGTTGAACCACAGGGTGCTGCCTTCAATGAGTCAGCACTATTGCCATCCATATGAAACTTCAAGATGTAATTTAAAGCAGAACAGTTTAGATATTTCAGCATTACTGGTTTAAATGTTTACAACTCTGTACTAATAACGTATTCATCAAGTCAGAATGAGTGACTCTGATTTTACAGGGGTGAACACATCAGAGAAATGGTGAAGCAAATAAATGATATCCGCAATCATGTCAACTTCTGACACCGTCGGGACCGGTCACATCTGAGGTTAACACAGCCAAATGTTTATGCTCATTGTAAACATACTGATTTATAAAAAGACATTTTGGATTAAATTGGTGTGGTTGTTCATTATTTTTAATACTGTTTTATTACTGAATAAATGTTTTTATTTAAGTTGCAGTGTGGTTTATAAAGTCTATAGTTGTATTCCAGAAGGGGCCATTATTGAACAAAACCACCACCTGGTACAGACTTTCAGTTGCAAAGTGCCACGTCTCCATGTTTAAGCTAGCCAAACTGGTGGGAGTCAGAACCCCAGGATTCACAAGGAAAAAGCCACACAGTCTCCTGGGCAGCAGCTTTTTTAATTTGAACACTTTCTGTGGACACACCTTGAGTACAGTTAACAGTCACACCTGCAGTCTGTCAGAGCAGAGCTTAAGACGCACGAGTGCAAAGGCTGCCTCCAGTCCACTTCCTCACAGGCATTGTTGCCTTTCAGAACTGAGCTTGGCTGTGCTGTCTAAGTGGGTAAAAGGTGCACATTTTAGCACCTTAAAGGGAGGAAGAAATATCTTAGTATGCAGTATTTGATTTTGTCTTGTTAGCTTTAAGTCTTTATACGGGCCAATGTGAGTTCTGAAAGGTAGTATCATACCTGCCTAGAAATGGCTGAGTGGCTGCCAAATTAAAAGCCACATGGTAAGGTACATTACAGGTAAGAGGTAACTCAGGTTAGACATGCCAGAGAACAGGTGTGTAGACTGAATACAAGCACAGGAACACTTGTGAACCCCAACTCATCTTTTGTCCATCTTCTAAATCAGATCCCCTTTATGTAGAAAACCCATTTTTAAAGAATTGTTTCCTACCTGAATATTGTCACAGCAGTTTGTTTCAGACAAATAAGACAGATTCTGAGTTGTACTTTTCTAGGGTATTTTTCTCAGGTGAGTGGCTTCTAACAGTGTGCATCTGCCATGGTACATAAACACTTCCCTAAATCGTGATGACTTTATTGCCCCAAAACTCATCTTCTGGAGAAAAATATCTGTATAGTACAGTCTCAGCAGAAGAATTAACTGGGAATGATAAATTTCGAGAGTATGAATTACCCATCATTTATAGCACTAACCTTATTAATCTGAAACAAATTAGCTTGGGGCCTATTCAAGGGAGTAGTTGTAAGCTTATATAATTGAGTCATGTTCTACAATTAATTAAGATTCCCCAAAACTCAATGAGGATGTTTCCTTTAAAACAAGTAGCACTTTATATAAAGGGACTTTAAATCAATTAAAAAGCTTCATGCATGGCAAGCCTTGAGCATTATTTCCATAATTAGTATTTACTTTTGAGTTCATAATCATGAATGCAGGATTACAAAAATAAGCCATGGGACAAGGCAACGTAGTCCTTATCATTTGTCCTGTGGAAGAAAGATCTTTAGAGTAAGTCCATAATGACTTGTAACAAAGACAGTTCACTTAAACTACAGGTCTATGGTGGTTTTAAGTGAACCAAAAAAATCTACTTAGTTCGCTAAGTTCCTAAAGTCCCCTCAGGTACCCCACTGTTATATCACCACTACAAAATTTACTTGAAAACAAGTTTTACTTTTGAGCCTTCCACTGGCTGGCTACTCTGGGACAGCCCTGCGGCAGGTAAATCCTGAACACGCATCCGTTCTCTGCAATGCTTCACAAAGACGTGGCCAAGACACCCTGTTCCACCGAGGCTTTCCACAGAGGCACGGAATCTCACCTAGAAAATGACAATGCAGACTTCCAAGCTGATCAAAGTACTAACTGGCTTTCCCCAACTTCACTGTGAGCACTGCCACTCACACTCCAGTCTATTATAAAAGAAAATACCTGTCAAACCTCACTACTACCATTTCTATATTTAACACTTTTGAAACATGGAGTTCAATTTGAAAATAAGCAGATATAAAATGTATACTAGCTGTCAGATATAGCTTGTTTTATTTTTCCCACTGATCCAAGAACTAAACACTTGGAAAGAGTAGGCGATGCCAGTTCACCTTTGCCCTAGTGCCTCCTAGGGTCCACACAGGTCCCAGGTAGAAAGAAAAAGTGCTTGCAAAGTTTCTTGTGCTTTTCCTTTAAACTCAACTTCCATTATATAAATGTCCTCAGCCAAGTGTTCAAATTCCCTTAATCTATTCTTGAATGTGTTTTTGCTTGCCAGCCTTATGCTTCTTAGGCAAGTTTCAGTAGCATTTAAGGTCCTCCAATGTAAGATAAAAAGGTTAGAAAGAAAGAAAATGCACTGAGCAAGGGAAATACAGTCAGTAGCCAATGGCCTGCTCTCGTCTTCATATTTTAATATAAAATATTCATACAGCATACTACACCTGTCAGCTGAATACTGTTACTGATGAGCTCTAAATAACAGAAATTTCCCTTTCCCACTATCTATGAACAGAAAATGTAATTCCAAACACTACTGGAAAACTGCTTTAGGGTAAGGAAATGTATCTGGAAATCTATGTTGGAGAAAGCAGGCGATGAAACAGCACTTTTTCTATCACCAAATACGATCCCACACCTGTTGGGATCGAGGCCGGAATCTGTTAGTGTTCCAGGTGAAAGGTCTTGGCTGCAAATCACGGTGGCCGTGGCTGCCCCTGTGCCGCAGTCTTCTCCCACTAGAATTAAGCGTTTCTCCAGTCTTCCTTTTGTTGTGACTTCTGCTTCTCAGTTAAGAGTTAAATAATAATTAATGTTGCTCTAAAGATGAGTTAAAAATCCCAGAGTGCAGGCAAGAATCCTGCTGCCGGGTGTCATGTCTCAGGGAGCTGGTTAATGTCTGTCAGTTTGGTATCGTTCAGAATTGCCCGGATCCTCTCCAAGGAGTCAGCTTGCCGGATCCGCTCTAACTGCACCTGGGGAAAGAAGGGTGAGGTGAGTGGTGCAGGTGGCCCTGCCCCTCGGCTCTGGTTTAGCTCAGATCAGTGCCCCGATCACTCACCAGAGTCGTCGCTTCAAAGAGAGACAGCAAGAGCTACGGACACTTCCCCAGAGCTGCTACGTAAGAGGATGCGATTGTGAGGTGTAAATGCTAGGATCATGGAGACATGAGGCCTGACTCCTATCCCAGACTCCACAGTTCAGTTTTGGGGAAACAAGCCGACAGTCTGTCTCTGTGGGCATTCAGTGTGCCAAGAGAACACGGCTGAGGGAGGAAGCCCTTCGGCCTGGCTCAAGCCTGGAGGGGTATCCAGAGGGCAGACCAAGAGAAGGCATCAGGAGGAGACAAGGAGTGTTCACCAGAGGTAATACCATGTCCTGGGAAGGGAGCCACTAGTAGGTAAGAAAATTACAACAAAATATAACTTGGTACTCTGAAGGAGGTAAAATTTGCAAGGTATAAAGGAAAAGAGGAAAGAGTGTTAAGTCTGCTGAGCATTAACAATTTTTTTTTGGGGGGGTGGTACTGGGGTTACTGGAAGCCCTTCTACCTCTGGGCTACACTCCTAGACCTATTTTATTTTTGGAAACGGTCTCCTAAGCCGGCGCGGCTGGCTTCGAACCTGCGTCATCCTCCTGTCTCCGCCTCCCAAGCGCGGGGATTGATTATAAGCCTGCACCCCCACGCCCGGCAGCATTAACAGTTTTTGACTTGAATGTGTAGGCAGGTATTTGGAGTGGAGATGAAAAGCAGCTGCAGCCAATGCATCTCTCTCCCCACTTCTCCCCAGTGCCCCCCACAGTGCCTCACCTGAAGGGTTTGAGAAAGCTTTACAAAATCTCTCTGTACTTGTTCACTGACATCTAATTCTGTCTGTAATCTCTGAGCTTTGTTCTTCTCTTCAAACATTAGTTGTTCAATGACAGCCTAAAAAAACAAGTTTGGAGTGTTAATGCCAAGGTTAGTTATTGGGAGCCTGGGGCCTACTAGAGTGGAAAGGGGGCGTCCACTGCACTCCCACAGCTCTATCTGAGGCAAGCTGGCCAGACTACATAGGCTCTAAAATGAACTGGATATGAGAGCCAGAATAAGAAATGAACTCCGTGTAGCCAGGCGTGGTGGCCACGCTTATAATCCCTGCACTTGGGAGGCTGAGACAGGAGGATCACACAGGTTTGAAGCCAGCCTCAGCTACTTAGTTGGGCTCTTAGTAACTTTGTGAGATCCCGTTTCTAAATAAAATATAAAAAATAGGTCTGGGAGTATAGCCCAGAGTTAGAAAGCCCCTGGGTTCCAAACCCAGTACGACCAAAAAATAAATAAGGAAATAAAGAAATGGACTCCATATAAAAATAGCTGCTAAAAGTATTACCTGTCACACCAACAGAGAGAAAAGTGTCAGAGGTTTCCTCTCACAATCGCAAACATCTGCCAGGAAAACTCTCAGTAAGTGTGTCCCAGGCAGTCCCAGCTATCCACAGGCTTCCGTACAAAAAACGCTTCAGCGGGGTGTGTGGCCAACTGTCTAAAGACAAGTGGCTACTGCACAAGACCAACACAGTGCTTCTGACCACACGGCGTCACAGACTGTTTCTAGGCAATTTCCCCCACAGCCACATGTACCTGTAACTGGACTAATCAAAATGCAGGCGAGGAAATGTGTTTTGCTGCCACCTATGATCTGGTACATGATTCAAATAGAATGACATTTTCAAAGTGTGTCTCTTGGTTTTTTGTCTTTTGCAGAATTCGAGGGCATTCTACCTCCAAGCTACATCCCTAGCCCTATTTTGTATTCGTTATTTTTGAAACAGGGTCTCACGAAGTTGTGGAGGGCCTAAGTCGCTGGGGCTGGCTACAAACCTGGGATCCTCTAGTCTCAGACTCCCAGGTTTTGGGATTCCAAGCGTGCGCCACCACGCCCGGCTCAAAGCATGTTTCTAACTGGGCAGTGTTCAAGCTTGGTTCGATGGCCCTTATGCCCTACTACCTACAGCCAGTTAAGGGCAATGGCTCAAGCCCCAGGGCTGGCAATGAAGACTTAATCCAACTCTTAACAAGATCACTTCTTTTCCTTTTCTTTCTTTTTTTTTTTTTTTTTTTTTTTTGGTGCTACTAGGGGTGGAACCCAGAGGCTTTCTACCTCCGGGCTATACTCCCAGGCCTATTTTATACTTTATTTGGAAACAGGGTCTCACTAAGTTGCTGAGAGCCTCACTAAGTAGCAGAGGCTGGCTTCGAACCTGTGCGATCCTCCTGTCTCAGCCTCCCAAGCGCTGGGATTACAAGCGTGCGCCACCACGCCCGGCTTATTTCATTTTCTTTTTGCAAGCTGTTTTGCTGACTTTCAGGTGACACCACAAAGCGGCAATGTTGGTTTGGTTTGGTTTTGCAGCCAGGTACGAGGTGATCCTACATTCTTAGCTTTGCTATTTAAATTATATGGCCAAGATGGGCGTGGTGGCTCACGCTCGTAATCTCAGCATTCGGGAGGCTGAGACAGGAGGATCGTGGTTTGAGGACAGTCTCAGCTACTTAGTGAGGCCCTTTGCAACTCAGACCCCGTTTCAAAATAAAGAATAAAAAACTGGGCAGGGGTTTAGCTCAGAGGTTTCACCCCCAGACCGAAAAATAAATAATAAATAATAAATAAATAAATAAATAAATAAGACTGGGGGGATAGCTTGGAAGTAGAATGCCCCTGATTCCATCCCTAGTACTACAAAAAAAAAAATAAATAAAATAAATAAATTATATGGCCAAGAAAAATACCACCTTAGCAGCAGTCTCTTTCTTTAATTGTTCTTCCAAATTGATCTTTATTTCCTGAAGATTCTCAAGCTGTTGAGACTTTTCTGTAAATGTGGACTCCAACTGAAATTAAAAAGAAAAAAGCTCCTATAGATAGTTTTCACCTAGATTGGGATACATTGAAGTTTATAATTTTTGGAGATCACTTTGGTTTTGATAGACAAATTTTTTTAGAGGGTGCTGGGGATGGAACCCAGGGCCGTTCTACCTCTGAGCTACACCCCAGCCCTATTTTATTTTTTATTTGGAAACAGGGTCTCACTAAATTGCTGAAGCTAGCTTCGAACCTACAATACTCCTGTTTCATCCTCCAAAGTATTGGGATTACAAGCATGTACTACCACACCTAACTTAATATACAATTTAATATAGAATTCCAAGAGGCTAAAATTTACAGGCAGGGAAACAAGCTGTTACCACATGAGAGATGAGAAGTGAGATCTGAACCCAAATGTTGGCAGTGGAGGAGGATAAGGTGTATCTGAGCACTGGTCCTGTCTGTCTCTGTCTCTGTCTCTCTCTGTAGTGCTGGGACTGAGCCCGTGAGGGTGGCAGAAGGCATGCCTGGGCCTTGAGTGTGTGGGCGGAGGCGGGCGGAGGCGGCAAGGCAGGCGTGCAAGATGAAACTCGGAAGGAAGGCAGGCAAAGCCATGGAGAAGCTGCTAAAACCAGGAGAAAAGTTCGGGGAACTGAAGGTCTGCAAGGAGGCCACTGCAGGAGGCCAGAAGGAGGAAGAGCTGGAAGGATGAAGGATGAGGCTGGAGTGAGAGCAGAGGGCACGAGGTGCAGAGGAGGTGGGAAGGAGGACAGAGAGGAGGTGAAGGATTTGAGTCAGGGGATGGTGAGCCGGGGACCAAGGGCCTCCACAGGCGCTGATGTCGTCTAGAAGAGGACTCCAAGCAAGCTAGAAAACATCATGCCTTGTTTATAAAGGCTGGGGTCTATCTCTGCTGTAGCTTTATGCACCATCATGTTATGACCATGTCTTGCTGTCTCCATGACACCGGGGGCCAGGCTACGGTCCCCACCCCCCCAATCAGCACACTCCGGACACCGCAGGCTTTCGATCACCCCAGAGGCTACTTGAAGGCAGCCACTGGGCTTCAACTACTTGGCTCTGGCACAGCAGGATTCAATAAATACCTGGCTGCTGATAGGAATACTTTTAAACTCATGACTTACCTGTCCTTTTTCTACTTTTATTCTTTCTAATTCAGCTTTTAGACTAGAAATGGAAGCTAGAAAATAAGGGAGAAATGTTAGCAATCATTTACTATTTTTTTCTCCTTAAAATACTCCAAAAGGATTCAAGTATATACTAAACATGGAGGCATATTCAAGGTCAGGTAAAGGCAGAGTCCACATGAAGAGACAGTGTCATAAACCACCTCCCCACCCAGTATCCACATCTAACTCTGCCAGGGGAAAAGGCACTCCTAGCTACCGACGATCCGCCAAGGAACGCCACCCATCTATCCAGGAGTGTGTTCCAGCAATGAGCTTCCTGTTAGTAACTGACACAGCCCATCAGAGCTCCTAAACAGACAGTGATCTTTCTACTTTTGGGCTTTTTTACATGCAGTGACTGGATATATCAGAGTATCTGGGAACGTGGGCTGTGTCCTTAATTTGTTTCTACACTTTCCTGTTTCCCACAGTCATGGCCAGGTATTACTTTTCACAATCAGAACAGCTGCAGTTAGCGACTCTACTTCTAAATGACATCATTTTTATCATCACCTATTTCCTCCTTGCAGTTTTCTATTTCTAGCTGCAGCGTTTCTTCAAGGTTTTCTTTTAAACACTGTTCTGCTTGAATCTGCTCTTTGAGGAAAAGTATTTCAGCCTTCAGCTTCTCTTCCATGTGGTCTGCTGCCGTCCGCACGTGAATGATGTTCTCACGGTATTTTAATACCAACTCCCGGAGCACCTGGATTCAAGAAACAAAATTTCAGATATTGTTCTAAATGGTTTGAAATTTAAGACTGAACTTTAAACATGTGTAGCACTTCAAAGACATTTGCAATGCCATGAAACCATTCAGTATGTTTCAGAAACAAGAATTCCAGCCAAATATGTGTGTTGTGAACTACATGTTTCATAAACAAAAAAGTGTTAACAATATGAGATTTACTAGGAGTAACAACCTAAATGAAAAGCAAAAAAGACAAATTCAGAAGTATGAAGGATAAGACGATAAGATTTATTTATTTACCTATTCATTAATTCAAAAACTGAGTATCTACCATAGATCACATTGAATCAGAGGAAAGCAATGGCAAAAATGGCTTTCTAAGGTGACCAGATGTTTGCCCATAGAAAATCCAGTTAAAATTTTATTTATTTATTTACTTATTATTTTGTGTTACTGGGGATTGAACCCAGGGGCATTTTACCACTGAGCTATATCCCAGACCAATTTTTAATTTTTATTTAGAAACAGAATCTCTATAAGCTGTGAAGGGCCTAAGTAGCAGAGGCCGACTGCGAACCTGAGATCCTCTTGTCTCAGCCTCCCAAATACCGAGACTACAAGCATGTGCCATCATGCCTGCCTTAAAATTTTATTTTTCCCTAAATTTCAGTTCTTATTTTAGAAATCCTTCCAATTACATCCTGAATTATATCCTGAAGCTACTCTAAAGTAAAAACTGGCATTCTTAGGTAACATGTGTGTGAACAGTACACTCCCAGGCTTATTTTATTTTGAAAAGGTTTTGCTAGGTTGATGACAGTCTCACTACTTGCTTGAGGCTGTCCCCGAACCTGTGATCTCCCTGTCTCAGCCTCCCTAAACTACTGGGATTACAACAGGTGTGCACCACTATGCTGGCTGACCCCGGCACTTAGGTAACTTTAAATCTTGGAATAAAAAGTCTCCAGAAAACACTGAAAACAGAGGAATCTTTCCTGACAAAAGAAAATCCTCTAACAAAGGAGGAAGGTGATATCAGGTTCTTGATACCTTCCTTCTGCTGAGCAGGCCCTGCTGAGAATGGAGGAAGGCTCACATTCAGGTGCCAAGAAACTGAGCTTGAGCTCAGCCATGAGCAGGGGTGGGAAGGGAGCCCAAGGCTAATAGGAAGGCAACAACTGAGTGTACAAGTCATCAAAGAAAAGGAAAAAACACAAGTGACAGCCGAGTCTGTACAAGTCATCGAATTGAAGGAAAAAAATAACAGAAGTGTTAATATATGTAAATAGAAAAAAAAGAACTAGGTACATATTATAGAAATGCATGGAAGGATTAAGGTAAAGTTACTAAAAATAACTTTGAATTTATGTAATGATTGATTTTTTTTTTTTTTTTTTTTTTTGGTGGTACTGGGGTTCCTGGAAACCCTTCTACCTCCAGGCTACACTCCCAGACCTATATTTTATATTTTTATTTGGAAACAGGGTCTCTTAAGCCAGCACGCGCGGCTGGCTTCGAACCTGTGCGATCCTCCTGTCTCCGTCTCCCAAGCGCGGGGATTACAAGCATGCGCCACCACGCCCAGCATAATGATTGATTTTTAAATTTATTTATTTGGTGGTACTAGGGGTGGAACCCAGAGGCTTTCTACCTCCGGGCTATACTCCCAGACCTATTTTATATTTTATTTGGAAACGGGGTCTCACTAAGTTGCTGAGAGCCTCACTAAGTAGCTGAGGCTGGCTTCGAACTCGTGTGATCCTCCTGTCTCAGCCTCCCAAGCGCAGAGAGTACAAGTGTGCACCACCACGCCTGGCGATTTTTAAATAATTTTGAACTATATTTTGAAATATCAAAGGATTTTACAAACATTTTCCTATTTTATTTTGAAAATTGTTTTAGAAAACCGCATCACTGCCTACATTGTTTATAGGCTTTATTTAGCTTTAGCCCAAGGAGATATTTTTATACATTGAAAGATTTAGAAATAATCCCCGCGCTTGGGAGGCTGAGACAGGAGGATCGCACAGGTTCGAAGCGAGACTCAGCAACTTAGTGAGGCTCCCAGCAATTTAGTGAGACCCTGTTTCCAAATAAAGTATAAGTCTGGCAGTATAGTCCGGAGGTAGAAAAGCCTCTGGGTTCTACTCCCAGTACCACCAAAAGAAAAAAAAAGATTTAGAAATACAAAGGACGAATAAAATTAAGGAGACAGTTATAAATTTCTCAAGGAAACTAGTTCTGTAACCCAGACTCATCCAACCACAAAATATAAGTAGTCAAAAGTATCCATCTTGGCCAGGCGTGGTGGCGCACACTTGTAATCCCTGTGCTTGGGAGGCTGAAACAGGAGGATTACACAGGTTCAAAGCGAGACTCAGCAACTTAGTGAGACCCTGTTTACAAATACAATATAAAAATAGGTCTGGGAGTATAGCCCAGAGGTAGAAAGCCCCGGGTTTCACCCCTGGTACCACATAAAAAAAAAAAAAAAAAAAAAAAAAAAACCCGGGCATCATGGCGCATGCTTGTAATCTCCACGCTTGGGAGGCCGAGACAGGAGGATCGCACAGGTTCAAAGCCAGCCTCAGCTGGTTTAAGAGACCTTGTTTCCAAATAAAATATGAAGTAAGTCTGGGAGTGTGGTCCGGAGGTAGAAGGCCCCTGGGTTCCACCTCCAGTACCACCACCACCAAAAAAAAAACAAAACAAAAAAACAAAAAACAGTTCTCCTATGACCAGCAATTCCAACACTAGGCATATGTCTAAGACAACTCAAAACATATCCACACCAAAACTTGTATATAGTGTTTATGGCAGCATTACTCCAAAAGCCACAAAGTAGAAACAACTCAAACGTTCATCAGCAGGTGAACAAATACAAATGGAGTACTTTTCAGGTATGAGCATGACGGAAGTGCTGATGCTGGCTAGAAAATGAACCTCCTTGAAACATGCTAAGAAAAGAGCAGCAAGACCCAAAGGACCACATCGTGCGGCCACACTGTGTGTCCAGAAGAGGGAAATCTAGAGAGAAAGTAGATTCGTAGTTGGTTGAGTTTGGGAAGGAAGAGGAAGAATGATGACAGCTTATTGGGTAAGGGGTTTCTTTTTGAGATAAAATGTTCTAAAATTGACTGCTAGTGGCTGCACTTACCTGTCAATATACTAAAAAACACTGAAATGTATATTTGAAAAGGCTGAATTGTTTCCTGTATGAATTATATCGTAGTAAAGTTTATAAAAAGAATTTCTGGCCATTTCAAAAACTCTCTACACACACACACACCACACACACACACACACGTTTTTGTAGTACTGTGGATGGAAACCAGGGGCATACTACCTCTGAGCTATACCCCCAGCCCTATTTTTTACTCTTTATTTTGAAACAGGATCTCACTAAGTTGTGGAGGGCCTCACTAAATAGCTGAGGCTGGCCACAAACCTGTTCCTCCTGTCTCTGCCTCCCAAGTACTGGGATTACAAGCGTGCACCACCGCGCCTAGCTCGTAGCTTATATTTCTGATCACTGGGAATGC
The DNA here is from genome assembly GCF_963383645.1 of Muscardinus avellanarius. Lineage (NCBI taxonomy): Eukaryota > Metazoa > Chordata > Mammalia > Rodentia > Gliridae > Muscardinus > Muscardinus avellanarius. Next base: position 17,982,024 of record NC_137802.1, on the reverse strand, counting down.
ATCACCTCTATAGTGTCTGGGAGGATGAAGTCTTCTGCTTGCTGTAGTGACACATGCAAGCTATGCTTCCCCTGGAGGCTGTCGTTGTCTTTCTGTAACCTCACCAACTCTTCAGAGACCTGTTCCCGTGACTGCATCAGCACTGCCTGAAATAGGAAGATATGAATCACATTAATAAAGGCACTCTGAGCCGGGCATGGTGGCGCACGCTTGTAATCCCAATATTTGTTAGGCTGAGACTGGAGGATAGCGGTTAGCGGACAGCCTCAGCTACTTAGGTCCCCTGCAACTAAGATCCTGTTTTAAAATGAAGAATAAAAAATAGGGCAGGGTTGTAGCTCGGAGGTCGAATGCCCCTGGGTTCCATCCTCAAACCCACAAAATATAAATAAAATCACTCTGTTAATTCAGAATTTTGGGGGGGCAATCTTTACACATATTCAACAAGGAGAGACAAGCAATGAGGCAAGCATCTCAACTCATTCTCCACTGTTTATACTAATAGCAAGAACCAGAATCTCTGGCTCAGTGGAAGTGGCCAACACAATCAAAACCTACATCGAGTTCAGTGGTGAATGCCTGTGATACCAGCAACTTGGAAACTGAGGCAGGAGGATCATAAGTTCGAGGCCAGTCTGGGCTGTCTCAAAAATAAGGCTTAGGGTGTAGCTCAGTGGCAGATTGCCCTAGGTTCAATCCCCATTACTGCAAGGAAGAAAAAAACAATACAGCATGTCCTCCAAGACAACTTCTGTGTCCCTGTGACATACATCCCACAGCAGAAGTATAGAGAAACAAAAAGCAGTATCTTCATCTTCCATTACATATACTTTTTTCAAAATAAAATGTTTTGGGAAAACATTAATATCCCAACCTCTGCAAGGGCCAAAGAGTTTTTCTCTCTTGTAGCCTAAGATTCACTCATGGTAATTCTGAGAAATTATGATAAAGAAATCATGAGAAATCATGATAAAGACTGAGTGTTAACAAGACTGCAAGCTGCTTTTTTGGGGGGTAGTACTGGGGGTTAAACCCAGGGACATTCTACCTCCGAGCTACACCCCAGCCCTATTTTTATTCTTTATTTTGAAACAGGGCCTAAGTAGCTGAGGCTGGCCGCAAACCTGCGATCCTCCTGTCTCAGCCTTCCAACTACTGAGATTACAAGTGTGCCCCACCACACCCGGCTTTTTTTTTTTTTTTTTTTTTTAATGAAGACTGAACTCATAGGTATTCTATCTCCAGGCTACACCCTAACCCTTTTAATTTTTTAAGATCAAATTGCTGAAGGTCTTTGCTACTTTGCTAAGGCAGCTCTCGATCCTGTCTCAGCCTCCCAAGTACTCGGTACAGGCATGTGTCACCACACTTGGCAAGAGGACCTCAACCTTAATTCCAACAATTCTCCAATGTCATTTGCAAGACAATCTTTGTCTGTGTGTGTGATACTGGGATGGAACCCAGAGGCCTTCTACCTCTGGGCTACACTACCAGATTTATTTTACTGTTTATTTGGGAACAGGGCCTCACTAAGTAGCTGAGGCTGGCTGTGAACCTGCTATCCTCCGGTCTCAGCCTCCCAAGTATTGGGATCACAACATGTGCCATCATGCCTGGCAACACACTCATCTTAAGTGGAATCTACCTGAAAAGTCCTGCAAAGGCAGATGGCCTTCAAAAAAACCACCAGAAGGAAAATGATGCAAGGAGGACACCATCACAAAACTGTCAACGATTATAATTCTGCATTCTCTGACTAGAGACACAGTGAACTCTCTGGTCCATGATTAGGATGAAAATCTCCCCAGCAGATCTGGTCTAGGATTCAGGCATCAGTTCAAAGGCATTTAGATACTGGCTCAATGCCAATCAAACACAAATTATTACCACTCCACTTGTGGGGTTTTTGTTGTTGTTTGTTTTTTAAACTGTCATTTAGAAGAGTGGGTAAGAGGCAGTCCAGCAGGACCGACTGTACCATAAACTACTCAGGACCATCAGATGCAGGATTCCTACTTTGAGAAAGAAGTGTAATAAAGCAAATGCAGAGGCGGGGAGGAGGGAGGCCCGAGCCAGGACACTTCTCCACAAGGGCTCCAGCCAGCCCTTGCTCATGCAGCTCTCATCCTTCTCAAAACTGACGGTCATCTCAAAGTTCCCCAGATCCACAGTCACATCTTTTTTTATATAACTCATGTGAACTTAATGAGATTATTCTAAATAAATTGGCTGCCTGGAAAAAGTACAATGAATGTTTAAAAGCTGTACTCGCCAGGTATGGTGATGCATGCTTATAATCCCAGTACTTGGGAGGCTGAGACAGAAGGATTACAGGTTCACAGACAGCCTCAGCTATTTACTGAAGCCCCACACAACTTAGTGAGACCTTGTTTCAAATTAAAGAATAAAGAATACGGCTGGGGTTGTAGCTCAGAGATAGAATGCCTCTGGGATTCAACTGCAATACTGCAATAAATAAACAAACAAACAAAAGCTGTGCTAGCTAGAACCCTTGAAAAGATGTTAATTTCTTTTAGTCTGCATTTGGTACTGAAAATTAAACATTGGTCCAATATTTATTCCATTTAGGTTTCACAAATCTAAAAATAAGTCAAAGATAAAAGATTGAGGTTTGGGTGGCTCCAGGAGGTTGATTTAAAAAGGAATAATGAGTCAGGTGTGGTGGCACACACTTAATACAAGTACTTGGGAGGCTGAGACAGGAGGACCACAGGTTCAAGGACAGCCTCAGCAAGTAATGAGTCTGTCATCAACCTAGTGAGACCCTGTTTCAAAATAAAAATAAAACATGGCTGGGGGTGTCACTCCGAGGTAGAATACCGCTGGCTTTAATCTCCAGTACCACACACAAAAGCAAATAAAAATGAAAAGGACTGATGTCTTTATAGTATTTTTCTCCTAATAATTATTTTTATATGCACTGTGGAATTTAACAGTAACCACTTTGAGCAGGGTGGCAAAGTCACATCAAAGATGGTTTCAAGGTTGAACAAAGCCAGGTATGGTGGCACGTGCTTGTAATCCCAGCATTTGGGAGGCTGAGATAGAAGGATCATGGTTTGAGGACAGTCTCATCTACTTAGTGAGGCCCTCTGCAACTCAGTGAGACCCTGTTTCAAAACAGAAAGTAAAAACTGGGCTGTGGTGTAGCTGAGAAGTACAATGCCCCTAGGTTCAATCCCCAGCCCCATACGTGCACGTGCGCGCGCGCACACACACACACACACACACACACACACACACACACACAGATAGAACAAAAAAGAATAAATACAATACATGTAATATGTATTTAAAATGTTGACTTACCATCTGTTCCTGAACATCTCTCTTTGCTTGGTTAAAGCCCTGTTGTAACTCTTCAAGTAGGACCTCAGATGCTTGGGCTCTTAGGACAAGGGCAGAGATCTTAACAAAAGTGCATAAATGGAAAATACACGGTTAGCAAATTATTCTTTTTTTTTTTTTTGTGGGTCTGGGGATGGAACTCAGGGGCATTCGACCCCTGAGCTAACCCCCTGCCCTATTTTTGTATTCTCTATTTGTTTAAAGGGCCTAAGTAGCTGAGGCTGTCCGAGAAACCTTGATCCTCCGGTCTCAGCCTCCCAAATGCTGGGATTATAAGCGTGGGCCACCACGCCCGGCTGGCAAATTATTCTGAAACTCCTCTGCCATGTTCCCGTTACTCTGTGTCCTGAGCTGATGTGGTTCTAGTCCACAAAAACCACTCACCCCTCCTTAACAGATATGTCACTATCTGCCATGTGTAAAGCAGCCTTTCAGATACCCAAGGCAGCACCACAGCCCCAGTCATGTGCCATCACACAAGAAGACAGCACTGGAAATGAACTCACGTGACACAGCCCCCCTGAACAGGCTAAAGAAAAATCAGTAACAATCAGAGCCACACAAAATAGTATACATTTAAGCGATCTTTTCTGAACTACAATTCTCTAAGATGGGGTAATGAAGGGTGATACACAATTAACCTCAGAGAGTTCTAAACTCCTTTGAATTCGTTTTAGTGTTCCTGCAGAGGTGACAGACTGAAAATTGAAGACTACTACACATGAAATAGTTTTGTCTACCTATTTTTAAATTATTGCTGTCTGAATTCTACTTCTAATAGAGGCAGATTAATGCAATCCAACCTACTTGGTACAACTAAATAAAGTGTATCTACTTGAATGCACTGAAGTAGGAACAAGGCAAAAAGGAATCACAGAACTAAGGACCAGGCTGAGGACAGAGAGGAGTGCCGCGACTAACAGGGCTCCCTAGAAGCACATGCCAATTCCAAAAGCGGAGCACACACACACCAGACGTGACACTGGTCCACCAGGCGTGGCCCTTGACATCCAAGAGCCTCAGGGGAGGGTGGCTACAGTGAAGAGTCTAGAACTACCAAGCAAAGGGACCTCCATAAACATTCCACACTTGGGGTTGGGTCCTGCCCATGGGGAAAGGGAATAATTGAAAGTAATCCAACCTTTGTAACTTCATGTAATCTCAATTTTTGTAACTAAAGTGATTCAGGCTGGGCACAGTAGCAAAAGTGCCTGAGAGGCTAAAACAGGAGGATCATAGGTCCAAAGACCACCTCAACAATTTAGCCTCCAAAGTACTGGGATTACAGGCACTTTTTTTTTTTTTCATTTTTTCCCCCAGTACTGGAACTGAACTCAATAGCATTCTACCTCTGAGATACATCTCAAGCCCTATTTTTACTTTTTATTATGAAACAGGGTCTTACTAAGTTGCAGAGGGCCTCATTAAGTAACTGAGGCTGGCTGTGAACCTGCGATCCTCTTGTCTCAGCCTCCCAAGTACTGGGATTACAAGTGTGTACCACCACACCTGGCTTTATTTTTTTTAAAACAATGTTCAGCACTCAAATACAAACACAGGGAGATCGAAAGGAAGATGGTGACCGAATAAAGCAGCTTCTATCAACACTGCTGACACTCGATCTCCATAGTGGCAAAAATAATGCCCTACAGAGTCAGAAACTACTATCAATAGAGAAAAGCTCTAAATACAAGAGACAGAAAAAAGGAAGACTAGAATAATCTGAGAAGCAGGGGAAAAAAGCAGCCTGCCACGGCGGGGACTGCCCCACCAAGGCCACCGTGACTGACTCACAGAATCAGACTCCAGGGAGGATAAGGAGCTGAAGTGACCAGAAGCAGTCCAGGCAGATGTAATTCAGCAGTTCTTTCAGCGTGAAGACGAGCTAAAATTTTCAGCGGCTGAGCTCATCAACGTGTCCAGGGATTCAGAGCGGAGCTCAAACCAGAATGGAGATCCAGCCTTACTGCCAAGGGCGTGGCAGAGATGCCATATTGCCAGCAAGCCGGTGAGTTAACCACACACACGAAGGCTCCAGCGAAAGCGCCAGTGGAGCGCACCAATGCGATCGTAAGTGAAATGGTGGCCCCTACAGGAGAAATCCCAGCATTGCATCCGCATGGACTCACCCAGCTTTGATAACTCTCTGGGTCTGAGTTCTTGTGGTTCAAGGCAATGCAGGAATAGGGGTGGCAGAAACTGCTACACACCCTAATCGCAGCTCCCTGAAGGAAAGCCCCAGCCCAGTGACCTCAAGAGTCTGGTTCAGCTGCGACAAAATCCCTTTGTCTGAGACCGTGCACTACAACTCAGGGAAGGAACGGTGGCAGCGGAGATAACCATACCCCCCAGAGATCCAGAGCACAATAAATGAAGTTCTGGTAAATTGGAGAAGAACTCAGAGAAGGTGGGAGTGGGATCTGCTGTTGATCATATCAGAAGCCCAGATTGACTCGGGCTCAGACCAGTAGAAAGTGTAGGGGGAATCTTATGCTTAACTCTAAACCCAACTAGCAAGATTGCTAGGGACACCAAAGACATTCCAATTGTGGGGAACAGGGAGAGGTCAGAATAGCCCAGCCCGAGCTGTGTAGAACTGAGACCCCTACATTGAGTTTGGTTTCAGAGGCATATTGCTGCCAACAGAGGCAAAGAAAGACCTAGGCTCAAGTCTGTGGAAAGTGTGGAGGGTGACCTTCACTCAATATTAATTCCAACCCCATTGATATCATCCATCTGCATAGACTGAAAAGACTCAGAGAACCAGACTCACAGAAGGAAAGGTCACCGTAGCAATCGGTATCTACATAGAGAGAGACTGCTGAATTTGTAGTGTCACATCAGTTCATTGGTGGGATTGTTTAGGTGTTTTCACTCTTTTTGTGTGTGTGTGTGTGTGTGTGTGTATACCTGATTGTTTTTTTTTTTTTTCTTTTTTGGAAGGGGTTTGTGGGTCTTTTGTTTTTATGATTTTTGTTTTGCTGTATTTGTTTTTATTGTTTTTTAACCTCACACCAAATCCTCTCCCAAGCTTCTTCCCTTGTACAAACCTACTCTCTCCTCTCTCTTATCTTTTTTCCTCTTTTTACCTCTCCTTAGTCCTGTATTGAATCTAATTCATATCACAATACCAGAAACTATAAACTGGTTACTAGAACTCTACTACATTGGTACTATCTCTAATCTCTAGTATATACTACTTTAACAAACTCATATATACTCACCCTATTTGACCCTATCTGACCTCACCCTATTCTTCCATTTACTCCCTTTCTTCTCTCCTTACTCAACCTTCACTGTTGGTCACAACTTGCCCTTGAATATACCAGCTGACACCTAGAGGCTAAAAGAAATCTACCAAAAGTAACAGGTACAAACTTCTGAAATCATGGGAAAGAGGAACAACAACAGAGCACTGAACTCCCACAACTCCATAATAACAAAAACTGATAACACAGAAATGCAGAGATTTCCAGAAGACCAAATCAGGAATGTAACTGTAGAAATAATTCAGGATTTTAGAAAAAGAATTTAGAGAGTCTGAAAGAAATAAAGGATGCAAACATTGAAGCAAAGGCATCAATTCAAACTATAAACAATCGATTAGACCACATGGAGAATAGAATCTCACTCGTAGAAGATGATCACTCCAAAAACGAACGCATAGTTTATAAATTTTTAAAACAATTCGGGCTGGGCGTGGTGGCGCACGCTTGTAATCCCCGCGCTTGGGAGGCAGAGACAGGAGGATCACGCAGGTTCGAAGCCAGCTGCATGCGCTGGCTTAGGAGACCCTGTTTCCAAATAAAAAAATATAAAATAGGTCTGGGAGTGTAGTCCGGAGGTAGAAGGGCTTCCAGGAACCCCAGTACAAAAAACAAAAAACAAAACAAAACAAAAAAAAAACCAATTTGACAGCAGGAATTGGACATTGAAGAAATATGGGCCTATCTTAAGAGAGCTAATCTCAGAATTATTGGCATAGAGGAGGGGAAAGAAGGTGAAACCAAAAGGATCAACAATCTCTTCAAAGAAATAATACCAGAAAATTTTCCAAACATAGAGCATGAGGTGGATACACAGGTTCAGGAAACATATAGAACTCCCTTTAGACAAGATCCGAGAAAAGGTTCCTCACGCCACATAATAGTCAAAATGACCAATGTAGAAGCCAAAGAGAAAATCTTAAAGGCAACAAAAATAAAGGCCAAGTGACATTCAGAGGCAAACCAATTAGAATCACTCCAGACTTCCCAAACCAAGTCGTGAGAGCCAGAAGGGCTTGGAGTAACATATTCCAAACTCTGAAAGAAAACAACTTCCAGCCAAAAATTTCCTACCCAGCAAAACTTTCTATCAAATTAGATGGGGAAATAAGAAGCTTCCAAGACAAACAGAAACTGAAGGAATTTATGTCTTCAAAACCAGCACTAGAGAAAATACTCAGAGATTAACTCCAAAGAAGAAATAAGTAACACACACCAGAACCAGAGAAACAAGAACTTTCATCCATCAGACAACTAAGCAAAAAAAAGCAGTCTTTCAAACAAAAATAAAATCTTAACATGTTAGCAATTAAAAATCATCTCTCAATAATCACACTGAATGTAAATGGCCTCAATTCCCCAATAAAAAAACATAATGTGGCAAAATGGATTAAAAAACAGAAGCCATCTATCTGCTGCTTGCAAGAAACACACCTCACAAGTAAAGATAGAAACAAACTTAAGGTAAAGGGCTGGAGCAAGGTAATCCATGCCAATGGAACTCGAAGGCAAGCAGGAGTAGCAGCTATGGTTATCAGACAAGTTAGACTCCAAGCCCAAGGTAACTAGAAGAGACAAAGATGGTCATTTTTTACTGGTAAAAGGAACAATCAACAAGAGGAAACAATAGTCAACATTTATGCCCCAACACAGGTGCAGCTACTATCATAAACACTCTGTGACATTAAACTACACATAAATCCGAATACAATAATACTGGGAGACTTCAACACACCTCTCACACCATTAGACAGATCATCTAGACAAAAGATCAGTAAAGATGCCTCGGAACTAAAGAACACCATTAATCAGAGGTACCTGTTGGACACATATAGAATATTTCACCCAACTACAGCAGAGTACACATTTTTCTCAGCTGCTCATGGAACCTTCTCCAAAATCGATTACATCATGGGACACAAAGTAAGCACTAGCAAATTTAAAAAATGTGACATACTTCCCTGCATCTTTTCAGACTATAATGGAATGAAATTAGAAATCAACTATAAAAAGACCCAAAGAAACCACATGAATATGTGGAGGATGAACACCACACTTCTGAATGAAGAATGGGTTATAGAAGATATAAGAGGTGAAATCAAGAAATTTCTAGAAACAAACAAAAATAAAAACACAACATATCAAAACCTCTGGGACATTTTGAAGGCAGTATTAAGAGGAAAATTTATAGCAGTGGGTGCTCACATAAGAAAAACAGAAAATCATCAAATAAATAACCTAATGATACACCTCAAAGCCCTTGAAAAGCAAGAACAATCTAAATCCAAAGCCAGTAGAAGACAAGAAATTATTAAAATCAGAGCATAAATTATTGAAGTAGAGAAGAAAAGAAAATACAGAAAATCAACAAAACCAAAAGCTGGTTTCTTGAAAAAATTACCAAGATCGACAAACCACTAGCCAATCTAACTAAAAAAAAAAAAAAAAAAAGAGAGAGAGAATCAACCCAAATTATGAAGAGATAAAAAAGGAGATATTACTACTGACAGTGTATAAATCCAGAGAATTATCAGAAACTACTTTGAAAAACTATACAACAACAAAATGGAAAATCTAGCCAGAGCTTAAGGCTCCTCGAAGAGGGCATAGGTCCAACACTGCAATACATAGGCACAAATAAAAACTTTCTCAACAAGACCCCAAAGGCACAACAAACCAAAAGGCGAATCAATGCATGGGATTGCATGAAATTGAAGAGCTTTTGTTCTGCAAAGGAAACTTTCAAGAACCTCAATCAAGAGCCAACAGAATGGGAGAAGATTTTTGCCACCTACACGTCCGACAGAGGACTAATATCTAGAATATATAGAGAACTCAAGAAACTCAACACTAAAAAAAAATCATCCAATCAAAAAATGGGCAAGTGAACTAAATAGACACTTCACAAAAGAAATTCAAATGGCCAATAAATGCATGAAGAAATGCTCAACATTTCTTCAATCAATCAGAGAGATGCAAATCAAAACTACCCTGAGATTTCACCGAATTCCAACTAGAATGGCAATAATTCAAAACACAAACAACAACAAATGCTGACGAGGATGTGGAGAAATGGGAACTCTAAAACATTGTTGGTGGGATTGCAAATTAGTGCAACCACTTTGGAAAACAGTGCCAAGACATCCTGCTGCCTCGGCATCTATGTGTTGAGACCCCACTCCACATAGTTAATTCGGCAAAAAGCCCCGAGAAGAAGGGGTCGTCTCTGGCCAAAGTACCCCCCACTTTTACTATTATTCTTTTAACTCTCTACACGAATTGCTCCAATGATGTGAAATCAGGACTATGATGAAATTGAGTCCGTGGAAATAAAATCTCTAATAATTTGCCTAAACGTCCTTGGCTCTGCTCAATAATAATAAAAACTGGCCAGAACTCAGATGCTGTGATAAGCATTCCAGCTGTAGCAATCACAAAGGGTCTCCGACCCTCACTATCACTAACTTAGGTTAAGCTATTAACTCCGGTAAGGTAGCTCAGTTTAAGGTAACTTTGTTTACCCTTGAGATCCTGCCTAGAGACAGAGAAGATAAAAACCTTGTGTGTGACCTTAAAGCAATTTAGTTGATAAACAACTTAGTTGCCCAAATACAATAGACTCAAGGAAAAAGATTGGTGACTTTTACGCCCAGTGTAAATATTCCTGAAGACAGAGAGGCTGACCGCATGGTTAATGAATATGACAAAATAAAGGACAGACGTTCTAAATATATATGTATGAAGGAAAGGAAATACCGTGTAAGAGTAAGAAAAGCATTTTTGCATGAAGAAGAGCTTATCATAAGAAAGTCCCAACTGGGAAAGAAAGGAATTAGAAAGTTAGAAGCAGGTTGCAGAGGGTTTGTGACAGAGAAATGGATTATTAAAGATGGTTAGACTTTTAATAGGCTTATTGTCTAAAGAAGAGTGTTCAGCAGTTAAGGAAATACATCTGACAATTAAAACCAAGAACTTTGTGGTGTTGTTTGTGGTATTCTGTCTGCAAAACTGTGTTGTGAGTTTGCTTAAGCTTTCAGACTTAGAAGATAAGATGCCAACACCTGAAGAAACTCCATCACATCCACCTGAATCACCACATCTCCCCACACTTGCTATATGAACTGAGCCCAAAAGATGGAAAGTTCCAAGAAAGCCAAAGAAGATTCCCCGAGAAACCCCCAAGCCTTGGCCATGCTTGTTTATTTTGGGAAGTGGCCCCCTGGGACTGCTTATCTGCAAAGACCTTGGAAAAGAATCCGGAGTCAATTTCTCGAAGGCCAACAGCCAGCTGAAGGACTAGTTTTATTACCTTTGTTTACATGTCATTCATTATTATTTCACAATGATTACACCCACCTCCCTTTTCTCTTATTATTAACTTTACTGGTGAAGGGTATAAATTTCTTGGAGTTTTTGTAATAAAGTGTCATTGGCTCAAGAAGCCTTTGTCCATCTCAGGTTCTTTCCAAAGCGTCGTACCTAAAAACTTAAGGAATTCATAGAGAGGAAAGAATCGCTGCAGATAAGTTTCTGCAGAACTCCACCTGCCTTTTGCCCCATCTTTCTGAGGATTTGACCGGGAGCTGACAATAACGACCCAACTGAGATTAGTCGGCAACAAAACAGTATGGAGAATCCTCAGAAGAATGGGAACAAATCTACCATTTGATCTAGCAATACTACTTCTGGGTATCTACCAAAAGAAAGGAAACCAAACTACCAACCTAATGCATGTGTATCTATGTTCAGAGCCGCACAATTCACCATAGTCAAACCGTGGAACCAGCCAAGATGTCCATCAACAGATGAATGGATTACAAAACTGTGGGATATGTACACAATGGAATTTTACTCAGCCATAAAAAAATACAATTGCGGTATTTTCAGGTAAATGGATGGATCCTGAGGACATTACGCTAAGTGAGATTAGTCAGTCATAAAAAGTAAGGAATCGGATGCTTTCCCTAATTTGTGAAAGCTAGGGTGGATGGGGTCATAGGAGGAACTCCAGGTGAAGAAAGAGATGCTATAGAGGAGCAAATAAGACAACTCAACTGTGGGGATGGGAGGTGGAGAGAGGGAAACGCTTTAAAGCGCATGATGTACTTATTCATATCGAAGTCAAACACTAAATGAAGCATGGGAGGGAGGGGTGGGGAGGGAGTGAGGTGGGGACTGGGTGGGGGCTGGCTGGGCGTGTGTGCATTTATGACTACACAAGTTTTTACCCTATTATGATGTACAAATACAATGCACCAATAAAAAAATTAATTAAAAATACAAACAGAAGAAGAAAATACAATTTAAAAATGACAATTAACTGGGCAACACTGGTGCACACCTGCAAATTCCAGTACTTGGGAGGCTTAGCCAGGAGAATCCCAGGTTCAAGGCCAGCTTCAGCAACTTAGTGACAAAGTAAAATTTTTTTTTTAAGTAAAAATAAACTAAGAATAGGGCTGAGGGTGTAGCTTGGAGGTAGAATGCTCCTAAATGCATTCCCCAGTATAAAAAAAAAAAGCACCAAAAAATAAGAGACAATAACCAAGTGTGATGGTATACATCATAATCCTAGATACTGAGGAGGCAGAGGCAGGAGGATAGCAAGTTTCAGTCCAGCCCTAACAACGTAGCAAGACACTGTCTCAAAGTAACTGAGATCAGCCAGTCATGAAAATGAAGGGTCATATGTTTCCTCTCACACATGGAAGCTAGGGAGTAATGTGGATACCAGAGGGACTCCAGATAATGGAGGAGAAACTCCAGTGGAGCCAGGGAAGAGGTACAGGCAGAGGGGAGGGGGAGAGGGAGGGTTAATGAAGGAACTACTCCCGCCAGCTTGGTGTGCATATGTGAAAATACAAATGCCAAACTCAGCACCCTGTGTGATGAAGGGGGGGGGGAGCTGGGGAAAGCCCATCAAGTGCTCTGTGCATGGGTGTCATTACCACTATGATTTACATTGTGATGTGAGACTGTAATGCACCAAGAAAACTATAAAAAATGCTGGGAATACCACTCAGTGACAGAATATCCCTAAATTCAATCCTCACTGCCAAAAAGCAAAACAATAACAACCCAAAAGAACTCCTCAGAAACAAGCCTACAATAGATCCAGATATGTAAATTTGAAACTTGACCTCTTCAAAGATTTGAAAGATAAAATTTGGAATTGCAAGAGAGCTAGAAATAATATAGAATAAACAAATGGAAACAGTTAACGGAGGGGGAGATTAACTAAAACAATAAGGCCCTGGGTTCAGTTCCCAGAACCACCTCATAACAAAAGAGTTTACAGATAATATCCATTTGAAGACAAACAACAAACTAAATACAGATTTGAAGAAGTGATGGAAAGTACAGAAAATACAGGCGTGCTGGCACACACCTGCAATCCCAGTACTTGGGAAGCTGAGACAGGAAGGCCAGAAAGCCAGCTCAGCAACTCAGCAAGGCCCTCAGCAACTCAGTGAGACCCTGTTTTGAAATAAAATAGGTCTGGGAGTGTAGCTTAGAAGTACAATACTCCTGGGTTAAATCCTCACTACTAAAATAATATAATATAAAATAAATAAAAGGGACTCAGCTAAAAAGCTCAGGGGAATTAAACATGAGTACCAAAAAAAAAAAAAAAAAAAAAACGAGAAAGAAGAGAAAATAAGCCTTTTCACACAGACATTCTAGATGTACTCAAGAGATACGAGCCCTCATGTGAGAGGACTGAGATGCAGGCTCCTGCTTGAAGGGTGAACGAAGCAACTCTGACTCCTGAGAAGCAGCTTGGAATGCCAGGCTGGGAGGCAAGCACACTTCCTCTAATCAGGGAGCTATGAGTCTTGTCAAGTTCCCTTCAAGGATGGGAAGCAGCTCCGGGCCTCACTGAATGCCCTTCCCAGCATAGACATCTCTCAGAAAACTTACTGGTATGATAAACAGCTTAAGATGTTATGAGCGGTCACAGGCGTTGTTTGTTTCTAATTGTAAAACAAAGAGTTGCTTTGAGACTTGTCCTTTGGCTTTACTCACACACATCCATTGTTGCTTTAAGACAACCTTGTAATTTGTCTATGGATCCCATAGAAGCTTTCTCTATAAAAGTCTGATTGCTCTTTCAATAAAACATGCAGTGTACATGAAACCTGCATCCCCTGTGTCCCGTGAATCGGCCTTACCCTTAGGTCTCCAGTGCACTAGACACTGACATCCTCATATCTACCAAAAGACATGTACAAGAATATTCATAGAAAATTTACCAGAGTAAAAAATTAGAAACAATCTAAATGTCCCTCAACTATATCCATATAAAAGAATATTCACAGAATTAAAAGTAACTACTGGTGTAGAGAATGGGAATGAATCCTGAGACATGATCATGAAACAGAAAAGATTCGAAAGGCTACATGCTACACCATTCCATTCTTTAAAGTTCAAGAATGAGCAAAACTAAAGCACAGTACTGAAAGACAGAACAGTGGTCACCTCTACCTGAGACGGGCGGGGTATTTACTGACAAGGCAAGGGCACCAAGTGTGCAAGAAGTATCTGAATCTTCATCCGGATGAAGACCCTGGTCATGATTTTTATGTGTTAAAACGCATAAAACTAGCCGAGCATGGTGGCACGCACTTGTAATCCCAGGACTTGGGAGGCTGAGACAGAAGGATCGCAGGTTTGCGGTCAGCCTCAGCTACTTAGTGAGGCCCTCCACAACTTAGTGAGACCCTGTTTCAAAATAAAGAATAAAAAAGAGGACTGGGGGGTGTACCTCTGGGCTACCCTCCCAGACCTATTTCTTTGGAAACAGGATCTCGCTAAGTTGCTGCGGTTCTCATCAAACCTGCAATTGTCCTGTCTCAGCCCCCCAAGTCCTGGGATTACAAGTGCGTGCCACCATGTCTGGCTAAAAACAAGTTCTTAAAGAGATATAATAGCTGAGAAATTTCAAATGGTAATGTAAGACACCAATTAAAGAGATTCAGGAAACCTTATAAGTACCAAACAGGAAAAATACACCTCATCTGTATATTAACACAGTAAAACTACCAAAAACAAAAGAAAAAGACAAAGAGAACATAGTCAAAGAGAAAATGACATTTTTCCTTCAAAAAAAGTAACAATAAAGCCAGGGTATGGTGGCCTACATTAGTAATCCCAGGTACTTGGTAGGCCAAGACAGGAGGATCAAAGGCAGCCTTGGCAACATAATGAGATCCTGTTCCAAATAAGAAACAAAATTGGGCAGGGTGTAGTTTGGAGGTAGGATGTCTTTGGGTTCAATGCTCAGTCACACACACACACACACACACACACACACACACACACACACACAAGACTGATGTCTGACTACTCATCAGAAACATGGAAGCCAAAAGCAATGGAATGATAACTTGAAAATACTGAAAGAAAATAAATAAATGCTGAGAATTTTGCTCCTGGTAAAATATGTCTAGCTTGAACTAAAGTGGAAAGAAAAAAGTATCTCTGATAAACCAAAATATAAGAGATGGACACTTCTAGTGGTGAGATGAACTCTCCACTATGACTTCTCTCCCACTGATTATAACTAAAAACTCAAGATAAAAAACAAAAAGCAACTACTTGAGGACTCTGAAAAACAGATAAAAGCAGATACACAGGGGAGATAAATTAAATCCAGAAGAAGCAATTTATATAGGAGGTTCCTGTTATGAGGCCAAACGCATAGCTCTGGAAGCTGAACCAGCACTAGAAGAACTAGCACTCAGAAGGCAAAGGAGTCCTCCAACAGAGGACTAATGTCTAGAATATACAGAGAATTCGAGAAACTCACTAAGAAAACAACCCAATCAAAAAATGGCCAGGTGAACTCAAGAGACACTTCACAAAAGAAGAAATCCAAATGGCCAATAAATGTATGAAAAAATGTTCAACATTATTAGCAATCAAAGAGATGCAAATCAAAACTACCATGAGATTTCACCTCACCCCAATTAGAATGGCAATCATTCAAAGTATGGAGAATCCTCAGAATGCAAATGAACCTACGATATGATCCAGCAATACCACTTATAGATATCTACCCAAAAGAATTGAAACCAAATGACCAAACTAATGCATGCGTATCCATGTTCACAACCACTGAATTCACAATTGCCAAACTATAGAACCAGCCAAGATGTCCATCAACAGATGAAGAGATTATAAAACTATGGAATATGTATGCAATGGAATTTTATTCAGCCATAAAAAAACCCCCAAAATCACGTAATTTGCAAGAAATGACTGGAACTGGAGAACATTATGTGAAGTGAGATTAGTCAGTCAGAAAAAGTAAAAAATCAGATGCTCTCCTAATATGTGGATGCTAGGGAGACAAAGGGTCATAGGAAGAACTCTAGATGAAGAAAGAGAAACCACAGATAAGCAAATAAGGTGACCTAACTTAGGGGGTAAGAGGGAAATTCCCTAATGTAAATGACATACACTAACAAACATATCAAAGTCAATAACAAACCAAACATGAGAAGGGGTGAGGGAATGGGGTGGGAATTGTGGAAGGGCTAAATGAGTGATGTGTGCATATATGCCTCTACCATCTTATACCCCAGTAAGATGTATGACTACAATGCACCAATAAAATTTTTTTAAAAAAGAAGGCAAAGGAAAACTTGAGCATTGAACCCAAATAGGTTGACCGCCTCCTAAAACAAACCAAAAACATTCTCTAGAGGCTTTAAACAGATCCCAGAATCTCACAATAAAATACTCAAAATTCCCAAGATGCTATAAAAATATTTGACACAGGAAGAACCATGAAAATGTGACCAATTCTCAAGAGGAAAGGAAATCAACAGATGACAACCCATGATAACCCAGGCTGGAATTATCAAAGACATTAAAGTATCCACTAAAACTAAGTTTCATGAGGCAAAGGTTAATGCTCTGAAATAAATGCAAAGATAGATCTCAGCAGAGAAGTAAAAAGTAAAATAGAACTAAGTAAAAAAAAATTGTAGAGCTGGGTATGGTGGTGCATGCTTGTAATCTCAGTACTTGGGATGCTGAGACAAGAAGATCGCAGGTTCAAAGCCAGCCTCAGCTACTTAGTGAGACTCTGCTTACAAATAAAATATAAAATAGGTTTGGGAGTGTAGCCCGGAGGTAGAAGGTCCCCGGGCTCCTCAGTACCACAAAAATAATAATATTTTTTTACTATACATCAAAGTGTAGAATTTGGCACAAAACTGGACAAACAGACCAATGTAACAGAACGTCGTAAAACTAACACCCCAATACACACATGCACACAACATCTCAATGGCCAACAAACATGAACACTGCTAAACAACTTCAGTGGTCATCAGAAAATGCATATTAGGCCACCACAATAAAACAGCCCTCCTTACACACCCACCAAAATGGCAACTGATCAAAGCAACTCAACAAAATGCAGGTTTTCAAGACTTCACGTTCTTCTTATATAATGTTGGTGAAATAAAAATTGGTATCACTAAACTATTGAGTGTTATTATCAACTAAAGTTGAACGTATATTTTGAAAATTTTCTTTCTTTCTTTCTTTCTTTCTTTTTTTTTTTTTTTGCAGTACTGGACTGGGAATTAAATCAGGGGCACTCCACCACTGAACTATTTCCCCAGTCCTTTTTATTTTTGAGTCAAAGTTGAGTAGGCTGGCCTTGAACTTGGGATCCTCCTGCCTCAGCCTCCCTAATCACTGGGATTGGAGAGCTGCACCACCATAACCAGCTTATTTTTAAAATTCAATTTAAGCAACTTCACAAGTCAGGAGTAGTGGCGCATGACTGTAATCCCAGTATTTGGGAGGCTAAGAAAGGAGGATCAGAGATTTGAGGACAGCTTCAGCAAGTTGTGAGGCTCTCATTAACCTAATGAGATCCTGTTTCAAAAGATAAAAATAAAAAATAGGGTTTGGGTGTGTAGCTTGGAAGTAGACTGACTCTGGGTTCAATCCCCAGTACCAAAAATAAATCAATGAATAAACAAACAAACAAACAAACAGCCCCATTATCCCTTCCAGCTCACATTCTAAAAGCCTGTTTACCTGATGGCTTGAGTCCTCAGTGCTCTGCTTGATGAAGTCTTCCAACTCCTGTTTATCTTTCATTGTCTTCTCTAGCTGCTCATTAGCTTGCCTTAGCATCAGCTGCAGTTTCTTCACCTATACAATTTAAAGTCAATTAAAAAAAAAAGTAAGAACCAGGTTTGTTTGTTTGTGTTTGAAGTGATGGGAACTGAACCCAAGTTCTCCCACATTGTAGGCAAGGGATCTACACTGAGGTATATCATCAGTCCCAAATTCTTTTATGAGTCTAGTATAAAAAAAAAAAGTTTAAAAATCTTACCTAAAGCAAGGCATGACACACTTGTAATACCAGTACTTGGGAGGCTGAGACAGGAGGATTATGGGTTTGTGATGAGCCTCAGCAACTTAGTGAGACCCTGTTTTAAAAACAAAAATAGCACTGAGCGGGTAGCTTGGAGGCAGAATGCCTCTGGGTTCTATCCCCAAGTACTGGGAAAAAACAAAACAATACAAAAAACCCACCTAACTCCAGAGTCTTTTTAAATCTTTTCCCCCCCCCTGAGAAACATCATATATTTGTCAAATAAGGTAGATGAGATGAAGGACCTCAAGAAACAACTATGCTATGCTTTACAGTCAACAAATCACTTTTTTTTGGGGGGGGTGGTACTGGGGTTCCTGGAAGCCCTTCTACCTCTGGGCTACACTTCCAGACCTATTTTTACATTTTTTATTTGGAAACAGGGTCTCCTAAGCCAGCGCGCGCGGCTGGCTTCGAACCTGCGCGATCCTCCTGTTTCTGCCTCCCAAGCGCGGGGATTACAAGCGTGCGCCACCACGCCCGGCAACAAATCACTTTTATAACATAAGCTCACTTGAAAACTGCTGCTTCACTGGGCCCTCTCAGGTGTAACAAACTCCCTAGGTCTACTCCATCCACTGCCTTCAATCTACAAATTGTACAAATGTGAAATATAATGATTCTTCACTTAAGAGCTTTCAATGCCTCCCAGAGTCACTGGGGCCCAACCTCGACCTCTCCCGTCACCGCCCCTCAATGACCTCATCCTGGCCTTTGCAGTTTCCTTTCCAGTTATAACACCCCATGCTGGCCACATGGACCCACACACTTCCTAGAACACATGATTTTCTTTCATTACTCTTTTCCTCTGACATCTTTCCTGTCCCTGATTTCCTTTTCTTTCCTTCTCTACTTCTTCTCCCAACTAATTCTGACTTGGGCTCTAAAATAGGCGTGGCTCAAGTGTTGCTTTTCCCGAGTCCACGGTGAACTTGGATGCCCTTCTCTAGTTCTAGACATACATCTCCAGAAACAAACCACACTGGACTGATGTTTTCTTTCACAACGCTGAACATTCCTTACAGGTTAGTATCTCTTCTAGCTGTATCTGAACTGCCAGTGCCCAGCAACATGCCAGGCACAGATGAGGCATCAGGAAATACCCCAGAGATAACGGAGGAGTTGGCATGGTGGGACATGTCAGGAATCCCAGGGCTAGGGAGCTGAGACAAGAGGGCCACAGGCCAGCCTTGAGAACTCAGTGAGGCCCTCAGCAACTCAGTGAGAACCTGTTTCAAAATTAAAAAAAAAAAAAAAAAATTAAATAGGGCTGGGGGTGTAGCTCAGAAGTAAAATGCCCCTGGGTTCAATACCCAGAACCACCAAAAAATAAATAATAAAAAAAGTAAGAAATAACTAAGGACTCCAAAACAGTACATTTCCACGCCACAGTACAAAGGCCCACGGTGTAAGTTTATGAACAGCTTTAGAAACTAACCTTGGTCCTACCTATGAAAAAGGCATGTGCAGGAGCTCAGTACCAATAACATTTAAAATATTAAACCATCACCCTAATATGCCAAATGCTCTTTTAAAGACTCAGAAAACCATCTTCCTAAGAACCAAAGGATAATTATGAAGTGGATTAAAAAATTATGTCTATGTCTTCTGCCAGGCATGGTGGCACATGCTTATAATCCCAACATTGGGAGGCTAAGACAGGAGACTCACAGTTTGTGGACAAACTCAGCTAATTAGTGAGGCCCTTTGCAATTCAGTGAGACCCTGTTTCAAAATAAATAATAAGAAGTAGTGCTGGGGGTGTAGCTCGGAGGTAGAATGCCCCTGGGTTCCATCCACAGTACATACACACAAAAAAATGAAAAAAAAAATATGTCTTCCTTACACATGCTTCCAACAAGACTACTCTCTTGAAATTCTACACTATTTCCTAAATGGTATCAAGGTACTCATTATTCAACACTGTATTTGGAAAAGTATTTAAGACTTGTCAATCTAAGCATACCAAATCTACCAAACTTAATTTCTGTGACCCTACCAGTGAACCTTAACCAATTTAACAAATTTATGACAAGGTAATAATGAAGATTCCAAATCCCGGTTATTGACATTCAATGAAGGTTTCATTTTATCAGAGACAATATTCAGCCTCTTCTCTCGCGCCTCTCCTTATCATGAAGAATCCTCCAGGTGTAGAAGTCATGCCAGCCTCGTGGGTAGGCAGTGAGTGGAGAGGGAAGGGTGGGGGAGGAGAAGAGGCGCTGCTCCTCCAAGAGCAGCCATGGCACACGCGGCACTGGCCTGTTAATGGGGCACGAAGCAGAGCCCCACCAGCCCCCCCCAGAAATGTAATGACCACTGCACATGCCACATTACTTCATATATATTTTTTTCTTTTTTTGTGGTACTGGGGATGGAACCCAGGGGCTTTCTACCTCCGAGCTACACTCCCAGCCCTATTTTTTTTTTGTCTTTTTATTTTTGAAACAGGGTCTCACTGAGTTGCGAAGGGCCTCGCTAAGTAGCTGAGGCTGTCCAAGAACCACAATCCTCCGGTCTCAGCCTCCCGAATGCTGGGATTACAAGTGTGCACCATCATGCCTAGCTACTTCATAATTTAACAAGAGAGATATGCTTTGTAAATTTAGCAGTGGGGCAGGGAGGACAATTATGCACCTTCAGTGAAAACTACAATAGTTTCACCTATTTGGCATATCCAAATAAAACTCACCTGGTCTCTGGTTTCAGCCTCTTGAATTTGAATTCCTTGTAACTGTTTTTCATAATTGGAACACATATCACAACGCCTACCAAGTTTATTTCCAGCATTATGTACCTGAAGGGCATCAAAATTACCTCTTATCAGGTAGAACAAAATAGTTCTACATCACATTCTTAACACATGCATTGTCTTACTTATGTTAATTACAGCATGGAGTTTCTCCAAGGACTTACAAAAGTTGCATTACAGTTTCAGATTCTAAAAAGTCATAATCACCAGTTCTGAGGGAAAAACAAGGGACACAACACCAAGAGGAGGCCAAGGACCACAAAACACCACATTTAAGGAAACCACAATACAAGCTAAAGGTGCTACCCTGTAGCATTCACAACCCAGCCAATAAAGAAAGGTAAAAAACAAACACAGTGCCAATCCCCATTTGGCCGGCTTAGTACCTATTACAAAACAGATTTGAAGGTGTTAACTAGCATCTTCTCATCAATGTTTTGCATGAGACCAAAGAGAATAGTTTCTTTCAAGCTTAATAGGATACTCCACTAACTGATCAAATGCTTCCTTAAAGAGAAATAGCCCAAGTGAGGGAAAGCACTGCAAGTCAGAAAACCTAGCTAGAGCCGGGCCTGGTAGCACATACCTATAAACCAGTACTTTTGGGGGGCTGAGACAGGAAGATCATGAGTTCATAGCCTCAGCTACGTAGTGAGGACCTCTGCAACTTAGTAGGACCCTGTTTAAAAAAAAAAGAAAAGAAAAATAATTAAAAACAGGGCTGGGGGTGTAGCTCAAAGGTCGAATGGCCCTGGGTTCAATCCCCAGTACCTTAAAAAAAGAAAAAAGAAAAAAAAATCCTAGCCAGGCATAGTAGCATTACTTAGGAGGCTAAGGCAGGAGGATTGCAGGTTTGAGGCCAGCCTCAGAAATTCATCAAGGCCATCAGCGACTGAACAAGACCCTACCTCAAAATAAAGATTAAGAAGGAAGGGGGTGTGCTTGGAGATAGAATGCCCCTGAGTTCAATCACCAATACTTAAAAAAAAAAAAAAATCAGAAAACCTGTTTTCTTGTTGTTGTTTGTTTTTGTTTTTGTTTTTCAGGTCTGGGGATGGAACTCAGAGCCATTTAACTTCCGAGCTTCATCCCCTGCCCTATTTTTTATTCTTTATTTTGAAAAAGGGTCTCACTAAGTTTCGGAGGGCCTAAGTAGCTGAGGCTGTCCACAAACCCAAATCCTCCTGTCTCAGCCTCCTGAATGCTGGGATTACAAGCGTGCGTCACCACGCCCAGCTAGAAAACCTGGATTCTAACCCAAGTTCTGCCACTAGGTCAAGAACACTTGAGCAGTGCTTAATCTTTCTGAGCTAGTTTTCTAGCTCGCTTGTAAACCCCACGCTTGGGAGGCTGAGACAGGAGGATCACACAGGGTCGCAGCCAGCCTCAGCTACTGAGTGAGGCTCTCAGCAACTTGGTGAGACCCTGTTTCCAAATAAAGTATAAAATAGGTATGAGAATAGAGCCCGGAGGTAGAAAAGGCCCTGTGTTCCACCCCAGTACCACAAAAATAAATAAATAAAGGTGGTCTTCTTTCTCTCCCATATTGTCTACCTTCTCTGTAAGTCCACTCTCTTTAGCAACTGCTAATAAGTATTTGCTTGAAACCTAAGGTAAAATGAGTAAGTGTGAATCCTGGAATGCACTCAGTGTTAGAGAACTGCTAACATGTTGAGCTCCTCTAACTTAGCAATGCCCATCAGGCAGGCGGCTCCAGCCTTTGCAGTGTGATTTCAGGTAGAGAGGCTCAGAGCCAACCCCTTTAGACACTCGGCTCCTGCTCTGTCACAATAATGTGGAAGAGCCAAAGCAGATTCCGACAAGGGAGATAACAGGAGTTGACATTTCCTTGCTGACCCCAGGAACTATTTACTGAAGGACCAATAAATCCCAGGTCTACCTTTTGTCTCGGAGTAAGTAAGAGGAAGTAGGTCAGAACAACGCACCTCTTTCTGCAGGAGATTCCACTCCGTCTCGCTGACTAGGCGGTAGCCACTGGGGGACACGAATGTGCTCTCCGCGCCCTGGGTCACACTGGAGAGGAGGGATGCGGTCTCTTCCTGTTCTGGCGTCATCGCCTTAATTGCTCGTTCTTGATCTTTGGTTAACATGAACCCACTTGGCATCTGCAGTGACCCAAGGGATGCGGTATCAAAGTTCTCAGACACCGAATCTGCGCCTACCAGTGGTCCGAAATCCGACTCGTCCAGGTTGCCAGCTGACTTTGCTTTGTAGTTGTAGCCTAAAGCTTTGGACTGCAACGAGCCTGAGGTTCCCAAGCTGTCTGTAGACTGTGCTCTCCGGAGTCCGTCTTTAAACATGTCATTATCCGATTTACTGAAGGGATCTCCAGATGGTAATAGTAAGTCCGCATCTAAAGAATGGACAGAACCATGTGTGCTGTCTAACTGCTCCTGAAATGTGAAAAGAGACACTGTCAAGTTAGACAATTCCCTACAGCTCCACACATTAAATGTATTTGCCAGGTTACACATGACAATCATTAATATACTGCCTTTTTTTTTTTTTTTTTTTTTTGCAGTACTAGGGGTAGAACTCAGGGGTGTTCTACCTCCAGGCTACACCCCCAGCCCTATTTCTTTTCTTTTTCTTTTTTTAAATTTTTTATTGGTGGGGAGAAACTGGGCCCAGTAAGACCCTGGATCCCGGGCAGAGGTCGCGCGGGGCACGCTGGAACCTGGAACAGCCGGGGCCCAGGTTGCGGGACTCTGGGCCCTGGGCTGGGCTGCGCAAAGCACGCCAGACCCCTGGAGAAACCAGTCCCAGTAAGACCCTGGGTCCCAGGCAGGGGTTGCGCAGGGCACGCTGGAACCCGGAACAGCCAGAGCCTGGGTCGTGGGACTCTGGGCCCCGGGCCGGACCACGCGTAGCACGCCAGACCCCTGGAGAAACTGGGCCCAGTAAGAGCCTGGGTTCCGGGCAGGGGTTGGGTGGGGCACGCCGGACCCTGGAACAGCCGGGGCCCGGGTCGCAGGACTCTGGGCCCCAGGCGGAGTAGTGCGAAGCACACTGGACCCATGGGGAAACAAGGCCGGGTCACAGTGCTACTGAGTGCCTGATCCCATTACCCCCTCAAACCACACATACTGTCTTCTCTTATTTAAAAAAAAAAAAAAAAAAAAAAAAGGAAAAGAAAAAGAAAATAGAAAAATATCGGAGAGGGGTTAAGAAGGCCGTTGAGGATGCCAGGATACTGGAGATGCAGACAAAACTTATCCAAATGAACTAGAACTTATGGAAAAATTCCCCGTGAAGGAGGACTGCTGTTTCTATATATTGTTAAGAATCTCAGATATCACCTGTAAGGAGAGAGTTTAGTGGAGATCAAGGAGAAAGGCGGTGTTGAAAGCGGTCTCCGCGATGGTGGTGGAGACTTGTATTCAGGAAAAGGAGAAATTGGATCCTACCAACCTTATTTCTTTGGAGAAATTACACCAAATGTCAAATGCTACCGTCGCGCGTGCTTAGGAACACTGGACAACATTCAGAGTGGAAAAAGAGCTTGGGAAAGATTTGAAATGGTGGAGGCAGTGGCAATGGCAGTGGCCAGTACTCAGGGGAGGCAGAGATCTGATGCATTATACCCGGAACCTTTGAAATAATAACCCCAGAGGCAGAATGCTACCACCACGCACTCTCGAGAACATGGGACAATTGGTTGGGTGAAGAGGGTGCTCGGAGTGAAGCCTGCCGAGGGGTTAGACCGGTGCTGGGGCCAGCGAGGCTGGCATCGGAGCCTTCCATGAGGCAAGGCCGCTACTGGGGGCTCCAAGGCTGGGATTGGAGCCTGCCGAGGGGTTAGGCCGATGCTGGGGCCAGTGAGGCCGGGATCGGAACCTGCCACGGGGTTAGGCCGATGCCGGGGCCAGCGGCCAGCATCAGAGCCTGCCGTGAGGCAAGGCCGGTGCTGGGGCCTCTGAGGCCGGGATTGGAGCCTGCTAAGGGGTTAGGCCAGTGCCAGGGCCAGCGGCTGGCATCGGAGCCTTCTGTGAGGCAAGGCCGCTACTGAGGCCTCCAAGGCTGGGATCGGAACCTGCCAAGGGGTTAGACCAGTGCTGGGACAAGCGAGGCCAGCATCGGAGCCTGCCATGAGGCAAGGCCAATGCTGAGGCCTCCGAGGCCGGGATAAGAGCCTTCCGAGGTGTTAGGCCGGTGCCGGGGCCAATGGCCAGCATCGGAGCCTGTCATGAGGCAAGGCTGGTGCTGGGGCCTCTGAGGCCTGGATCGAAGCCTGCCGAGGGGTTAGGCCAGTGCCGGGGCCAGCAGCCGACATCGGAGCCTTCCGTGAGGCAAGGCCGCTACTGAGGCCTCCGAGGCCGGTATCAGAGCCTGCCTTGAGGCTAGGCCGGTGCTGGGACCAGCGAGGCTGGGATCAGAGCCAGCTGAGGAGTTAGGCAGGTGTCGGGGCCAGCAAGACCAGAATCGGGGCCTCGCATGAGGCAAGGCCGCTGCTTGAGCCAGCGAGGTCTGGATCAGTCCACCGGGTAGCCAGGCCACTACTGGGGCCGTCAAGAGTGGGATTGGTACTTGCAACACGGCATGCACAGAGAAATATCACAAAATTAAAACCAGATGCTTCCCCTAAGCAGCAAAAACTAGAAGGAAAGGGGCAACAGGAAGAGCTCGAGCTATAGAAAGGGCCCTATAGTGAAGCAACTAAGGAGACCAATCAGAGGGTATGGAATAGGGGAGGATGGAGCCTCTTTAAAACGCAGGAGGTACATAAACAAATGTATCAAAGTTAATCACCAAACAAGCATGGGATAGAGGGAGGGGGAGGGAATGGGATGGGGGCTGGATGAGGGCTAATTGGATGATGTGTGCTTGTATATCCTCTCAAGGCTTGTATTCCAATGTGATATACGATTACAATGCACCAATTAAAAATAAATAAATAATTTTTATTGGTGCATTATATTCATCATCATATTGGGGTAAAAAACTTGTGTGAACATACATGTACACATCACCCATTTAGCCCCTACCCAATTCCCACCCCATTCCCTCCCCAGCCCTCCTTCCCTTGCTTGGCTTAGTGGTTGGCTTCGATATGTGTAAGTACATTGTGTGTTTTAGAGAATTTCCTCTTCCCCTCTCCCATCCCCTCATTTAGGTTGTCTTGTTTGCTCCTCTATAGGATTTCCTTTTTCATCTAGAGTTCCTCCTATGACCCATTTCTCCTTAGCTTTCACATATTAGGGAAAGCATCCGATTTCTTATTTTCTGTGACTGACTAATCTCGCTTAGCATAATGTCCTCCAGTTCTAGTTTTTCTTTATTTTTGAAATTGAAACAGGGTCTCACCAAGTTGTGGAGGGCTCACTAAGTAGCTGAGGCTGGCTCAAAATTACAATCCTCTTGTCTCAGCCTCCCAAGTGCTGGGATTACAAGCGTTGGCCACCATACCCGGCGCCTGTCTTTTCTTAATTACTGAACATTTGAGTGTCTTCTATATGCTGGGCACTAAAGGAGGCACTCAGAATGTAAGCAAGCAATATATAAATGCTGATCTCACGATTTTTGCAGTTTCTTGAAAAAGACAAACAAGTAAGCAGGCTTTTCAAAACTATATTTAACAAAATGTTAGGCTAATGCTATGAACTGCATGCTCAGACAGCTCAAGGGCAAAGGTGGAGCTTCACTAATCTGCTGAGGGCCTTGCTAAGTTGCCGAGGCTGGCCTCAAACTTCAATCCTCCCATCTCAGCCTCTGTAGAACTGGGAATACAGGTATGTACCACCATGCCTAGATAATATCCACTTTTTTTTTTTTTTTTGGTGGTATACTGAGGATTGAACCCACGAGCATTCTATCTCTGAGCTACATCTCTAAGCCTATTTTATTTTCTATTTTGAAACAAGGTCTAACTAAGTCATGCAGGGTCTTGCTAAATTGCAGCTGGCCATGATCCCACAATCCTCCTTTCTCAGCCTAAGTACTGAGATTATAAGTGTACACCCACACACCTAGCACCACTCAATTTTGTGTGTGTGTGTGTGTGTGTGTGTGTGTGTGTGTGTGTGTGGTACTGGGGTTCCTGGAAGCCCTTCTACCTTCGGGCTACACTCCCAGACCTATTTTATATTTTTGAAACAGGGTCTCTTACGCCAGCGCGGCTGGCTTCGAACCTGCACGATCCTCCTGTCTCCACCTCCCAAGCGCAGGGATTACAAGCGTGCGCCACCACGCCCGGCCACCACTCAATTTTTAAAACAATTATAATAGAAGCCATTCACATTTCTAAAGGCAAAAGGTAGACCACTGCCACTACACAACACAGTTTCATAGTTGATGGCGAAATAAGAAAAAATAACACATCTTTCTTTTTTGTTCATTGTTTGGTACTGGGGATTCAGCCCAGGGGTATCTTACAACCACACCCAACTTCAAAATAAAAGTTTAAAAGGGCTGGGGAGCCAGGCACAGTGGGGCACATGCCTGTAATCCCACAGTACTTAGGAAGCTGAGACAAGAGAATCACAGGTTTGAGGCCATCCTCAGCAATGTAGCAAGGCCTTGTTTTAAAATAAAAAATAAAATGGGACTGGAGGTATAGCTCCAAGCTAAAACCCCTCCTTGGGTTCTATCCTCAGTATCATAAAAAGGGGGAGGGAGGGCTAGAGATACATTCCAGTGGTAGAGGCCCTGGATTCCTTCTGATGGGAAGGAAAAAAATATACCAAGAAAATAATCAACATATCCATAATGATTTCTGCACAAGGAAAAAAATATGTAACACTACTTAATAAAAAAATGTAAAGTACTAAAAATCAGAGCCACCTTGACAACCACTGTGGCACTCACGGTTTTTAATTTTCTGAATTTCATGATGTTTTACTATCTTGGAGTTTCTGAAGGCTAGGGAGAAACTTCACCTCTCAGAGATAGCTAATGCTTAAAGGTAATAAACCACTCACCTGCTTATAAATATGCCTTTCATTTGTAAATCAACCAATCTAATACTCCACCTCCTTTCCCTTTCTGATATTAAGCTACTTCTCTCCCTGCCTTAAATGACCCCAGAACAGGTACGCTCTAATTCCCAAGCCTGTGGGAATTACTCAGCCTGGCCATCCCCCCTACCCTTCCTTGCTTCTCCTAGGGAAATTTCAGTGGCGCCCTGACCCTGCTTCCCATGTTCTTTCTGCCTCCAGACTTGCTCTGATACTTCCCCCATGAGGCCCTACAAGATATGCTGTGACTCTCATTTCTAAGGAAACGGTGAGCCAGGGATGTAACTCAGCAGCTACTCAGCATGCAAGAGCCTTGGGTGAGCCAGGCCTAGTGGCACACTCTTGTGATCCCAATATTTGGGAGGCTGAGACAGGAGGGTCATGGTTCACAGCCAGCCTCAGCTACTTAGTGAGGCCCTTTGTAACTCAGTGAGACCCTCTTTAAAAATAAAGAATAAACCGAGCGTGGTGGCGCAAGCTTGTAATCCCTGTGCTTGGGAGGTGGAGACAGGAGGATCATGCAGGTTCGAGGCCAGCCATGTGGCTTAAGAGACCGTTTCCAAATTTAAAAAGTATAAAATAGGTCTGGGAGTGTAGCCTGGAGGTAGAAGGGTTTCCAGGAACCCCAGTACCACCAAAAAAAAAAAAAAAAAAAAAAAAAAATTTAATGAAAAAATTTAAAAATAAAGAAAAAATAGGGCTGGGAGTGTAGCTAGGAGGTAGAATGCCCCTGGGTTCCATCCCTAGCACTGTTAAAAAAAAAATAATAATAATAATAATAAGCCTAGGGTTAGAAAAAAAAAAGTGTAGCCGGGTGTGGTGGCGCACGTTTGTAATCTCTGCACTTGGGAGGTGGAGACAGGAGAATCGCGCAGGTTCAAAGCCAGCCGCACTGGCTTAAGAGACCCTGTTTCCAAATTAAAATATAAAAAAATAGATCTGGGAGTGTAGCCCGGAGGTAGAAGGGCTTCCAGGAACTCAGTACCACCAAAAAAAAAAAAAAAAAAAAAAAGCGTAGCATTAAACTGTTCGTTTAACACTGGGTGTGGTGGGGCACAATGGTAATCCCCGCACTTGGGAGGCGGAGACAGGAGGGTCGGTCAGGTTTGAAGCCAGTCTTGCTGGCTTAAGAGACTCTGTTTCCAAATAAAAATATAAAATAAAATAAGTCTGGGAGTGCAGCTTGGAGGTAGAAAGGTTTCCAGGAACCCCAGTACCACCAAAAACAAAACAAAACAAACAACAACAACAAAAAAAAACTATTCTAACAGCATTGACCTTTCTATGTTGTCACTCAGCCACATTATAAATTAATATGTGGGCACAAATTAGTAGGGAATTAACTGGCTAAAGAAATTGCAGTACATTTAGATGCTGAAATTCTGTCAGCCAAGAAATGTCTTTTTGGGGGGAGAAGGGGAACTTAATAATGTGCAAAAACCTAAAGATTTAAGTGAAGGAAAATATACATAAAACATGTAGTCACAATATGAAAAATGTTTTAAAAGTACAAATAGAAACATATTTATATTATCTCTGGAAAAGAAAAGAGGGAGAAGATAGGACATACATAAATTATAGAGAAGGTTCTCTCTGGGCGGAAGCATCTATGTGGGCTTTTCTGTGCTTTCCAAATTTTCCAATTATTACTATTTTTTGTTTGTGTGTGGTACTGGGGATGGAACCCAGGAGTGTACCTCTGAGCTATATCCCCAGCCCTACTTTTTTATTCTTTATTTTGAAACATAGTTTCACTGAGTTGCAAAGGGCCTCACTAAGTAGTAGCTGAGGCTGTCCACAAACTGTGATCCTCCTGTCTCAGCCTCCCAAATGCTAGGATTATAAGCATGCACCACCATGCCCAGCTTCCACTTACTTTTATAGCGAGGAAAGCATATTCTAAGCCAGGCATGGTGGCACACACTTATATTCCCAGCATTTGGGAGGCTGAGACCAGAGGATCGTGATTCACAGACAGCCTCAGTTACTTAGCGAGGCCCTTGGCAAATAAGTGAGATCCTGTTGCAAAAATAGAAAGACTATACAAAATAGGGGTTAAAGTGTAGCTCAGAGGTACAATCCTCTGGGTTCCATCACCAGTACTGCAAAAAATAAAAAATAAACAAATAAAAAAGCATATCCTAAGCATCAGGTTAAGGAAGATATGAGGTCCTACAAATTCCAAGTGTCAACAGCAATAAATCTAAGTCTCCAAAGCATTCCACATGCATTTTAAGTCACCAGCTAGCTGGGTATGGTAGTGAGAACCTGTAATCCCAGCATTTGGGAAGCTGGGACAAGAGGATCACAGGTTCACAGCCAGCCTCAGCAAGCAGTGAGACTCTCATCAATCTAATAAGACCTATTTCCAAATAAAATAAAATAGGGCTAAGGGTGTAGCTCGGTGGTAGAATGTCCCTGAGTTCAATCCCCAGTACTAAAAATAAACATAAGATAATAAACCACCAGCTAAAGTAAACTGTCATTATTCTCAACACAAAACAATTATACTCAACATTCAAACTAATCTGAAAGCCTAAAAGATATTTCAAATGTTAGGAAATACTGTTATATACAATGTTATATTGATCTGCTAAGATACACTCAAAAATAAAAACTATAGTATTATAAATCAGGAAACAAATTTCCCTTTCCCGTTTTTTTTTTTTTTTTTTTTTTTTCTTTCAGACATTCCTTTCTAGAATGACTTGGTAGAATGACTGCATAAGGCAAAAACTTGGCTGTAACCAAAAACTGAGACATTCTCCTGGGAGTTTAACTATTAAAAAAACACACAACAGAATTAAGCCAAGTGGTTCTCAGCATATGCTCCAAAACAAAGAATGTACAAAAACAACTACATCATACTTTTCAGTGTCTATGAGGATTTTTAAAAAGTATTTTAAAGTTGGGAATGGTGGAACACACTTGTAATTCCCTGTATTTGGGAAGATGAGAGAGGAGAAATATAGCTGTGTCCTGAGAATTTAGTGAGACCATCCGCAGCTCAGGTACTTTTTCAAAATAAAGAATAAAAAATAGTGCTGGGGTATATGCAGAGGCAGAGGCAGAATGTCCCTGGGTTCAATCCCCAGGACTGCAAAAAAAAAAAAAAAAAAAAAGGTTTTTAGTGCAAATTATATACAAACATGAAAATACAAGCGGCTAGGAAGCAGATTATACAAGGCACAGAGTGAATCTGCAACCTAAACAGAAATGTGACATCTCTGAAAGTGAAGACTGTTGCCCCAATTTAAATGAAAGTTGCTCACCAAGCTGTAAGGAGGTGGGGGTTAGGAAAATGTGTAGAAAATTTTCTTTCTTTCTTTTTGTAATGAGGATCGAACCCAGGGCCTCATATATGCTAGGCAAGCACTCCACCACTAAGCTATACTCCCAAGCACCCTCAGTATGAAATTATAAGCAGCAGAAACAACATACACAAGGCATATTAGCATAGACCGTAAGCAGACATTCCTGGGTAGATGACTGCATAAGACAAAAACCATGGAGTATTTGGCTGTACCCAAATACTGAGACATCCCCCTGGGAGAACAGCAGGTCTGGATATAACCAAATGAGAGCAGGGGATAAGGCAGAAGGGTCATTCAACTGGGAAGGCCCGCGTAGGCCAAACTAGGGACTTTTCTTTTTTTTTTTTTTCTTTCTTTCTTTCTTTCTTTTTTTTTTTTTTGTGATACTGGGGTTCCTGGAAGCCCTTCTACCTCTGGACTACACTCTCAGACCTTTTTTTAATATATTTTTTTAAATTTGGAAACAGGGTCTCTTAAGCCAGCAAGGCTGGCTCTGAACCAGCGCAATCCTCCTGTCTCCGCCTCCCAAGCGCAGGGATTACAAGCGTGCGCCACCATGCCCGGCCTACTTTTCATCTTAAGGGCATTTCCTTCACTGAAAAGGAACTAGCACCATCAGTTCTGAATGATGAGCAGAGGGATTTCAATATTCAGAAAGACAGCGTAAGAGCACATACAAGTGAGCGCCGTGCATGGTGGTGCACAACTGTAATCCCAGTACTTGGGAGGCTGAGGCAGGCAGGTCCCAGTTTCAAAGCCAGCCTTGGCAACTTAGTGAGGTTCTCAGGAACTTTGTGAGACCCTGTTTCCAAATAAAAAATAAAAATAGGGCTCGGTATGTAGCCCAAAGATAGAATGCCCCTGGGTTTCATCCGCAGCACAAGGGACGGAGGGAAGGAGGGAAGAAGGAAGGTGCATGCCTTCCAGAAGAAGGAAACAATATGTAAGGGTATAGTGTGACTTGGTACAATAACCAATGTGTTCAGCATTCTTGTTATGAAGAGTCTCGGTGGTCTGAGTCAGGAAACTGTGAGCAGTGATGTAGGTAATGGGGTCAGTGGTGGTGTTTGAGTAAAGGAGTGCCTAACTGCAGCTTCACTTAAGAAAATGATATGGCACCAGGCATGGTGGCACACGCTTGTAATCCCAGCATTCAGGAGGCTGAGACAGGTGGCTTGTGGTTCACAGACAGCCTCAGCTACTTAGTGAGGCCTTTTGCAACTCAGTGAGACCCTGTTTAAAAAATTAAAAGACTAGCCGGGCATGGTGGCGCACACTTGTAATCCCCGCGCTTGGGAGGCTGGCGCACACTTGTAATCCCCGCGCTTGGGAGGCTGAGACAGGAGGATCGCACAGGTTCAAAGCCAGCCTCAGCTACTTAGTGAGGCTCTCAGCAACACAGTGGGACCCTGTTTCCAAATAAAATATAAAATAGGTCTGGAAGTATGGCCTGGAGGTAGAAAAGCCCAAGTTCTACCCCAGTACCATAAATTAGACACTCAGCTGGGAGTAGTGGCGCACCCTTTTAATCCCAGTACTTAGGAGGCTGAGAGGAGGATCACAGATTCCAGGTCAGCCTCAGTGACTTAGTGAGGCCTTCCACAATTCGTGAGCTCCTTTTTCTAAAAAAGAATAAAATTTAGGGCTGGGGGTGAAGCTCGGAGGTAAAATTCCTCTGTGTTCAATCTCTAGTAGAAGAAAAAAAATAAGTAAACAAACAAAATAAAATAAACAAGACATTCAAATTATTAGCAAAATTATTCACATCAAAAAACATTTTGCAGCCTGATGTGGTGGCATACACCTGTAATCCCAGAACTTTTGAGGCTGAGACAAGAGGATTGCAGGTCGAGGCCAGCCTCAACAACTTAGTGAGATCCTACTTCAAAATAAAACTAAAATAAAGCTAGGGTGTGCTCAGAAGTAGAATGCCCCTGGGTTCAATCCCCACTACCATAAAAAAGCAACAACATAAAATGTAAAAATAAACCAAAAAAAATTTTTTTTTTTTTTTTTTTTTTGGTGGTACTGGGGTTCCTGGAAGCCCTTCTACCTCAGGGCTACACTCCCAGACCTATTTTTTTTACAGTTTTATTTGGAAACAGGGTCTCCTAAGCCAGCGCGCGGGGCTAGCTTCGAACCTGCGCGATCCTCCTGTCTCTGCCTCCCAAGCGCGGAGATTACAAGCGTGCGCCACCACGCCCAGCCAAAAAAATTTTTTTGCAGACATCATTTAAAGATTTATTCTTTGTATTAAAATTTGAAACTAGTGGTAAAAAAGAACATCTAAATATTTCTTAAGGTAAATGAAATGCCAACATATTTCATACAGTGCTACTTGCAATGCTATTAAAGCTGTCAATAAATACTGTGATTTTATCTTTCAGCTATTCACTTCCCAGATGAACAATGTACTTGACTGATATTAATCTAAAATGGGGACCGAATTTGTTTATTTTGAGACACCTCAAATTCCAGAGCTGGGACTAAAGGTGCATGCCACCACACCTAGCTTATTTAGTAATTTTAATTACAGATTCACTATACCTCTTCATTTGATAGCTGGGCTGAAGATTCTTCTTGAGTTAAAGCACACACTACCGGAATTCTTACTTCTTCCTCAACATCTATTTTTTGGTGATTCTTTCTTTTACAAAGTCTTTGTTGTTCATCGTCCTCCTGAAAGTTAGGAAGGAATAAACCCATATATTATCCTGGGAATCTGTACTTAACAAATCATACAGATCTCTAACGACTCAAATGAGAAAGAGCGGAAAGTTTACAGTAACAGAAAGTCGGACACTCAGCTTATGTTTTGTAATGACATCTAGGGGCTTCTGGTCATAACAAAATATTTTAACACTATAGGTACAAAGTAAAAAACTCTGCTATTAAAAAAAAATCAAAAGCTGGGTGTGGTAGTGCGTGCTTGTAATTCTAGTACTTGGGAAACAGAAAAGAGGATTACAGGTTCATGACGAGCCTCAGCTATGTAAAGGGACCCTGTTTTAAAGTAAAGAATAAAAAATAAGGTCGGGGTATAGCTCAGAGGTAGATGCCTGTGGGTTCAATACCCAGTTCTAGAAAGGAAAAAAAAAAAATCAGAGCTGGGTATGGAAGCTCATGCTTGTGATCTCAGTTCTTGAGAGGCTGAAACAGCAGGATTGCAGGCTCCAGGCCAGCCTCAGCAACTCAGTGAGACCCTGTTTCAAAATAAAAAATAAAAATAGGGCTGAGGGTGCAGCTCAGAAGTAGACTGCCTCTGGGTTCACTTAAAAAAAAAAAAAAGAATAAAACAAAATAAAAAAGAAAAAAATCAGGAAGCAGCCTTCAAAAGAAGCATACTATATTGGCAAAACAAAAGAAAACTAGTTTCCCCCTTCAAATAATCAAAAAACTAAATGAAATTTTATTTAGGACATACTTTCAGATTATTGTAGAAAATAGGAAAAGGTTATTATATTATACACACATTATACATTATAAATATATACAAATTTATATGAAATAATTTCACTCAATGAAAATGAGTACTATCGACACCATCTTTAACCCCCATCCTACACTGTTTGGTCGAGGAAGGACAAACAATACTACACGTTAAGTTCTACAGGAAGAGAAAAACAAGACTGATTTCATCTTCCCGGTCTACCTCACATGAAAACCACATAAGTTTGGGGGTTTTTTGTTTTGTTTTGTTTTGCGGTACTAGGGATTGAAATCAGGGGTATTTTGCCTCCAAGCTATACCTCTCCAGATCTTCTTTATTATTTTTAACCAGAACCTTAAGCCACACATAGTGGCACAGACTTGTAATCCCAGCATTTGGGAGGCTGAGACCAGAGAATCGCAGTTCGCGGACATCCTCAGCTACTTAGTGAGGCCAGAGGATCACGGTCCGCGGACAGCCTCAGCTACTTAGGCCCTCTGCAACTTAGTGAGTCCCTTTTTCAAAATAAAGAATAAAAAATAGGGCAGGGGGTGTAGCTTAGAAGTCTTTTGCCCCTGGGTTCCTTCCCCAGACCCGCAAAATAAATAAATAAAATAAAAACTAGAACCTTGCTAAGTAGCTCAGGCTGGCCTCAGACCCCCTGCCTCAGCCTCCCACGTCCTGGAATTACAGGTGTGTGCCCATGTGCCCAGCCGGGATAAAGCTTTACATATAAAGCCTTTGCACAATGCCAGCACACAGCTCAATGAATGTTAATAACCTAAATACAACCTTAGTAAAGTTTAGATTACTTAAAAGGGCAGAAAAAGAGGCTTGAAAAGAGATGTGCTTTAGAATTTAAATCCTTGAGACAAAAAGAAACATCTGCAAAACAAAATCTAACCTAAATCAGATCAAGAGACAATTTTTTTTCCTTTTTTTTTGCAGTACTGGGGACTGAGTCCAGGGGCATTCTACCTCTGAGCTATACCCCCAGTCCTATTTTTATTTTCTATTTTGAAACAAGGTCTCACTAAGTTACAGAGGACCTCACTAAGTAGCCGAGGCTGCCCACGAATCTGCGATCCTCCTGTCTCAGCCTCCCAAGTACTGGGATTACAAGCGTGCGTCACCACGCCCGGCTGACAACTTAAAATACTTCTTAAACTACCTAGAAAAGCAGTTAACACTTTTATGTAGCTATCCTAAGGAAATGTTTGCCCATGTATACAACATGGTATATGATATGATGTTAGCAGCAACACTATTTAAGATGACAAAGAAGGGGGAGAAAAAGTTACATCTCCATTATAAAGAGATGAATAAAACTCTGATATGAAAATATATCCAGGATAATGCTTATGGAAAAGTAAGTTACAGAATAAATACTTATAGCATGATACAAGTTGTATGGGGAAAGAGAGAGATTTCCCTTAACACACAGAATTGGTTGGGAAGATTACTAAATTGGACAATGCGGTTACTTCCAAGGAAGAGAGGTATGGGAAAAGATGACAAGAGGAATGTTCATTTGATCACTTTATTAATTCATTTTGTATTTCAATATTTGTGTTATTGTTTTGTTTTGTGCATACTGGGGATGGAACCCAGGGGCATTCCACCTCTGAGTTACACCTCCAGCCCTATTTTTTATTCTTTATTTTGAAACGGTCTCACTAAGTTGCAGAGGGCCTAAGTAGTTGAGGCTGGCCACAAACCTGTGGTCTTCCTGTCTTAGCCTCCCAAGTACTGGGATTACAAGCATGCACCACCATGCCCAGCTTTATTTATTCTTTATTTTGAAACAGAGTCTCACTAAGTTGAGAAGGACCTAAGTTGCTGAGGCTGGCCACAAACCTGCAACCCTCCTGCCTCAGCAGCCCAAGTACTGGGATTATAGGTGAGTGCCACCATACCCAGCTTAAATATTTGTATTTTGTTCCGTATTTGTATATAAAATGAACTTTATTATTGCATTTATATTTCATTTGCAGTTATACTTTGTTATTTGTATTTAATTATTTTGTGTATAAAAACTTCATACAAGAATGTGTGTTATTCATGTAATTTAAGTCATTTTTCTTAAAGATAAGGAGAAACAGGATACACAGCACTCTGGACGCCTGTCTTTTCATATCCATCAGCCTCTCCATCCTCATCCTGTTACCTTCTAATCAGGCTTTTTTAAAATTGGTACGCTGTAATCATACAGCTTGATGAGGTATCACTCACTTATAGCCCTTCCCAATTCCCACCGCTCCCGTCTAGCCTTAGTGACTGACTGACTTTGAAGTGTGAGTGTCCATCATAGGCACTAGGTACTTCCTGCTTCCCTCTCCCCACCTCCCTCAGCTGGGCCACACTCGTTACTCATCTAGGTTGAATTCGCCTTCATTGTCTAGAGTCCCTCCAATGTCCCATTTTCTCCCAAGCTTCAACATATTAGGGGGTGCATCCGATTTTTTACTTTTAATCAGGTTTTTAAAACAATGTCACCAAAAATGTGGCCCTAGGAGAACTACAGAGAAAAATTTCTCAGAAACATGCACTGTTGCACCCTGAATTCTTCAAAAAGGGTAATTTTTAAATCATTTTTCCCACAGACAAGATCAATTTGTAAAACTGAAAAACAAAATTCCTCAAATGCAAACATTATGGGTCTTTTTTAGGCAGCACTCAAAGGGGGGAGATCTAGGGGCAGGGTGTGTACTGGAGTGGTAGAGGATGGACAAAGGCCAGGAATAGATCCCCAGCACTGCAAAGTAACAATGACAACAAAGTAGCTCACGTCCCCTGTTCTAGCTTAAGTTTACCTCTACCATTCACAAGGCAAAGCAATCAGCGGGGAGGGGAAGGCACCCTATTAACAGCATAAGCGTATCCTACAAAACCACTATTCACCTGATCTTTCTTCTTCAGTTCTTCAACTTGTCGGAGCTGTTCTGAAGTTAGCACAATCTCCATTCGCTGCATGTCTCTCATCAGCAAGCGCTGAGATTCCAGAAACTGGTCATTGGCCTTCTGCCATGTATGCTTTAACTGGTTGTGCTGCTGTCGCTCTTGCTCCAAAAGATGGCAAACTGTTCAGAAACCCCCCAGTTGAAAACACTGAATTTTAATGGTAGGCAATTTCATTAGCATAGGGCTACTAGACCAGGTTGGGCCAATGGTCCATTCTGAGAGTCTCCTCTTGCTCTTGACTGGCAGCAAGAGGCAATCTATAGTTGAATGTGGCAGTTAGCCCATGCCACTTCTAATGCAGAGCCTCCCAAAGTGTGGTCTAGGAACATAGCAGAAAAAAAAAAAAAAAAGACTTCTATGCTCAGGAAGTTTTAGAAATCCTGGGTTAAAACGGTTTCAAAAGACTTTTATTTTTAGCTGGGCATGGTGGTACTTGGGAGGCTGGAACAGGAGGATCGCAGGTTCAAGAACAGCCTGAGCAAGTAGCAAGACTCACAAGTAGTAAGAACCTACTCAGATTCTTTTTCCAAGTAAGAAATAAAATCAG
This sequence comes from Muscardinus avellanarius, assembly GCF_963383645.1. NCBI lineage: Eukaryota > Metazoa > Chordata > Mammalia > Rodentia > Gliridae > Muscardinus > Muscardinus avellanarius. The sequence goes on along the minus strand of NC_137802.1, from coordinate 17,944,007 downwards.
GCTGGGATAGCTCAAAGGTAGAACTGCCTCTGAGTTCAATCCCCAGTACCAAACACATGAAAAAAATAATTAAAAAAAAAAAAAAGATTTCTTTACCATAGTACTTTGAGCTTCAGGGTCTTCACTGTCTATATTCTTGAAAGGTGATATATAGCATAGCATTTCTCAAATTTATCTGACAAAAAAAAACTTTTCAGCTGGATAAGGTGGTACACACCTGTAATCCCAGTACTGAGGCTGAGACAGGAAGCTGAGACAGGAGGATCCCAGATTCAAGGACTGCCCCAGCAACATAGCAAAACTTGGCAGCCTAATAAGACTGTTTCAATATAAAAAATCAAAAGGGCTCAAGAGGTACAATGTCCCTGGGTTTAATCCCTGGTACCACAAAAAAAAAAAAAACACTTTTTTCATAATTCAGTTCAACTAACAAATGTTCAGAGAATATACTCTGGCAGTGATCTAACGGCCAAAGTTTAACAACCACTCCGAATTCTGTTTAGTATATTTTAATATACTTGTCATCCAGAAAACCTTGGACCCATTTAGTTTTAACCACTCAGGATAAGTCAAAGAATCTTTATAAAACATGTGCACTGTTAATACTATTGGCTCAACTATCTTACAATGAAGTAGTAGCACCATCTATCTACCCAGCCACCCAAGCAGAAACCTGAGACACAGCCAGCCACACCTCTGACTTCTCACCTCAATACACTGACCAAGACAGAGACTGACTAGTTATGCCTTGTTTGTAGAATGGCACATCTATCTTCCAGCTTTAGTCTTAGACCAGCCTGTATAATTCAAGGCAACTGCAATGGTAGTCCTACTTTCATTCTTCCTGTCCTTCCTCAGTCCCACCCTCTCTATTCTATTCTTCATATTGCTATTAAAATGAACTTTCTTCTTCTTTTGTGTGTGTGTGTGTGTGTGTGTGTGTGTGTGTGTGTGTGTGTGTGGTGCTGGGAGTGGAACCCAGAGGCTTTCTACCTCTGGGTTATACTCCCAGACCTATTTTCCATTTTATTTGGAAACAGGGTCTCACTAAGTTTCTGAGAGCCTCACTAAGTAGCTGAGGCTGGTTTCAAACCTGTGCAATCCTCCTGTCTCAGCCTCCAAGTACTGGGATTACAAGTGTGTGCCACCACATCTGGCCTTAAATTGAACTTTCTAAAATGCAAAACACAATATTAGTCCTTGGTTCTTTCCCTCAGAGAAGCCAGTCACAAATGAACAAAAGACTGGCAAATCCACAGAAAGTCGATTTGTGATTCCCAGAGGGTGAGATAAAGAGAAATGGAAATTGACTATAAATGAGTATAGGATTTCTTTTTCTTTTTTTCGTTGGCTGTACTGGGCATTGAACCAAGGAGCATTCTATCACTGAGCTATATCCCCAACTCACTCTCTCTCTATCCTATCTATCTTATCTATCTACCTACCTACCTATCCATCTACCCACCCATCCATCCATCCAACCAACCTGGGATTGAACCCAGCATTCTGCCTCTGAGCTATGCCCCCAACCCTATTTTTGTTATTGTTCTTTTCTTTTTTCCTTCCTCTTTTCTTTCCTTTCTTTTTTTTTTTTTTTTTTTTTTTGGCGGTACTGGGGATGGAACCCTAGGCCAAACTACACCCCCAGCTCTATTTTTTATTCTTTATTTTGAAACAGGGTCTGAGTTGCAAAAGACCTCACTAAGTTGCTGAGGCTGGCCACAAACCCCAATTCTCTTGTCTCAGCCTCCCAAGTACTCGGATTTTAAGTGTGCACCACCGTGTCCAGCTGTTGTTGTTGTTCTTTAATGTGAAATAGGGCCTCACCAAGTAGCTGAACTCTGAGCTACACCTCCAACCCTATTTAATTTCTATTTTGAAACAGGGTCTCACGAGGTTAATGAGAGTCTCACTATGCTGAGGCTGTCCTCAAACCCACAATCTTCTTGTCTTAACCTCCCAAGTACTATATTCCAGACACACACCATCATGCCTGCCTTAAAGTTGTTTATAAAGCAAAACAAAACCGTTTAGAGGCTCCTTAGCATGAGACCTCCATGATCTGGCCCAATCCTCTGCTACAATCTCATCATGCCCATTGTCTCTGGCACCCTAATTACACTGAACTACTTTCTTACACTTCCTGAACTAGCTGCAATGTATGCAAATGGCCTTGTATGCTATGCTCTCCTCAGTCTATATGACAAATCTCTACTCATCTTTCAAAACTCTACTTAATAAAGGAAAAAGAAAAAAAAGAACAGACTAAATTAGGAATAACATTTTAGACGAACACAATGAACTGTGCTTTAGTCCCAGCTATTCAGGAGGTTGAGCAAAAACAGTGCAGGCTGAGGCCAGGTGGAGCAACTCAGTAAGACCCTGTCTACACACACACACACACACACACACACACACACACACACACACACACACACACAAAATAAATATATATCTCGCAGTACTGGGGATTGAATCCAGGGGCATTCTACCTCCAAGCTACATTCCCAGCCCTACATATTTTTTTAATTCTTTATTTTGAAACAGTATCTCATTAAGTTGTGAAGGGCCTCACTAGTAGCTGAAGCTGGCCACTAATCTGTGATCCTCCTATCTCAGCCTCCCAAGTACTGGGATTACAAACCTGCCATCATGCCTGGCTAACAATTTCTTTTAAAAAATAACTTTTTAGCTGGGCCTGGTGGTACACACTTGTAATCCCAGTACTTGGGAGGCTAAGACAGGAGGATCACAGGTTCAAAGCCAGCCTTGGCAATTTAGCAAGGCTCTCAGCAATCTAGTGAGACCATATTTCTAAATAAGATATAAAATTGAGCTCGGAGGTAGAATGCCCCTGAGTTCAATCCCTAGAACCAAAAACTAAATAAAATAACTTATTTTGTGAAACACACCTATTCCTAGGACAAAAAGCACTGGGCCCCTCTTCACTGGTGACACTCTTACACTGTAACATACTTCTCAGCATGCTGTCTATTAACAGGCAATTGCACTAACTTGGCTGCATGTCTAATGCTCCCAATTTAGGCTGTAAGTTAGACTGCTGCTCAATTTCTATTTTCTTTTTTGGCAGCAATGAGGGTTGAACCAAGGGACATTCTATCTCTGAATTATACCTCCAGCCCTATTTTTTATTTTGAAACAGGGTTTCACTAAGTAGCTGAGGTTGGCCACGAACCTGCAATCCTCCTGTCTCAGCCTCCCAAGTACTAGGATTACAAGTGTGTACCACCACACCTAGCTTCTTTTCATTTGAAGAATTTCTGGTGTAACTGTCCTTGTATTAAAATTATCCCATTCCTGTCCTCGTTTTAAAGTTCTCTGATACCTTTCTTGATATATTAGGAAGATTTGGTAGTCTCAGTGACTTAAAATATTTCTGGAAAGATTGAGATAACAAGTTTAAATAGATATTCTATTTCTTGTGGTACTAAGCTTGAACCCAAAGGCACTCTAGCTTCAAGGCACACCCCCCAAATCCTATTTTTTTTTTTTTATTTTGAAATAGGGTCTTGCTAAATTGCCCAGTCTAGCATTAAATCTACAATTCTTTTGTCTCAACCTTCTAAATACTGAGATTATAGGCGTGACACCTTTTCATGGTATGGGTATCATTTTGAAAACACCACCACATTTGGAAACTATTTCCTTGCCAGGTGCAGTGGCACACACTTGTAATCCCAGCACTTGGGAGGCTGAGACAGGAGGACCATAGGTTTGTGGTCAGCCTCAGCTACTTAGTGAGGCACTCCACAACTTAGTGAGACCCTTTTTCAAAAATAAAGAAAAAACAGGGCTAGGAGTGTAGTTTGGAGGCAGAATGTATCTGGATTCCACCTGCAGTACTACACCAAAAAAGAAAAAAGAGAAAAAAAAGAAAAAAAGAAAAAGAAAACTATTTCCTAAAGGCCAAACCCACATAAAATTTGGTTATTTTCACAACATTTTATGTACTCTTAATGTCCTTTTAGCTTTCCACTATATAAAAAATCTCATATACAAGCCTAATTTATATATGGCTCTCTCTCTATAGCTCTATTTCTCACAGCATTTATGATATACTTAATAAAGTATTCATTATAGAACTCATCACCAAATCCTGCACATTAATATTATTAGTACACTCTGCAACAAGTGTAAGATTTCAAGAGGGTCCATAGAGCTGGAAAAGAAAAAATAAGTTAGATCTTTATTTTCATTATCCTCTAACGGAAATTTATCATTTCCTTCACTATAAAATAATGCAACAAGCCAGGCGTGGTGGTGCACATTTGTAATCTTAGTACTGGGAGGCTGAGACAGGAGGATCGCAGGTTCACAGGCAGCCTCAGCTATTTAGTGAGGCCCTCTGATACTTAGTGAGTCCCTGTTTCAAAATAAAGAATAAAAAGAACGGCTGGGAGTATAGCTCGGAGGTAGAATGCCCTAGGTTCAATCCCTGGTATTGCAAAAAAAAAAAAAAAATTTTTTTTTAATTAAAAAATAAGCCAGGCATGGTGGCGGACACTTGTAATCTCAGCATTTGGGAGGCTGAAACCGGAGGATCGTGGTTAGAGGAGACAGCCTCAGCTACTTAGTGAGGCCCTCCGCAACTTAGTGAGACCCTGTTTCAAAATAAAGAATAAAAATAAGGCAGGGGGTGTGGCTCAGAGGTCAAATGCCCCTGGGGTTCCATCCCCAGACCCACACACACACAAAAAAATTAAAAATAAATAAAATATATGCAACAAATCATAGTAGCATAAGAATAACTATGATGCCTTAATATATCATGTTTGCTCATCACGACTTCAAATTTACAACAGTTAGCCAGGCATGGTGGCACACGTTTATAATCTCAGGACTTAGGAGGCTGAGAGAAGGATCACAGGTTTGCGGACAGCCTCAGCTACTTAGTAATACCTTTTGGAACTTAGTGAGACCCTGTTGCAAAATAAAAAATAGGGCTGGGGGTACAGCTCAAGATAGAATGCCCCTGGGTTTAATCCCCAGTTACATACACACACACACACAAAAAAAAAAAAAAAAAAAACAAGTTATTAATCCTGATGCTGGACCACACTGCCTCATGCATTACTAAAATGATTCATATAAGCCAGGCGTGGTGGCGCATGCTTGCAATCTCCGCATTTGGGAGGCTTAGCAGGAGGATTGCGGTTCAAGGACAGCCTCAGCTACTTAATGAGGCCCTCTGCAACTCAGTGAGACCCTTTTTCAAAATAAAAAATAAGGGCCGGGCGTGGTGGCGCACGCTTGTAATCCCCGCGCTTGGGAGGCGGAGACAGGAGGATCGCACAGGTTCGAAGCCAGCCGCGCGCACTGGCTTAGGAGACCCTGTTTCTAAATAAAAATATAAAAATAGATCTGGGAGTGTAGCCCAGAGGTAGAAGGGCTTCCAGGAACCCCAGTACCACCACCAAAAAATAAATAAATAAATAAATAAATAAATAAATAAATAAATAAATAAATAAATAAAAAATAAAAAATAAAAGAAAAGGTTTGGAGGTGTCGCTCAGAGGTAGAACACCCCTGGCTTCCATCCCAGTACCACAAACACAAAAGGAGATTCATTTATTACTATAAATTTGGGGGATTTCTTTTAAACTGCTTCAGAAAATATAGAGTCAATCTGAGTATCACCCTAAAACACTAGTGAAATTAATACAGTCCCTTAAAAACAGGAATGTTAGGTGGCACACGCCTATAATTCCAGCAACTCAGGGAGCTGAAGAGGATCACAAGTTCAAGGCCAGCCTGAGCAACTTATGCAGATTCTATCTCAAAAAAAAAAAAAAAAAAGAATGGGGAGCTGGGCATGGTAGCACACGCTTGTACTTAGTGAGGGGGATAGGGCTGGGGTGTGTAGCTTGGAGGAAGAATGCCTCTGGGTTCCATTCCCAATACCAAAAACAAAGCAAAAACAACAACAACAACAACAACAACACACACACACACACACATACACACACACACACACACACACACAGAGGAATGGGGATGTGCAAGGTCCTGGTTCAAGTCTCAGGACAGGAAAAACAAAACAAAGAATTTCCATAAGGCCTCCAGAACACAATCTGCCCCTCTATCCCACCCTTATGCTTACTAATTCACCTCCATCAAAACAGGTGTGCAAGCAGAAACAGTTTCAGCAGACATGCACAGTTTTATTATCCTTCTGCTCAAAGTTCATGCATTGTGCAGTTATCACTAAGGTCATGGAGTAAAGAGAAGGAAGCCATGGACAATCCAAGCCCCAGAAGTCATTCATACAGCTTCAGCTATCATGGAACACTTGAACTGAAAACTCAAATTAAACCACCAGCATGTTTACTACTATTTTGGAATTATAGTCAATATTGACTTTACATATATAGTTCTCTTAGAAATATAAAAAATATTTAGCCCAACATAGTGGCACACGCTTGTAATTCCAGTACTTGGGAGGCTGAGACAAGAGGATCCAGGTTCATGGACAGCCTCAGCTACTTAGGGAGGCCCTCAGCAAATTAGTGAGACCCTGTTTTAAAATAAATAGGGCTGGGGGCATAGCTCGGAGGTGGAATGCCCCTGGACTCCATCCCTAGTTCCGCAAAAAAATAAGAAAAAATAATATAAAATAAAAATAGCTTTTAAAAAAGAAAAATATTTACAACATATATATTTACCTTCATGCAATTCTTTCCGTAGTTTCTCAGCATCTTCCTGTAGAACAGATTTCTGAGTATTCAAAACAGCTACATACATCTCCAGATCAGTCCTACAAGATTTCTCAGCTTCTAGATAATGATTCAGTTCTTTAACCTAAAACAAGATGCAATTCTATCAAACTGGAATTTACAAATGTTTCTATCTTAGGTATGTTATTTAAGAAAAAAAAAAAAAAGAACTTAATGACTAAGGGATGTAGGTCAGTGACTAAGTTCTTTTTTTTTTTTTTTTTTTCAGTATCAGGGATAGAATCCAGGGGCACTGTACCTCCAAGCTACACCCCCCCACAGCCTTATATTTTAGTCTTTTTATATTTGAAACAGGGTCCCACTGGGTTGAGAAGGGCCTAGCTAAGTAGCTAAGGCTGTCTGTGAACCCCAATCCTCCTAGTTCAGTCTCCCAAATGCTGGGATTACAAGCATGCACCACCAAGCCCGGCTAATAACCAAGTTCTTGGGGAAAAAAATGTTACATAATTTACATTTACAAAAATTAACATAATTTTTATTATAAAACAAACATACTCAAACACAGGTACATTTTGCTTTTTAAACATTAATTTCTATGGGTGAAAATGATAACCATATTCTTATAACTTTATTTTTCTTCAATATCTAGTGAGGTAGTCTGAATGCCTTAAAGTTACAAAAAAAAAAAAAAAAGCTGGGTGTGGTGGCGCACGCTTGTAATCCTAGCATTCGTGAGGATGAGACTGGAGGATCACAGTTCGCGGGCAGCCTCAGCTATTTAGTAAAGCCTTCTGCAACTTAGTGAGACCCTATTTCAAATTAAAGAATAAAAAATAGAGCAGGGGGGTCGAATGCCCCTGGGTTCCACCCCAGACTCGCCAAAAAAAAAAAAAAAAATATATATATATATATATATATATATATATATATATATATAATAATACACACACACACACACACACACACACACACACACACACTAATGAATGAATTTCTAACATTTGGAAGCTACTGAGAAAAACTCTGGGAAAACAGTGATGGTGGCAGCATAGTATTTGAGTTCCGTACCCATAACAACTCATAGCAAAAACATACAGTAGCCAGATGTGGTGGCGCCTATCTGTAAGCCCACTAGCTCCAGGGCCTGGGCAGGAGGATCATAAGATCAATGTCAGCCTGGGCAACTTAAAGAGCCTCTGTCTCAAGGTAAAAAAAAAAATAAAAATAAAAATAAATAAAATAAAATAAAAATAAAAAAGGACTGGGATGTAGGTCAGTGTAGAGCCTCAGTTCTGTCCGTAGAACCTGCCCCCACCCAACACACACATACATAAGGAAATCTACAAAGTCCTAAGTGATGAAAGGGTAAGGACAAACCACTGAAATCTGTCTGTCCAGAGAAATTTCTATGTCATGCTGGAGGCCCTGGGTTCAATCCCCAGTACCAGCAATGAGAGAGGAGAGAGGGGGAGGGAGTAAGAGGGAAAAGGAGAGAGACATATACAGCATCTGGAGGAAAAGGCAGAGAGAGGTAACAAGAACCCCCTAGATCCTAAGAGTCAACTAGGTCTAATGTGATGATGGTGCTAAAACTGTTTTGTACACTGCAACAGTGAATGAATGCAACAAAACTGTCCTGTAAAATTTACAACTGGCTAAAATAAAATTTTAAAAATTAAAAAGTATCCTACTTTCATTTGCATTTTCCTGATTTCTATTGTAGCCTACTATCTTTTTATAATCCTTACTGTCTCGTCTTGACTGTTTATTCACATACTTTTATCTATTTTTTTGCTTGATCCTTTGTCATTTATAGACCTGGCAGTTTTAGTTAATTTTGAATATTAATATTTTTGCCAGGTATATGAGTTATTAGATATCTTCTCAATCTGTAGCTTCTCCTTCCAACATTTTTTCAGTATCCTCTTTTTTGGGGAAGGATGCCCAGGAATATGAACTCAGAGGCATTCTACCTCTAAGCTTCATCCTCAGCCCTATTTTTTTTTCATTATTATTATTTTTTAATTTGGAAACAAGGTCTAAGTTGCTGGGGCTGGCTGTGAATCTACAATCCTCTTGTCTATCATCCCAAATATTGGATTATCTTTTAGTATTCTTTTTACAAGGAAGTTCATTTTCTTTTTTTTGGTGGTGGTGGTACTGGGGTTCCTGGAAACCCTTCTACCTCCGGGTTACACTCCCAGACACCTATTTTTTATATTTTTATTCGGAAACAGGGTCTCTTAAGCCAGCAAGGCTGGCTTCGAAACTGCGGGATCCTGCTGTCTCCCCCTCCCAAGCACATCAAGTGTGCGCCACCATGCCCGGCGGAAGTTTATATTCTAACAGCCAAATATTTCAATGTTTCGTTCATGGTCAATATTTTTTACCCCAACAATATTTTTTTTCTTTTTGCAGTACTGGGGATGGAACCCAGGGGCATTCTACCTCTGAGCTACACCCTTAGCCCGATTTTTTATTCTTTATTTTGAAACAGGGTTTCATTGAGTTGCAAAGGACCTCACTAAGTAGGTGAGGCTGTCTGCAAACCATGATCCTCCTGTCTCAGCCTCCCAAATGCTGAGATTACAAGCCTGTGCCACCATGCCCAGCTTGATTTTTTTATTTTTATTTTTTCAGTATTGGGGATGGAATCTAGGGGCATTTTACCTCTGGGCTACACTCCCAGGCCTATTTTTTATTTTTATTTTATTTATTTATTTATTTATTTATTTATTTATTTATTTATTTTGGTGGTACTGGGGTTCCTGGAAGCCCTTCTACCTCCGGGCTACACTCCCAGACCTATTTTATATTTTTTATTTAGAAACAGGGTCTCCTAAGCCAGCGCGCGCGGCTGGCTTCAAACCTGCGCGATCCTCCTGTCTCCGCCTCCCAAACGCGGGGATTACAAGCGTGCACCACCACGCCCGGCCTATTTTTTATATTTTATTTGGAAACAAGGTCTCTTAAGCCAGCTTAGGCTGGCTTCGAACCTGTGCGATCCTCCTGTCTCAGCCTCCCAAGTGTGAGGATTATAAGCATGTGTCACCACACACCTGGCACAGCTCTATTTTTTATTCTTTATTTTGAAACAAGGTCCCACTATATAGCTGAGGATGTCCACAAACCCACAATCCTCCTGTCTCAGCCTCCTAAGTACCGGAATTATAATCATACACCACCACGCCCAGCTCCATTTTTTATTCTTTATATTAAAACTAAAGTAGCTGAGGATGTCCAAGAACAGATGATCCTCCTGTCTCAGGCTCCCAAGCACTGAGATAACAAGCGTGCACCACCATGCCTGGCTTTTGTGTTGTCTTGCATTGTGTAGGACCATAAAAACAACCCAAAGAAAATTACTGAGCATAGGTCTCTGTATAATATTACTATCATTTATGGAAAGGGTTAGACTAAACATTTATTAATTATGTTTGCTGAAGGTTTAATAAGTAATCCTTTATTAAGTATTTAAATTCATAAAATGCCTTCCTGATTCCAAAACAAATATATTGCTCCTCTATAAGCACTTTATGTGGCATATCACAATAACAGGTTGTCTTGAGATTTACCATCTTCAAACTGCTAGAAATATACCACATGTATATTTTCTTTTTTTTTGGGGGGTGGGAGTATACTGGGGATTGCACCCAGGGATTCACATAGGCTAGGCAAGGGCTCTCCCACTGAGTTATATCCCTAGATTTTTATTTTAATGTGATACTTGGGATTGAACCCAAGAGCACTTTACTTCTGAGCTACATAACCAGCCCTATTTATTTACTTATTTTGGTACTTGGGATTGAATACATGAGTGATCTACCTCCAAGCTAGACCCCTAGCTCAAGGTTATTTTTTTGTTTTGAAACAAGGTCTCCCTAGGTTGCGGAGGGCCTAAGTTGCTGAGGCTGCTTTGAACTTACAATCCACTTGCCTCAGCCTTCCAGATATACTGGGTTTTGAGACAGGATCTCCCTCAGTTTCTGAGGCTAGGCTTGAATTTCTGATCCTCCTGCCTCACCTCTATTTTCCTTTGCTTTAACCTATTATACCTCTGAGTTACTTCCCAGCCCTATTTTATTCTATTTTGAAATAGACACTCATCTAGGTTGATGAGTGTCATTACTTGCTGAAGCTATCCTCAAACCTATGATACTCCTGTCTCAGCTTCCCAAGTACTGGCTTAATTTTCTTTTCTTATACTACCTTTCCGTGTAGTCATTCATTTGTACTGAAAATCTACTAGTTTCCTAAAATTAGCTGAATAACTTTTCTTTCTATTCTCTGGCACAGTTTATAAGATGTAAATTGCCTTTCCAGAAGATTTTGAAATAATTCTAGTGTCTTTGGAGAAAAGGAGGCAGCAGAAGGAAAGATTATGATTCTAGACTCTCTTTTTAATGTTTTCCTCTTTGGGGGCAGTGGGTAGGGAAGGTGTTGGGGAATGAACCCAGGGGCATTCTACTTCCAAGCTACAACCCCCCAACCCTATTATATGTCTTATTTGGAAACAGGGTCTTGTTACGGTGCTGAGAGCCTCACTCAGCTACTGAAGCTAGCTTCAAACCTGCAGTCCTCCTGTCTCAGCATCCCAAGTACTTGTATAAAGGCATGCCCAGCTATCTTGTAGTTTTATATAAGCAATATAAAGTTAGGTTTTAAATTTTTAATCTGATAAAAATAAGTTATCAGTTTACATTAGGATTATCCATACCTTCTCATTTGTTTCTATATTCCTATTTTGTGTTTTTAACTCTTTCATTATTTCTTTCCTACTTTCTTTTAGTATTTACCCTTTTCTCTCTTTTTTCCTTTGTCAGACAAACAATCCTGAGGATTGAACCCAGGGCCTTATGCATGCTAAGCAAGCATTCTATCACTGAGCTATACACCAATAAACCTACTTTTATTTTACTAATGGCACCCAGAGATTGTACTCAGGGGTGTCCCATCTCTGAGCTACAACCCCCAGAACTATTTATTTATATATTTATCCATCTATCTATTTATTTTATTTTGTTGTGGTACTTGGGATGGAACCAAGGGGCATTCTACTTTCGAGCTATATCCCCAGCCCTATTTTTTATTCTTTATTTTGAAACCAGGTCTCACTGAATTGCAAAGGGCCTCACTAAAGTAGCTGAGGCTGTCCGTGAACCACGATCCAACTGTTTTAGCCTTACAAATGCTAGGATTACAAGCATGCGCCACCATCCCAGCTCCTATTTTATGATTTTTTGAAACAGGGCTGAGGCTGGCTGTGAATCACCTGTCTCAGCCTTCCAAGTACTGGGGTTACAGGCATGTACCACCACACACAGCCTACTTTTTTTAATTAAAATTTCCAACACTCCTTTTCTATTTTGTCTGCTGGCTGAGACTGATCGATCCTCTGGTCTCAGCCTCCCGAATACAGGGATTACAAGTGTGCCGCACCACACCCTGCTGAGTCTCATTTTGATAAAAAAGAATGAAGAGTAATTTTGAAAGAAAATAGCCAATTGTGATATAATATCATTATTGGGATTATTTGAAGATATCTTTAAGGGTGAAATCATTTTGAAGTAGTATTTTGCCCTTTGACTTTTTTTTTTTTTTTCCCTTTTTTTTGGTGGTACTAGGGGTGGAACCCAGAGGCTTTCTACCTCCGGGCTATACTTCCAGACCTTTTTTATATTTTATTTGGAAACAGGGTCTCACTAAGTTGCTGAGAGCCTCACTAAGTAGCTGAGGCTGGCTTCGAACCCGTGCGATCCTCCTGTCTCAGCCTCCCAAGCACGGGGATTACAAGCGTGTGCCACCACGCCCGGCTGACTTTTTTTTCTTTTGCTGGTAACTGAGAATTGAACCCAGGGCCACATGCACACTGTGCAAGCACTCTACCACTGAGCCACATTCCTGGTGTTTATTTTTGAGACAGGGTTTCACTAAATTTTTGAGGTTGGCCTCAACTTGAGATCCTCCTATTAACCAAGTAGGTGGAATTACAGATGTGTACCAAACAGTTTTTTGTATTTGAACGAAAGCAAATAAAATTTTTGTTGTTGTTTTTCTTTTTTGTGATACCAGGATTGGATCTGGGGGTACTTTTACCTCTGAGCTACATCTCTAACCCTTCTTATAATATTTTTAAGACAGGGTCTTGATAAATTGACCAGACTGGCCTCAATCTTGTGATCCTCCTGCCTCAGTCTCCTGAGTAGCTGGGATTACAGGTGTGTGCTACAGCCCACAATTCGTTTTTGGCACTGGCAACTGAATCCAGAGGCATTCTACCTTCAAGCTATACCTTTGCAACAGAGCCAGTTACTAAAGGTCTAAGTTGCTGAAGCTAGCTATATACCTGCAATCCTCTTATTTCAGCCTCCCAAGTACTGGGATTATATGCATTCCCCATCACACCCAGCAAAACAATATTCTTTTTTTTTTCTGTGGGTCTGGGAATGGACCCTAGGGGTATTTGACCTCCGAGCTACACCCCCTGCCCTATTTTTCATTCTTTATTTTGAAACAGGGTCTCACTAAGTTGCAGAGGGCCTAAGTAGCTAAGGCTGGTCCGCAAACCACGATCCTCCAGTCTCAGCCTCCCGAATGCTGGGATGACAAGTGTGAGCCACCATGCCCAGCTTCAAAACAATATTCTTGAGATGTAGTTTATTTTTCTCCCTTAGGGATTCTAATTCTGCTTGTGGCATTAGGGCAGATGAATTACAATGTTTCACAACCTTTGAGGCCTCCAGCTCTTTAATCTTGTCTTCAGCCTCTGTCAGTTTATCTTTCAGAGCTGCAATTTCCTTCTCCATGGGCATCACAACAGACCGAAGTTTTTCAGCATCTTCTTGAGCCTATAGTTAAAAAGAATTAAATACTATAACTTGTACATTTATTGTTTCATAAGAAAAAGACCCATCCATTTGCTAAAAATAAGTTTAACAGCTACACCAAGCACTCCTTTTAACATTCACATAATTAAACTAATTTTGTTTGTTTGGTACTGGGGATTGAACTCAGGGGCATTTTACCTCTGAGCTAAACTCCCAGATCTTTATATTTTCTTTAAAAAAGGGGCCTCACTAAGTTGCTGAGAGTCTAAGTTATTGAGGCTGACCTCAACCTACAATCCTTCTGTCTCAACCTTCAAAGTATTAGGATTATGGGCATGTACCACCATGCCTAGGTCCAAGTCTAACTTTTAGATGGTGCATTATAGTGAACGTCAAGTCATAGTGAGGGTTTTCCCAAGTATTTGTTTAGAATTTAAAAAAGAAAAATAGATTCCTATGATTGTCTTAAGTCAAAAAAAGTTGACTTTTTAATTAATGGAGCAACTTGATATCTCATATATAAAAGGAATTACACATAAATTTTACAAGTCTTGTTCACTAAGTAAGACCATATATATATATTTTTTTGGGGGGGGGTACTGGGGTGGAACCCAGAGGCTTTCTACCTCCGGGCTATACTCTCAGCCTATTTTATATATTTTTTTTGAAACAGGGTCTCACTAAGTTGCTGAGAGCCTCACTAACTAGCTGAGGCTGGCTTCGAACCTGCGCGATCCTCCTGTCTCAGCCTCCCAAGCGCGGGGATTACAAGCGTGCGCCACCACACCCGGCTGTAAGACCATAATTTTTAAAGAATATAGAAAGAACTGATTATACTTTAAATACAAAATAGAACAATCTACTCTCAAAAAGGTTAAAAAAATTATGTAACTATGTTATTATAAAAAGGATCCCATCCAAGCATGTAGAGTTTATTAAATTATTTTACTTTTTAGACTCCATATGAAATAAACCCAAAGAAGGATTCCTAAAATATCCCATTGTTTTCCAAAGTCCATCCTCAAAAACACATGGATCAAAAGGAAAAAATGTCTATAAACCAGTAAATCAGTAAAAAAACTAAGAGTGTGTGTGTGTGTGTGTGTGTGTAAACCAGTAAATCAGTAAAAAAAACTAAGAGTGTGTGTGTGTGTGTGTGTGTGTGTGTGTGTGTGTGTGTGTGTTAGTACTAGAGACTGAACCCTGGGGCTAGCTCTGAGCTACAATCCCTAGTCCTTTTTTATGTTTTTGCTTTAAAACAGGGTCTTGCTAGGTTGTTTAAAGTCTTGCTATGATGCTGGGTCTGTCTTTAAACCTGCAACCCTCCAATCTCAAGCCTCCTAAGTACTAGCATTACAGGTGTGTGCCACCATGCCCAGATTCCTTTTTTATATATATATCTATACATTCAGAGAAACAGCGGTAGACTCAGAGTTGGAGTTCTTCCTGCTCATAAAAATGAAAATTAAGCATATTTACTGAACGTAAATAAGTTCAAACTTATCCCAAATTGTTCAGGACAGAGAAAATGTCATATA
The DNA here is from genome assembly GCF_963383645.1 of Muscardinus avellanarius. Lineage (NCBI taxonomy): Eukaryota > Metazoa > Chordata > Mammalia > Rodentia > Gliridae > Muscardinus > Muscardinus avellanarius. The sequence continues at coordinate 17,928,947 of NC_137802.1, read as the reverse complement.
TGCTCAAATGTGAAGGGTTTAAAAAAAAACTTAGTAGCTGGGCGTGGTGGTGCACACTTGTAATCCCAGCATTCAGGAGGCTGAGACAGGAGGATCGTGGCTCACAGACAGCCTTAGCTAACTACTTGGTGAGGTCCCTTGCAACTCAGAGAGACCCCGTTTCAAAAAATAAAGAATAAAAAAAAAAAAACTTGGGGTGTAGCTTGGAGGTGGAATGCCCCTGGGTTCCATCCCCAGTACTGAAGGGCAGGGGGATACTTAGAAAAGAAAGATTCAAATTCACTTTGTTTTTCAGGTCTTCACGGACATTATTTATTTTATTTTGAACTAAGTATGGTTTAGAAATAACATGTTAGCTTAAAACATCTTCAAAGTCCAGATTAGTCTGGAGGCTTACAGAAGTCACCTGACCAAAAAAAAAAACTCAGTGGGGGAGGGGGAGGAGGAAGTAAAGAATTTGGGGGGGAGGGGCGGATCTGGAGATGGAACCAAGGGCATTCGACCTCTGAGCTACACCTCTTGCCCCGTTTTTTATTATTTTGAAACAGGGTCTCACTAAGTTGCAGAGGGCCTCACTATGTAGCTGATGCTGTCTGTGAACCACAATCCTCCCAAATACTAGGAATACAAGCGTGCACCACCATGCCTGGCTTGGAAGTGAAGAATTTATCATAGGTTTGTTGTTGTTGTTGTTGTTGTTGTTGTTTTTGGCGGGTGTGGGGATGGAACCCAGGAGCATTCAACCTCCGAGCTACACCCCCTGCCCTATTTTTTATTCTTTATTTTGAAACCGGGTCTCACTGAGTTACAGAGGGCCTCAAAAGTAGCTGAGGCTGTCTGCGAACCGTGATCCTCTGTTCCCAGCCTCCTGAATGCTGGGATTACAGGCGTGCGCCACCATGCCCGGCTTATCATAGTTATTTATTAATGCAAAAATGACCTCACAATTCCACATGTTATATGTCACTGTAAAGAAATATTTAATGAACACTTCTAAAACAGAAAGTTATTAAGAGCAAGAAAAAAGCCAAGCATGGTGGTGCATACTTGTAATCCCAGTACTTGGGAGCCTGAGACAAGAGGATTGCAGTTTTGAGGGCAGCCTTGGCAAATAGTGAGATTTTCATTAACCTAGTAAGACCCTGTTTCAAAATAAAGTTTTTTGCTGCGGCCCAAGGCACCGGCAGGAGGGGCAAGTGTCGCAGTCTTCGTACTGCCAGGAAGCTCCATAGTCACCGACAGGACCAGCAGTGGCATAATAAACAGTACAAGAAAGCCCATTTGGGCACAGTGCTGAAGGCCAACCCTTTGGGAGGTGCTTCCCATGCAAAGAGAATTGTGCTGGAAAAAGTAGGGGTTGAAGCCAAACAGCCAGATTCTGTTAGGAAATGTGTCAGAGTCCAGCTAATCAAGAACGGCAAGAAAATCACAGCTTTTGTACCTAGTGATGGTTGTTTGAACTTTATTGAGGTAAAGAATGAAGTTCTGGTTGCCAGATTTGGTCGGAAAGGTCATGCTGTTGGTGACATTCCTGGAGTCCGATTTAAGGTTGCTAAAGTAGCCAATGTCTCTCTCTTGGCCTTATACAAAGGCAAGAAAGAAAGACGGAAATCATAAATATCAATGGTGAAAATGTGGTAGCAATACATTTTCATATTCCAAAAATAAATAAATAATTAATTAAATAATTAAATAAGGCTGGGGGTGTAGCTCAGAGGTAAAATGCCCCTGGGTAAAAATCCTCAGTACCACAAAAAAAGTATGTATACAAATTAATAAAATAGTTTATATAATAAAACTGGCCAAAAGACTTAACTTCCTCAATGATAAAAGGTCTCATATGTAGTAGTCCTGTGTTCAGGCATTACAGAGAATTATGTTCAAGCATAATTTGTGGAACATTTATCACACAGGAACCAATATATACTGAGAAAGAAGGAAAACTATTATCTTCTCTAAAGCTTTGGTTTAGATACAATCATCAAGCAACAACTGTCACTCAAGAAATAGTTAGTGAACATCTATGTTCTAGCTACTATCTACGCATTTAGTATACACAAATAAAAGATGAACTCTATTTTATAAAAAAGTGCTTATAAAAATATGTAAATATGTCACCCTATCCAACTCTCTGGAAGTGGAAATATTTATTCCCACTTTTATTTTGGGAATATTTGCTATATTTGGGGAATATTTTGTTATAACCCAAATTTTAAATTGAGACAATTCCATGAAATCTTTATAAAAATGTCTTTATCTTAAATGTATTCTTAAATCATTATTTGCCACACACTGAAAGAGAAAAAACTGAAGCAGGACATGGGAAATAAGGCAATCATGGTGTTTGGGGAGAGAGATTGCAATGTAAGTAGGGACAATAGGAGAGCCTCCTGAGGGGGTAACATCTAATCAATGATTTGAAAATAGTAGTTAGTCACAGGTATTATCTGGTACTATATTTAGGCTGTGTCCAAGTAATTCCTCTTAACAAAAAACATAAAAGTACAATCTCTAGTACCAAAACAATATTTGTTAAAGCACGTTGCATTTGAATTGGAATCTTTCTATGGATGAACACACCCTTCATACCTTTTTCATTTCGTTTTCTAAATTTTCCTCCTCTTGACCTTCAGACAGCCGCCTTCTTAAATCAGCTATTTCCCTTTCTGCAGTTTCTCGATACTGTGCCCACTGTGTTCGCTCCTGCTCCAGCCTAAGGTGAAACTGGTGCTCATAGTCACGAACTGTTTCTACAAAATATCACCACGTATGTCATGTCTAAGCATCATGGGGGGGGTCTGGCATACTAAAAATGTTTAAGTTATATAAACAGTTTATGTCTAATTTCTGAAAAACTATTAACTCACTAAAAATATAACTTCATACTCCTACTGCTTATTATGAGTAGCAGAAATAAGGATTATAGTAAACTATCATCTCTAATCTTCATAAGCCTGTACATATGCATTATTTTACAGATGAGAAACCATAGTAAAGATTACACAGCCTGGCCAATGCTTTATCACCAGAAAGAAAAAGAGCTCAAACTCAAACGTAAGGCCAACTCCAAAATCTGTGTTCTGAGGACTATGGCTTCCATGACAAATAAAACATGTCTAATTACCTGAAAGTGGGGAAAACAACAAATTTCTAGAATATTTTACTATAATCAAAGATTTTAAACAAATTCTATAAAGTAGCCAGGCATGGTGGTACACACTTGTAATCCCAGTACTTAGGAGTCTGAGACAGGAGGTTCATAGTTCATGGACAGCCTCAGCTGTTTAGTGAGGCCTCTGCAACTTAGTGAGATCTTGAGAGGTGTAGCTCAAAGATAGAATGCCCGTGGGTTCCATTCCCAGTGCTGGGAAAAATAATTCTATGAAGTATTTATCTTTAATATAACCTTAAAACATGTGCCAGGCACTGTTGGTTTCCCATTATTTTCCATTACATCTTCTTTATTAAACAAGATCTCATTTTTGCTTAAGAAGTCCATGTGCCCAATTTGAAAAATATACACGTTTATGCTGAAAGTGTAGCTCAGTGCTTGCCTACCATATGAGACCCTAGGTTCAATCTCTCATACTGCAATAAATAAATAAATAAATAAATAAATAAATAAATAAATAAATAAAAATAAAAACCACAATTTCTAGAAAACTTACTTTTCTGATGCAGACTGGAGGAGAATCAACCATTTTTCAGCCATGAGGCAAAGATGAAGCTGAAAACCATATACTAAGGATGAAGGAACAGATGGACTGCAGAAGCTCTGGGACACTGATATCACAGAACCATTTTAACCAGCCCTAGATTATCTAGTTGCACTTCTTGTTCTATGAGAAAAATGAACTCCTATGTAGGGAAACCACTACAGTCAGAGGTTACACGAAGCTTAGAGTAATCCTTAGTTGATAACTAGAGACTCAAAAATAAGACTAGCTTTACACAGAACACTAAAGGGGGAAAAAAGGTAGACTAAGACTAATGTGACGAGAGAGGGGAGACGCATCATATTTCACATTTATAATATTAACTAATTCCAGGAGCCCAAAGATTCAGGAGACAACTTATTTCATTTTATTATCATCATCTCAAAAATGTGAGATTTAAGTATTAATGTCAAAAGGAGATGGAGACTAAACTATTGAGCTTCCTTCAAACCACATGTCATAAAGCCTATTCTAAGCTGGGCGTGATGACACACACTTGGAATCCCAGTACTTGGGAGGCTGAGATAGGAGTATCGCAGCTTTGTGGCCAGCCTTGGTACTTAGTGGGGCACTCTGCAACTTAGTGAGACCCTGATTCAAAATAAAGAATCTAAAAAAAAGAACAGGGAGTGGCGTGTGATGGTGCACGCTTGTAATACCAGCATTTGAGAGGCTGAGGCAGGAGGATTACAGTTCATGAATAGTCTCAGCTACTTAGTGAGGCCCTTTGCAACTCAGTGAAACCCTGTTTCAAAATAAAGAATAAAAAATGGGGCTGGGGGTGTAGCTCTGAGGCAGAATGCCCCTGAATTCAATCCTCAGTATTGGGCGGGGGGAGCGTCTATTCTAGCCCAGAGGCCATTCTATCCCATCAACTGAAGTGAAGATTTCACAGATTTTTTCCCCCTGAAAATCTAAACAATATGAGCTGGTGGTGGTAACCCATGCTTGTAATCACAGTACTTGGGAGGCTGAGACAGGAAGATCACAGGCTCCCAGCCAGCCTCAGCTACACAGTGAGGCCATTTACAACTTAGACCCTATTCAAAATAAAGAATAAAAAATAGGGCTGGGGGTGTAGCTCGGAAGTAGAATGCCCTGGGTTCAATCCACAGTTTTTTGGGGAAAATCTAAACAAAATGGCAACTTTAGTTGCCATTTTTAGTTTGAAAGAGCAATAATTAGACACAGCTATTAAGTGTATATAATCACTTTGCCCTTTGCATGGCAGTACTCTCCAGCTCGGCACATTCCATGCCCACCTAGTTTTATACAATGACATCACATGACTGACTCCTACAAGAAAATCCACTTTTAAGCCTTTCAACTTTACAATTAATTATTGTCCTCATTTTTTTTTTTTTTTTGGGCGGGTCTGGGGACAGAACCCAGGGGCATTCGACCCCCAAGCTACACCCCTTGCCCTGTTTTTTATTCTTTATTTTGAAACAGGGTCTAAGTTACGGAGTGCCACACTAAGTAGCTGAGGCTGTCCGCGAACCTCGATCTTCCGGTCTCAGCCTCCCAAATGCTAGGATTATAAGCATGCGCCACCACGCCCAGCTTATTGTCCTCATTTAATGCATTACCTCTAAAATACTCTCAGTGTAACTCTCCATTATTAAACCTGTTTAAGTTAGAGGTGATATACCCACTTACAGTATCAATGACTTCCTGCTTATTTATTTATCGTCATAGTCCTGAGGATGGAACTCAAGGCTAAGCAAGCATCTACCACTGAGCTACATCCCCAGCCATTTCTATTCTACACTAAGATATCGTCTCACTAAGTTGCCCGGGCTTGCCTTGAAGTTGCAATCCTACCTCAGCTTCCTGGGTAGCAGGGATTTATATACATGGGTCACCATGCCCAGCTGACTCCCTTTTATCTGATAATACATATCTTAAAGATGATAGTACATAAAGCCATAAAGGAACTCAGTATATATTTTCAGCCATTTGAAAAATGTCTGTCATAAGAATCTGGTTATCAAAGAAAGTCATAAAATTGATCTTTGTCTTTACCTTTCATAACAGCTTGAAGTGAAGCAACTTCTTCCCTCCACTGCCTTTTTACTTCATCTATAGCTTCTTGCTTGGTGTTTTCAGAGACTGTGGCAATAGCCTTAATATTCTCCATCTCTGCCTGGGCTTCCCACAGCTGTGTCCGAAGATGTCCCAAATCATCCTGTGCAGCTTGTAACACTGCATTTTGCCTCTTCAGATCCTCTGGAAAAACGTAAAAAACTCTCCATTAACGCGTAGTTTACATTATCAACTGACAATCTAATAAAGAAATTAAAATTTTAAGATGTTAACATAGAAAATGACACCATTTAAAAGAGTTAAGATGTAAGGTATCCTGGGTATTGCAAATCAACTGTTAATTATCTAATGACACAGTAGTTAAGGTCACAGTTTTAGAACTATAATTAGGTTCTTCCACCACTAATTAAATGAAACTTGGTCAAGTCATTTAACCTCGCTGGCTTAAATGTCCACATCTGCAAAACAAGGATTAAAAATAGCTGTTCAAGCCAGGCATGGTAGCGCATGCTTGTAATCCCAGCATTGAGGAGGCTGAGACTGGAGGATCACGGTTAGTGGACAGTCTCAGCTACTTAGTGAGGCCCGGTTTCAAAATAAAGAATAAAAAATAGGACATGGGGTATAGCTCGTAGGTCAAATGCCCCTGGGTTCCATCACCAGACCCCCCCACACACAAAAGAAATAGCTGTTCAAGTGGTGTACACCTCTAATCCCAGTACTTGGAAGGCTGAGACAGGAGGGTCACAGGTTCAAAGACAGCCTCAGCAATGTATTGAGGCTTTTAGCTACCTAGCAAGATGCTATTTAAAAAAATAAATGAATAAAACAAACAAAACCGAAAAGGGCTAGGATGTAGCCAGGAGGTAGAACTGTCCTTGGGCTCAGTTCCCAATACAAAAAATAAAAAATAAAAAAAAAAACCTCAAGTGGGGACAAGTGGAACATACCTGTAATCCCAGTACAAGGGAAGCTGAGATAGGACTACAGGCTTGAGGCCAGCCTCAGCAACCTATTCAACATAAAAATAAATAAATAAAAGGTGCTAGAGATGTAGCTTGTGGGTAGTGCCTCTGGGTTCAATTCCCAGTACCCCGCACACAAAAGAAAATAGCTACTTTACATGTTGTTGCAATGATAAATGATTTATTGGAAGTTCTTATTAGTATAGTGCCTTCCACAAAGTAAACCTTCAACAAATGTCTAATAGATGAGAAAAGAAAGCCAGATCAATTTTTAGATCTAAGAATCAAATTGATCTTAGATCAATTTCTAGATCTAAGAATTTATCCGCTCCCCCTTACCATCTCTTAAATACTAGATGGAGTACCAACTGTATGACTTAAGGCTAGAAGGGATAGATGTTTGGCCAAATTAATTTCCAAAAAAATTAAACCTGTAATCAGCAATTAGGGGTATGCCTGTTTTCTTATATTTAAAGTCACTATTCTCCATTAAAAAAAAAAAATCATTGTCAAAATCATGGTGACCTGGGTGTGGTGGCACACACCTGTAATTCCAGTACTTGGAAGACTGAGACAAGAGTATCGCAGTTTTCAGGACAGCCTCAGCAAACAGTGAGAATCTCACCAACCTAGTGAGATCCTGTTTCAAAATAAAAATAAAAAACAGGACTGGAAGTTGGGGATGGTAGTGCATGCTTGTAATCCCAGCACTTGGGAGGTGGAGACAGAAGGATTGCAGGTTTCTGACCTGCCTCAGCTACTTAGCCAGGCCCTTTGCAACTCAGTGATACCCTGTTTCAAAAATAAAAATAAAGCCAGGCGTGGTGGCGCACGCTTGTAATCCCAGCATTTGGGAGGCTGAGACCGGAGGATCGCAGTTCACGGACAGCCTCAGCTACTTAGTGAGGCCCTTTGCAACTCAGTGAGACCCTGTTTCAAAATAAAGAATAAAAAATTGGGCAGGGGTTGTAGCTCCGAGGTCAATGCCTCTGGGTTCCATCCCAGACCTGCAAAAAATTTTTTAAAAATAATAAAAAATAAAAACAAACTCCAGGCATGGTGGCACATGCTTATAATCCCCGCACTTGGGAGAAAGAGACAAGAGGATCGCGCAGGTTTGAAGCCAGCCTCGCTTTCTTAAGAGACCCTGTTTCCAAATAAAAATATAAAATAGGTCTGTGAGTGTAGCCCAGAGATGGGTTCCATCCCCACTACCACCAAAAAATAAAAGAAAAAATAAAAATGACTAAAAAATAGGGATAGGGTTTTAGCTCGGAGGTACAATGTCCCTGGGTTCCATCCCTGGTACTACAAAAAAAAAAAAAAAAAAAAAAAAAAGTCTTAAATTCTAGCCAAAGAGAGTTACAATAGTAATTGCACCAGGCTTGTAATCCCAGTACTTGGGAGGCTGAAACAGGAAGATCACAGGTTTGTGGCCAGCTTCAGCTATTTAGTGAGACCCTCTGCAACGCAGTAAGATACTGTTCAAAATAAAGATTTAAAAAATAGGGCTGGGAGTGTAACTCAGAGGTCGAATGCCCCTGGTTCCATCCTCAATACCACAAAAAAATAAATAAAATAAAATAGGGCTTGGGGTGTAATCGGAGGTATAATGCCTCTGGATTTCATCCTAGTACCACATAAATAAGTATACCTATACATACATACATACATACATACATACATACATACATACATGCATACATGCATAGTGAGAGAGAGCCTGAGGCTGGCTGTGACCTTCTGCTTCAGTCTCCCAAGTAGTATGATTACAGGGGTGCACCACACTTGGCTTTGTTGCAGCATTTTAAATAATAATAATCATTATCATCATTATTGGTACTTGGGGTGAAACCCAGGGGCATTCTACCTCTGAGCTACACCCCCAGCCCAATTTTTTATTCTTTTTTTTGAAACAGGGTCTTACTGAGTTGCAAAGGGCCTCACTAAGTAGTAGCTGAGGCTGTCTGCAAACCACGATCCTACCTCAGCCTCTCAAATGCTGGAATTACAAGCGTGCAATAACCACTCCCAGCAGCAGCATTTTATGTTTTTTGTTTTTTTCCTGGTACTGGGGATAGAACCCAAGGGCATTTTACCTCTGAGCTACACGCCCAGCCCTGGGGTTTTTTTTTGTTTGTTTGTTTGTTTGGGTTTTTTTGGTGGTACTGGGGTTCCTGAAAGCCCTTCTACCTCCGGGCTATACTCCCAGACCTATTTTTTAACTTTTTTTATGTGGAAACAGGGTCTCTTAAGCCAGCACGGTTGGCTCCAAACCAGCGCGATCCTCCTGTCTCCACCTCCCAAGCGCGGGGATTACAAGCATGCGCCACCACACCCGGCAAGCCCTAGTTTTTATTCTTTATTTAGAAACAGGGTCTCATTGAGTTGCAGAGGGCCTCACTACACAGCTGAGGCTGTCCCCAAACTGTGATCCTCCAATCTCAGCCTCTCAAATGCTGGCATTACAGGCCTATGCCACCACGCCCAGCTTTCAGCAGCAGCACTTTATAATAATGCCCCAGAAATCCCCTAATCGTCTATCATCTAATACACTACATATATATCTCTAAAAAGGCGGATCTTTTTCTTATATATGCACAGTGTCACTGTCACACATAACACTAACTGCCCGATCGATAGTAAAATTTCTCAAACAAAAGATTTCTTCCTAAAGATTTCTGAATTAGAATCAAAATACTCAAACACTTCTTAAAAAGTATTTTGGTGTTGTTGGGAACTCAGGGGTGTTCTACCTCTGAACTATACCTGGATCTTTATATTTGATTTCACATTATTTGATACTAGGGTCAACTTCCAGGGACATTCTACCTCCAAGCTACAACCTCAACCTTCTTCCTTCCTTCCTTCCTTTTTTCTTTCTCTCGCTCTCTCTCTCTTTTTTTTTTTTTTTTTTTTTTGCGGTACTGGGGAAGGAACCCAGGGCCATTCTACCTCCAAGTTACACCCCTAGCTCTATTTTTTTAGTCTATTTATTTATCTATTTATTTATTATTTTGGTGGTACTGGGGTTCCTGGAAACCCTTCTACCTCTGAGCTACACACTATTTTTTATATTTTTATTTGGAAACAGGGTCTCTTAAGCCACCAAGACACTTTATACATTTTATAAAAATATTTCAAACACAAACCAGCATAGTTTCACATGCCTATAATCCCAGTACTCAGGAGGCTGAGACAGGATTGCAAGTTCAAGGCCAGTGTGCAGTAACTCAACAAGACCCTGTTTCAAAATAAATTAAAAAGTCCTGGGGTGTAGCCCAGATATGCCTTTGGGTTCAATCCCCAATACCACTAATACATACATACATACATACATACATATACACACACACACACACACACACACACACATACATACACACGCATTTTTGTATTATACATATAAATACATTTAATACACACATTTTGAAAAAGAAACAAATAGTTCAATAATTACTTCGTCAATTTTAGTATTCTACTGCATCTTAAAGTTCTCTTTTGTTTGTGGTGCTGAGGATTTAAACAGAGGCATTCTACCTCCAAGCTACATCCACAATCCTTTTTCATTTTTTATTTGGAAATGGGGTCTCGCTAGGTTGTTGAGAGCCTTGCTAAGTGAATGAGGATAGCTTCAAATCTGTGACCCTCCTGTCTCAGCCTCTCAAGTGTTGAGACCACCACACTTGGGTCTTATATTTCTTTTTAACTTTAATAAAACATCACAGCTTGGGAAGCTGAGATAGGAGGAAGATCACAGGTTTGCGGCCAGCCTTAGCTACTTAGTGAGCCCTCATCAACTTAGCAAGACCTTGTTTCAAAATAAAAAATACACTGAGTAAGGTGGTGCACACTTGTAATCCCAGTACTTGGGAGACAGAGGAAAGAATCACAGCTTCGTGGCCAGCCTCAGCTACTTAGTGAGGCCCTCTGCAACTTAGTGAGATCCCGTTTCAAAATAAAGAATAATGCTGAGGATGTGGCTCAGAGGTAGAAAACCCCTGGGTTCAGTCCCCAATACCGCAAAAATAAATAAATAACAGAAATAAAGAATAAAAATGGGATGGGGTTTTTATAGCTTGGAGATAGAATACCCTTGGATTCAATCCTCAGAACCATACATACATAAAAAGAAAAAAATATCACATATGTGTGGAGTACTGGGATGTGTCTATAGTTCTAGCTACTCAGGAGGCTGAGGAAGGAGTATCCTTTGAGCCTAGGAATTTAGGTTCAACTTAGGCCACTTAATGAGACCACATCACAAATAAATAGATGAGTAAATAATATTAAATAAACCCCCCCCTTTTTTTTTTGCAGTGCTGGGCATGGAACCCAGGGGAACCATTCTACCTCTGAGCTACATCTCCAAAGCTATTTTTTTATTCTTCATTTTGAAACATGGTCTCACTGATGCAAAGGGCTTAAGTAGTTGAGGCTGTCCCCAAACTGTGATTTTCCTGTACTCAATTCCAAGTACTGGGATTACAAGCATGTGCAACCACACCCAGCTAAATAAAACTTTTTTTTTTTTTTTTTTTTTTTTGCAGTACTGGGGATGCAAACCAAGGGCATTCTACCTTATAGCTATACCCTCAGCCCTATTTTTTATTCTTTATTTTGAAACAGGGTCTCACTGAGTTGCAAATGGCCACACTAAGTAGCTGCAGCTGTCTGCAAACCGCGATCCTGTCTCAGCCTCCCAAATGCTGGGATTTCAAGTGTGCACCAACACACCCAGCTAAATACAACATTTTAAATAGAAATAAAACATCACAACAGGTCTGGGGATGAATTCCTGTAATCCCAGTATTTGGGAGGCTAAGACAGGAGAATTGCAGGTTCAAGGCCAGTTTCAGTATCCTAGCAAAACTTTTAGCAACCTAACCAGATTGTTTCAAAATAAAAAATTTTAAAATTAGGCTGAGGGAACCGGGCATGGTGGTGTACGCTTGTAATCTCCGCACTTGGGAGGCTGGTTCCCGAACAGCCTCTGCTACTTAGTGAGGCCCTCCAGTAACTTAAATGCCCCTAGATTCCATCCCCAGACCCATACACACACAAAAAGGGTACTGATAACAAACCTTCTTATCTTGCTTCTCCAGGAGGTAATGATATATGGTTTGTGGGGGTGCAGAACTGAGGGTTAAACCTAGGGCCACTCTACCTCTGAGCTATAAACCCCCTGTCCCATTTTTTTTTTTTTTTTATTCTTTATTTTGTAACAGGGTTTAAGTTGCAGAAGGCCAAGTAGCTGAGGCTGGCCACAAACCTGTGATCCTCCTGTCTCAGCCTCACAAGTACTGGGATTACAAGCATAAATCACCACACTGAGCTGGCATACTGCTTTTTAATATTCTACTAAAAAAAGTTTTATTGCTTTTTTTGGTGGGGGGGGGGCAGGACTGGGAATTGAATATGAGGCTTCGAACATTGAATTACATCCCCGAACTTTGAGATAGGGTCTCATTAAGCGGACCCCGCTGGCACTGGATTTGAGATCCTTCTGCCTCAGACTCCTGAGTCACTAGGATTACAGATATGTACCACTGCACCTGGCTACTAATTTAAACTCTGATCATAAATAAAAGTGGTGTACTGTTAAACTCATACTAGTGCTACCTATTTAGGTATCAGGGTTATGCTAATTCCACCAAATAACTGGATATTCCTTTCTTTCCTGTGTCTGACACAGTAATATAAAAGATAAGAGTGTATTCTCAAAGACTTAACAAAATTTGCCCATAAAACTTTCAAAGCCCAAGCATTTTTGGTAAAGGAGAACTTCATTCTATTGATTCAGTTTCTTCTATAGTTATTGGTTTACTTAAGCTTTCTAATCAGAGTAATTTTGGTAACTCAACTTTCCTGGAAAGTTATTTGCCTAAATTTATAAATTGGGGGTCACAGATAACTGCATACTTACCCATACACATCTCTGCTGCACCAATAGTTGCGCCTTCGTATTTTATTTTTCTCATTAGTTTCTTACAGAAAACATGCTAAGAGTAGATTAGTGTTGCTTTGTAGTAAGTCTTGATTTTACTCAACTATTTTTTATATTTCATTAATTTATACTGCTAATTATTTTATTCTATTATTTTGGGTTCGCTCTAGGTTCTAGGATTGAAAATTTACATCATGCATTTTTCAATATCTATGTCTTTTTAAAAATTAATTTTAGTGTTTTTAAAGTTTTAAGCTTATTCCTAATGTATAATTTCAGATACATCCCACATTTTAAATTTTGTTACTCAAAACTCATCCATATCTTGCTTGATCTTGGTCTAGTAACTGGCAACATCTCTTATATGTGCCGTTTATGTATCTCCTTGTAATTCTATTACCTTTTTATTTATATGACATGTCAAGACTTTTTGTTAGGCACCTTAAAAATCCAAAGTTATTACACTTCTCTTCTGTATATTCTATTATGAGGTGGTCTTTCATAGTGCCCTCAATGATTTTTCATGTTTTCGTTTCGGTTCGTAGTGCCGGGAATCGAACCCACATGCTAGATAAGTGTCCTACCACAGAGCACTGAGACCCAGCCCTCTGTGATTTTTTTTTTTTTGCCTTAAACATTAATCTTATCATCTAGTTTGTGTCACTTTTGTAAAAAACAAAACCAAAAAGAACTGGAATAATTTTTGGAGTTGTGCAGTAGTCGCATTTATCAATTTGCATACTTTCTATTTTCTTCTATCCTATATGGTCCCTTGGTCTACTTTTTTTCTCTACTATTTCAATGACTATACGGATGATAAAGAATCTTCATTTTTAGCATCCAGGAGGCGGAGACCAGAGGACTGTGGTCTGTGGACAGCCTCGGCTACTTAGTGAGGCCCTTCGCAACTTAGTGAGACCATTTCAAACATAAAAAGAATAAAAATTAGAGCTGAGTGTAGCTCAGAGGTACACTGTCCCTGGGTTCCATCCCCTGTACCGCCAAAAAAAGAATATATAAGCCTAAAATAAATAGTCTTTTTTTTTGGGGGGTGGTACTGGGCACTGAACCCAGGTCTACATCTTAGCCACACTCTCAGCCCTTTGTTTTTGATTTTGACACAAGTTCCCATTACGTTGCCCAGGCTGCCCTCAAACTTGTGATCCACAAACCTCAGCAACCCAAGTAGCCTTGTGCCACCGTACTCAACACTTGCCTTCATCTTGAATAATTCAGCTGAATATTTTAGGTTAACAATTATTTTTTTATACATTTTGAAGATCCCACTGTCTTGTGGCAACTCTTATCCTTATATGGTATCTCCTATCAGTGGAATTGTGTTTCTTTGGTGTTTGTTTGTTTGTTTGTTTTTTGGTAGCACTGGGGATTGAATCCAGGGGCATTCTACCTCTGAGCTATAACCTTAGCCCTATTTTATAATGAGACAAGGTCTAAATTGCAGAGGTCTTTGCTAAACTGCTGAGGCTGGCCCCAAAGCTGCAATCCTCTAGTCTCAGCCTCTCAAGCACTAGGATTTTGTGTGTGTGTGTGTGATACTGGAGATTTACCCACAGGCATTCTACCTTCAAGCTACATCCCAGTCCTATATTTTATTTATGTATTTATTTTATTTTATTTATTTACTGCAGTACTGGGGATGGAACCCAGGGACATTCTACCTACAAACTACACCCCCAGTCCTATTTTTTATTTTGAAACAGGGTCTGAGTTGCAAAGGGCCTAAGTAGCTGAGGCAGTCTGCAAACCGCAAACCTGTCTCAGCCTCTTATAAGAGTGCGCCACCACACTTGGCTTATTCTTTATCTTGAAACAGGACCTAAGTTGCAGGGGACCTCACTAAATAACTGCAGCAAGCTGGAACCTGCAACCCTCCTGTCTCAGACTCCCAACTACTGAGATTACAAGGGTGTGTGCCATCATGCCTGGCGTGAAGTACTGGGATTATACTCATGAGCCACCACACCTGGCAAATTCTTAATATTATACAATTTAAGCTGTATCAAGGTATGATTTTACTTACCAAGCATATTACTCATTGTTTAAACTAAGATATCACATTTCTTTAATGCTTATAAAATCTCAGCTATTATCTCCCCAAATACTCTCTATTTTGCCTTCCACTTTCTCCTCCTGGAACTCCTTAGATGTGTGTTAGAGTCTCTCAGATTTTAAAAATATTCTCCCTAGTTGTGGAAGGCCTCACTAAGTTGCCACAGCTGTCCTTAAACATGCATTCCTCCTGTCTCATCCTTCCAAATACTGGGAACACAAGCATACACCAATATACCCGGCTTACTACTTTTTTTTTTTTTTTTTTTTGGTACTGAGTCTAGAACCCAGGGGCATTCTACTTCTGAGCTACACCCCCAGCCCTATTTTATTTTTACAACAGGGCCTAAGTTGATGAGAGCTTCACTAAATTGCTGAGGCTGTCCTCAAACCTGCAATCCTCCTGTTTCAGCCTCCCAAGTACTGGGATTATAGCTGTGTGCCACCATTCCTGGTTACTACTGTTTAATTCACTATATACCTGTATCTTGTCTACAGACTAAGCCATTCATTTACTTTCAAAATCTACATTTTATTTCCAAGTTCTAATTGCTTTTATCTTTTTTTTTTTTTTTTTCGGTACTGGAGGTGGAACCCAGGGGCATTCTAACTCCAAGCTATACCCTAGCCCTATATTTTATCTTTATTTTAAAAGAGTGTATCACTGAGTTGCAAAGGACTTAAGTAACTGAGGCTGTCTTCAAACTGTGATCCTCCTATCTCGGCTTCCCAAATGTTGGAATTACAAGTGCTTGCCACCATGCCTGGCTTTTATCTTTTTTTGTAAGAGTTTTTTTTTTCTTTTTTCTTTCTCTCTTTTCTTTTTTTTTTCTTTTTTTTTTTTTTTTTGTGGTACTAGGGATTGAACCCAGAAGCATTCTAACTCTAAGCCATACCCTCAGACCAATTCTATTTATTTGGAAACAAGGTCTCACTAGGTTGCCCAGAGTTTTGCTAAGTTGCCAAAGATGCTTCAAACCTATGATCCTGTCTCAGCCTCCCAAATACTGGGATTACAGGTGTGTGCCACCGCACTCAGCTTCTAAGGTTTTTGTTGTTGTTTTTTGTTTTGTTTATGGCACTAGGAATGGAACTCAGGGGCAATCTACTTCCGAGCTATACCCCCAGCCCTATTTTTTATTCTTTTATTTGTTCATTTATGCATTTATTTTTGTGGTACTGGGGATAGAATCCAGGAGCATTCTACCTCTGAGCTACACCCCCAGCCCTATTTTTTCTTTAATTTTGAAAAAGGGTCTCACTAAGTTGAGGAAGGCCTAAGTAGCTGAGGCTTCTGTGAACCACAATCCTCAAGTCTCAGCCTCCCAAATGCTGGGATTATAAGCATGTACCACCATGCCCAGCTCTAAGGGTTTTTAGTTGGTTTTTTTTTTGTTTGTTTGTTTGTTTTTGGGTTTTTTGGTGGTGGTGGTACTGGGGTTCATGGAAGCCCTTCTACCTCCGGGCTACACTCCCAGACCTATTTTTACATTTTTATTTGGAAACAGGGTCTCCTAAGCCAGCGCGTGCGGCTGACTTCGAACCAGATTACAAGCGTGCGCCACCACGTCCAGCCTTAGTTGGTGTATTTTAATACATTGCTTCATTTCCATTACTAAATTTTTATGCATTTATGGTATGTGAGCCACAAATAGATTCTTAAAGTTAGCTGTTCTCTATTAAAATTCTGATTGGTTACCAGGTTATAAAATTCTTTTGACACCACTAGAAAACTGCACTGTCTTCTGATGATTAACATGAGCCCCATTTCTACTATTTTCCTCCTGAGAACTCTATGGCCTGTTGTTTGCTGCGTGTAATAGGCTCTTACTCATTGCTTGAGACAATTTCCAAAACGCAAACACTGCTGCAGTACCAACCTTTGTATTGGAGCTGTTTAAAGGAAGAAACCTAAATAAAAAAATAACATTTTTCCAACTCAACAGAAAAGCAGCAAAACTTCCATTTCAAGTTAGATGGGGGCAAAATGGGTACTAAGAGAAAAACGGGTCAAATAGCAACAGATTCTCTTATTGGCATTCCTCATCACTGTTTGCATTTATATCTCAGCTATTCAAATAAACGCCAGAATAGTCATTACAACACTGAAGGAAAAGTTTCCTCTATTAGAAATAAACAATGTTTGGAGTTTCAGAGTTACCTTGACCTGGTTGCTGAAACAAAGGCTGCTGAGCACATCAAAACCCTGGTTTAAACTATTAATACCTGTGATAGTCATAAAAACTGGGGCATGATGGTGCACACCTGTAATCCCAGAAATTTGGGAGGTGAGGCAGGAGGACCAAAAACCAGAGGCCAATCTGGACAACTCCGTCCCCAAAACAAGAACATAATAATAATATAATAATAACAACAACAACAATAATAATTATAGACTGAAGATATAGCTTAGTGGCAGAGCACCACTGGGTTCAATCCATAATAATGCTCTCCCCCAAAAAACCTCTAGATGCAATACTAATATAAACCTCTAGATGAAATAGAGAAAAGTTTTAAGTTTGATTTTTATTATGATACAGACAAGCAGCCAAGACAAAAAACTAAATATTAAGCCAGGCATGGTGGTGCACACTTGTAATCCTAGTACTTGGAAGGCTGAGACAGGAGGATCCAGATTCGTGGCCAGCCTCGGATACTTAGCAAGTCCCTCTGCAACTTAGTGAGACCCTATTTCAAAATAAAGAATAAAAAATCGGGTTGGGGGTGTAGCTCAGAGGTAGAATGCCCTTGGGTTCAATCCCCAGCACCACAAAACAAAACGAAAGTAAATATCATTGACCTCTTACCTACCATGTGCGGTTTAGGAGTGCCATCAAAAGCCCCAGAAAGCTGGGTATCTCCGTACTTGGGAGACTGATACAACAGGATCACGGGTTCAAGGCCAGCCTCATCAATTTAGCCAGACCCTTAAAACAACTTAGCAAGACCTTCTTTAAAAATAAAAAGGATTGGCTGGGCATGGTGGCGCACTCACATTTTTAATTCCTGCGGCTTGGGAGGCAGAGACAGGAGGATCGCACAGGTTTGAAGCCTTCCTCGCTGTTTCCCTGTTTCCAAATAAAATATTAAAAAATAAAGGGTTCCATCCCCAGTACCACCAAAAATAAATAAACAAATTAATTAAATTAATTAAATAAATAGGATTGGAGCTGGCTGTGGTAGCACACGCTTGTAACCCCAGTACTTGCAAGGCAGGTTCTCAGCCAACCTCAAGTACTTAGTGAAGCACTCCACAACTTAGTGAGACACTGTTCCAAAAAAAATAAAGAATGAAAAATAGGGCTGGGGATTCCATCCCCAGTACCTCAGGGGGAAAAAAAATTAAAACATTAAAAATTAAAAAAAAAAAAGGATTAGAAGTGTAGCTCAGAGGTAGAATGTCCCTAGATTCAATCCCCAGTACAAAATAAGTAAAAGGGTGGAGGTGTAATTCAGATACAGGATGCCCCTGGGTTCAGTCCCTAATACCACACACACACACACACACACACACACACACACACACACACATCCAGGCATGTACATCTGTAATCCCAGTATTAAGAAAAATGGGAAATGAGGATCACAAGTCCACCACCAGCCTCAGCAACTCAGTGAACCCCTGTTTCAAAATAAAACAGGGCTAGAGGTATAGCTCAGGCTAGTAGAATGCCCCTGGGTTCAATCCCAAGTACCACACACAAAAAAATTTACTTCAACTGTTGTCTATGGGCAGCTTAAGTTTACTGACACTTTCAGATACCAAAGACAACAATATGCCAAAGAGTATTTACTGGTTCTAGATGTCACCCAAGTAATTTTTAATGTACCAGATGTTTGTTTTAACTTATCCACATAACAAGCTGTTTATTCAGAGATATAAAACTTAAATTGGTAATTCTTGTCAGAAATTAGAACTCCTTAGTCATTTAAAATTTTTCAGAATTTTACAGAAAGTCAATTTAATAATTTCAAAGAAAATGAGAAAAGGGAAATTTTAATACCTTTATTTGGGGACAAAAACCAGTAAGCAAATCAAACAAGCTTTGGAGAAGTTTAACTTCAAATTATTCAGTAGGGAAGAGTGAAAGAAAAATCTGTACAGAGTATGACCAAGCTATAGAGGTGCTGAAAAGAGAGGTTAAGGGAAAAATGCATGCCATCAGTCACTATTGTACCAATATTGGGAATGGCCCGGGAAGATTTGAGAAAGCTCTGATTATTAATAGATATATTTCAGAAATAACTGTGTCAAAATGGCAGACCTGGAGAGAGAAAGGCTTGGCTTTGGTCAGGAAACAAACAGCTATTGAAACTTAGACTGACTTAGCAAAGAGTAATTAATAAGTCAATAGAAGAGGGGAACTAGGCCTTTCTCTAAAGACAGACCTACATGATTAGATAAGCTAGCTAAGATGGTAGGAGGGATCGACCTTCATGAAAGGAGACACCTTGCTGGGGGAGGTACCTTACAGGGAGGTTTACTACATCAGAATTATGTAAACAAGATGGAGGTCATGGGTATAAAAAGTCCGGTCCACGTGCTGTATCTTTGGGTGGTGAATTGGCTCAGACCAACCCCCCCATGCCAGAATGGCATGGGGCTGTAACTATCTTCTGTATTTCTATCTTTTTAATAAACTTCTTTAAATCTTCAGCAAGCGTCCGAGCTATGTATATTTATCTTTAGCTCAGGACAAGAACCCGCGGTTTTTCTGTGTTTTTCTGTTTTTGGGTTGTTTTGGGTTTTGTTGTGGTTTGAGGGAAATTGTGTCCAGGACCCTAACAGGGGTCCCCGGGGACAGTTTCCCCAAAAACCATATTCTTACAATCCGTAACAACGATTATGTTGGTTTGAACTGATTATCAGAATAGATATTTTCAAGCAAGGCACAGTGGCACATGCCTGTAATCCCAGGACTTGGGAGGCTTTGACAGGAGAAGCACATGTTCAAGGTCAGCCTCAGCAACTGTGTTAGGTGCTCTAACTTAAAGAGACCCCATTTCCAAATAAAATATAAAACAGAGCTGGGGATGTAGCTCAGAGGTAGAATGCCCCTGGGTTCAATCCCTAGCACTACACACAAAAGAATAAAATGCTTTCATATGATATTAGACATATACATTAAATTTATTATAGAACACCTTCACAAAAAATACCATTCTCAGTTTAAAGTGGTACCTTATCAACTCAAAGTGAAAACAAATTTTATTTCATTTTATTGTGTGTATGGGGGGTACTAAGAATTGAACCCAGGTACTTAAAAAATTTAAACATCACAGTATTTGGGAGACTGAGAAAGGAGGATCCAGGTTCACGGACCGCTTGAGCTACTTTAGTGAGACCCTGTTTCAAAATAAAAAATAAAATATAGGGCTGGAGGTGTAGCTCGAAGGTAGAATGCCCTTGGGTTCCATCCCCAGTACTGCAAAATAAATAAACAAATAAACAAACAAACACCAACTTAAAAAAAAATATGAGTGCATGGTGGTGCAAGCTTGTAATCCCCGTGATTGGAGGTGGAGACAGGAGGATCGCGCAGGTTTGAAGCCAGCCTCGAAAAGACCTTGTTTCCAAATAAAAATATAAAATAGGTCTGGGAGTGTGGCCGGAGGTAGAAGGGCTTCCAGGAACCCCAGTACCACCAAAAAAAAAAAAAAAAAGAGTGCAAGCCGGGTGGTGCACACTTGTAATCCCAGCATTTGGAAGGCTGAGACTGAAGGATCGCGATTCACGGACAGCCTCAGCTAGTGAGGCCCTCTGCAACTTGGTGAGACCCTGTCTCAAAATAAAGAATAAATAATAGGGCAGGGGGTGTAGGTTGGAGGTTGAATGCCCCTGGATTCCATCCCCAGACCCACACACACAAAAAAAATGAGTGCATATAAGTAAATATTTTATGGAATACATATATTAAAAGATGAATAATCACTAGTCTGGAACAGGGTTTCCCAAAATGTGGTCCTCAGCTGGGCGTGGTGGTGCACGCTTGTAATCCCAGCATTCCAAAGGCTGAAACCAGAGGATCTTTTCGTGGACAGCCTCACCTACTTAGTGAGGCCCTCCGCAACTTAGTGAGACCCTGTTTCAAAATAAAGAATAAAAATATGGCAGGGGATGTGGCTCAGAGGTCAGATGCCCATGGGTTCCATCCCCAGACCCCCCCCCCAAAAAAAGTGGTCCTCAAATTAGCAGTAATTAGTATCACTTATTAGAAATTTGTATTTTTTGTTTTGTTGTTTTGTGCCTATATGAGGGGGACTAGGGGTTGGGGATAGAACTCAGAAGCATTCTACCTTTGAGTTATACCCCCAGCCCTTTTTATGTTTTTATTTTTTTTTTTGTTTTGAAATAGGGCCTTGCTAAGTTGCTGAGAGTTTGCTAGACTGCTGAGGTTGGTCTGGAACCTATGATCCTTTTTATCTCAGCCTCCCAGGTACTAGGATTATAGGCATGTGATATCATGCCCAGCTATAAATTTGTGTTTCTAATAAGCTTGTAGATGATACCACTAGAAACCTTTACTGTATTCTGATGAGCTCAAAAATACTGTGATTAGAACCAGGCGTGGTGGCGCACACTTATAAACCCTGCCTTGGGAGGCAGAGACAGGAGGATCGCGCAGGTTCGAAGCCAGCCGTGTTGGTGTAAGAGACCCTATTTCCAAATTTTAAAAATATTTAAAAAAATAGGTGTCTGGGAGTATAACCGGGAGGTAGGAGGGTTTCCAACCCAGTACCACCAAAAAAAAAAAAAAAAAACTGTGATTAATCACTTTTCCAGGTGATTTTGACCCAAATTAAAGTTTGAAAGCCAGTGTTCCAGACTAGATCAATAGGATTCAAAATTTAATTTGCATCTGAATTACCATGGAAAATTTGTTAAAATACCAAACAATGGGCCTTAATCCCAGTTTCTGACTTAGCAAATGTGGGATGAGAGAAAAACGTACCAACTTTTCCAGGTCTGGCTTAGCTGAGATGGTATCTCAACTGTTAAAGAGGCACTGAGAGTGCTGGGCCTGATGGCATCTACCTGTAATCCCAGTACTTGAGAGGCTGAGACAGGAGGATAGCAGGTTCAAGGACAGCTTCTGCAACTTAGCAAGACTAAGCAACCTAGGGAGACCCAGTTTCAAGAAAAATAAAGTAAAAGCCAGGAGTGGTGACCCACACTTGTAATCTCAGTACTTGGAAGGTGAGACAGGAGGATCACAGGTTCTCAGCCAGCCTCAGCTACTTAGTGAGGCCCTCCACAACTTAGAGACAGCCTGCTTCAAAACAGAGAATAAAGAGGGCTAGGGTATACCTCAGAGGTAGAACACCCCTGGGTTCCATCCTCGGTACCACAAAATAAGCAGAAAGAAAGAAAAAGAGAGAGAGAGAGAGAGAGAGAGAGAGAGAGAGAGAGAGAGAGAGAGAGAGAGAAAAGGAGGAGGGGAGGGAGGGAAGCATGCAGGCAGGCAGGCAGGCTGGGTGTGGTAGTACATGGTTGGAATACCAGGACTTGGGAGGCTGAGACAGGAGGATCACAGGTTTGCTGCCAGCCTAAGCTACTTAGTGAGGCCCTCTGCAACTTAGACTTGTTTCAAAATAAAGAATGAAAAATAGGACCAGAGTGTAGCTTGGAGGTAAAATTGCCCCAGGTTCAATCCCCAGTACCAGAATAAATAAATAAATAAATAAATAAATAAATAAATAAATAAATAGGGCTAGGGGTGTGGCTAGGGGGTAGACTGCCCCTGGGGTTCAATCTCAAGTACCAAAAAAAAAAAAAAAAAAAGCACTTAAGTTTCATGTCTCAGGACTATTCTTTCTATATAGCCTTCTATATAAAATATCAACACTTAAGGTCAAAAAATAAGAAAAGAATCTGAATAACATTATCCACTTGTTTTTCGACTCCATTCTTAACCCTAGCACAAAAATAGTATTTTTTTGTCAAACAATTTAAGTCCAGCCAGGCATGGTGGTGCATGAGAAGGAAGGCTCAAACAGGAAGATCACAGTTTAAGGACAGCCTCAGCAAGTACTGAGACTCATCAACCTAACAAGACTGTTTCAAAATTAAAATAAAATAGGGCTGGGGGTGTAGCTTGGAGATGGAATGCCCCTGGGTTCAATTCCCAGTTCCATACACACCAAAAAAATAGATAGATATAAGAACACAAACAAATCAAGGTTTATTCAATGATAAAATTAACAATGTACTCCCAAGAAACTTAAGATTTTAAGGCAGTTTTAGTATGGGGGTTGGGGAGAGACATAAACTTACCCTCTTTGGCCAAATATAACTCCTTAAATTTTGCTCTCTTTTGATTAAATTCTTGCTCAAGCTGCTGTTGTGCACGTAAAAACTCTGCATTAATTTTTTCCAATTCTGCTACCCGTTGCTGAAGAGAAACTGAAGAAGTAAATACTAGTTAACAAATATTTTACAAATTAAGTAACAAGAAATATTTCAGTGCACAATACTATACATGAAACAAGCAGCCAAGCTCTTTCCAAGATCCATTATATTCTAGGAAAGACACTTTTATTAGGCTTAATATACAAACTGTGAATGTGTCGTGTGTAGTGAAAGAGCATATACACAGAATGGTGTACAAATTCCAAATAAAAGCTTAAGTTCTTTTATATGACAAAATGTCAGTCCACTTTTGGCACTGTTAAATACTGGATTATTTGAGGTATTCATCCCACAAGTAAACCCAATGCCAAGACTGCTATTTCCTACATCTTAAGCATGATGAAAAAATGTAATGGGCCATCTGATTAAGTCAGCCATACCAGCAGGAACTATTCAATTATTTTAACATTTAAACATCTATATTTTTTATAAGCTTTTATTGTTACATTCTAGTCTCACATCAAAATGTAGACTACGTCACATTGCCAGTGACATAAATGCACACAGCACTCAGTGCCTGCGCCCACTGCCTCCCCATTCCTCTCCCTTCTCCATACAGAATACCGGGGTTGACACTGGTATTTTCACATATGTACACATAGCCAATGGTAGTAATTCCTACAATGAATCTCACTCTGTCCCCTCCCCTTCCCTTAGACCACCTCCCTGGCTTCAAGTTGTTTGTTTATCTGGGTACTGGGGGTTGAACCCAGAGGCATTCTACCATTGAGCTACACCCTTAGTCCTATTTTTATTCTCTATTTCAAAACAGGGTCTCACTGGGTTGCAGAGTACCTCACTAAGTTGCTGGAGCTGGCCACGAGCCTGTGATCCTCCTGTCTCAGCCTCCCCAAGTAATGAGATTACAAGAGTGCCCCACCATGTCCAGCTCTGGCTTCAAGCTTTTAAATGACCTGTTAATAGTATGATGAAATCTTATTCAAACAGAAAAGATAACTGAACTCTCAAATACTGGAAAACAACGAGCTGAGGTTTTCAAATCAATGTTGATCGTGGTGTGGCAAGAACTGGGACACTTGTTTTTAGAGAAGGGCTCTAAATTTGGCCACATCTCATTAAATGACTGTCTACAGAGGCCAAGCATAAGCCCTGGTTTGGTTGAAGCAGGGGTGTGTGTGTGTGTGTGTGTGTGTGTGTGTGTGTGTGTGTGTGTGTGTATTGCTGGGGATTGAACCCAGGGACATTCTACCTCTGAGATATACCCCAGACCCTATTTTATTTTTATTTTGAAACAAGGTCTTGCTCGATTGACAGAATCTCACTACTTGCTGAAGCTGTCCTCAAACCTGCAATCTGTCTCAGCCTCCCAAGTACTGGGATTACAAGCATGCACTGCCACACTTGGCTGAAGCAGATATACCTGACCTCCTCCTATGCTCTAACAGCAATCCAGCCTTAAGGCCTTAGTTACAATCCCTTCAAGGGATACACAGCAGCATAATTTAGTCTTGTCAAATTACCTAGAGGTATCAACTCCCTACTATAAACCACCCTAAACAGTGATGACTTACTTAGTTTTAACCAAGATCTGAGTTTATTTTCGAGGGCTATTTCCTCCCCCAAACCATCTCTCAATTCAGAGTTAGTTTTCTAATGCTTAGAAAAAAGACTGCAACCCTGTGGGGTAGCAAATATCTATGACCCCAGTATTTGGGAGGCAAGAGATCACAGGTTCAAGGCCAACCTCAGCAATTTAATGAGACCATTTTAAAATAAAAAAATTCATCAAAGCCAGCCTCTGCAACTTAGCAAGGCTCTCAGAAACTTAGTAAGACCTGTTTCCAAATTAAAAAAAAAAAAATCAGTCTAAGGGTATATATAGTTTAAGGTTAATCCCCTGGTTTCAATCCCCTACAGTACCAAAGATAAATAAAAAATAAAAGGCTGAGGGTATAGCTCAGAGTTTGATTTCTAGTATCAAAAACAAGAAAAAAAGACTAGATTTATATATAATAGAATACCAATATAATAGAGTACCAGTGACTTATCTATAATAGAATTATGGCTCATTAATTTCTTTGCACAACTACTTTGAACAACTATCCCCCTGACAAAAAATAATAAAATCAGTAGCCATTCATTCCCATACCATCTCCAGATTAGGTTCATTACAGACTTAACAGTATTAAGGCAATCCCTGATAGAAAGAGGAAATGACCACTGCTTTGAGTTTCATGTTGTTAAAGTAAGAAGTCATTTTGAAGCCAGCACTTGGGGGGCTGAGATAAGAAGATGGAAGGTTTGAAGCCAGGGTGCAGTAATTTATCAAGTCCCTATTTCAGAATAAAAAAAATATAAGGCTTAGGGTGTACCTGAGGTAGAGCAACTGAGTTCAATCCCCAGTACCACAAAAAAGAGGGAAAGGATTACGTTTATTTCATATTTATCATTTGAAATCATGAAGGAACTTTGTTATCAGTACTTTATTTCTGCCAGTATTGTCACTGTTAAATTCCAAGTATTAAAATAGGTAACTTTTCCATTCAACACTTTAATATCACTGGTAGCTACTGATTACTGTTAACTCTGAGGAATCACAAAAGGAGATAACCATGCACAATGTATCTATACTTCAAAACATCAAGCTGTAAATATTAAAAACAAACAATGTAATCCATCAATTTAAAATAAATAGCAAGATCCTCTATTCTTACATTTCTCTAACAACTAATTATATCCCTACCCCCAAAAGCTATCTTCCACCAAATCACATGTAGACATACACAAAATGCTCATGCCACTCAGCATTACTAAATTTACATTTAGATCAAAGGATGCTAATAAATCATCCACAAAAATAAAAATACAGCTTTTAAAATTTCAGCCACCTGAGTGTGGTGGTGCACACCAGCAATCTACGCTATTCAGGAGATAGAAGGATTTCAAGTTCGAACAATTCGAGAGAGACTGTCTCAAAATAAAATAAGAACCGGGCATGGTGGTGCACGCTTGTATTCCCCGCGCTTGGGAGGCGGAGACAGGAGGATCACACTGGTTCGGAGCCAGCCTTGCTGGCTTAAGAGACCCTGTTTCCACATAAAAAGGTTAAAAAAAAAAACAGGTCTGGGAGTGTAGCCCATGGGAGTGTATCCCGGAGGTAGAAGGGCTTCCAGGAACCCCAGTACCACCAAAATAAATAAATAAATAAGAGCTGGCTATGTTACTAAGAAGAACATTTCTACATTCCTGTATTCAATCCCTAGTACTGGAAAAAAAAAATGTAACCAAAGATTAAGTGTATTTCCACTACTCCTAAGCCCTTGTGCTTTGACCATAGTCCAGACCCAGTCCACACCCACAAATCTGGCTCTCTCAGACTTTAGGTCAGTTTTCAAATCTAGGAATCATGCCACTTGAGGGTGTACTGAATAAGTTTCTTTTTCTCATTTTGGTTTTGCTATTAATTTGAAAAGTAATAAGTCATCTCAAGTATTTCTAACAAATTGTGATTCTGTATAAAGGCCAAAATAACTGCTTTTTATTTTTAAAATGTCTTTACTATAACATCTAGAAAAATCAATTCATCTTGAACAGATAGCAAGAAAAGTTTACAGACAGGAATATCATTAACGCATTATCAAGTGATACAAATCAAAGTGAAAATAGCTCTCATCACATAAAATACTGCATTATTTTTCTAATATTATGATTAACAGTTCACAATAATTAGCTAACTGTTCAAGTAAAAAGTACTTAGCATAACATATCAAAAAATTGGTATTAAGCCAGGCATGGTCATGCACCCTTGTAATCCCAGCATTTGGGAGACTGAGACAGGAGGATCTGGGTTCGCAGACAGCCTCAGCTATTTAGTGAGGCCTTTTGCAACTCAGTGAGACCCTGTCTCAAAATAAGGAATAAACTAGGTGTGGTGGTGCACGCTTGGAATCCCAGCACTTGGGAGGCTGAGACAGGAGGATCGCACAGGTTTGAAACCAGCCTCAACTACTTAGTCAGGCTCTCAGCAGCTCAGTGAGACCCTGTTTCCAAATAAAATATAAACTAGGTCTGGGAGTATAGCCTGGAGGTTGAAAAGCCCCTGGGTTCCACCCCCAGTACCACACACACGAAAGAAAGAAAGAAAGAAAGAAAGAAAGAAAGAAAGAAAGAAAGAAAGAAAGAAAGAAAGAAAGGGAAGGAAGGAAGAAAAATAGGGGCTGGGAGTATAGCTCAGAGGTACAATGACCCTGGGTTCCATCCCCAATATCACACACACACACACACACACACACACACTTGATGTTAGCTGTTATTAGTAAACGAGTGGTATTTATTTAATGGGAGAAAAGAAAAAAGCAAATAATCAGGTGACTTTGTAGGCACTCACAAAGGACCAGCAGTCACTTCCAACCTCATGACTCTGACTCAGCTCCACACTTAGCACCCAGCTCATACTCTTCCCTACTGCCATATATCTTCATAGCATCATGAACAAATCACTTCATATTAAAGCCATCCTTCAACAACACTAAATTTCAACAATACTGTATTCAACAGTAGGTATTAAAAACACTTCTGATGGTAGAGTGGTCCCCAGAACTGCACGTACGCACGCGCACACGCACAGACACATCAGATCTCAGTTTGGGCTAAGGATGTGTCTCAGTAGTAGAGTGCTTGCCTGGCATACATGAAGCCTTAATGTGTACCAGTTACTGGGGTCCCATCCCCATCACTACAAGAGAAAAATAACTAAACCTTCTGGATTTTACCAGGTGATAGATTTATTTTATCAGCTTCTGTTAATCACTCCACACGTTCCACATACTGTTACCTCACTGGAGTAATAAGAAGGGGAAACTATTGCAGTGGCTTTGTGTGTGTGTATGGTACTAGGAACTGAACCTAGGGACATTCTACAATTAAGACCGACACCTCTAGCCCTTTTTAATTTTGAAACAGGGTCTCGCTAAACTGCTCAGGCTGGCCTCAAATGTGTGATCCTCTCAGCCTCCCAAGTACTGGAATTATAGGCCTTTGTACCCTCAGCCCTATTATTATTTTTTTTTTCTTTTTTTTTTTCTTGCAGTACTGGGGGTTGAATCCCAAGGGCATTCTACCTTCGAGCTATACCCCCAGCACTATATTTTTTTATTCTTTATTTTAAAACAGGGTCTCAGTAAGTTGTGGAGGGCCTCACTTAAGTAGCTGAGGCTGTCCACAAACTGTGATCCTCCTATCTCAGCCTCCCAAGCACTGGATTGCAAGTGTGTGTCACCACGTCCAGCTTTATTCTTTATTTTGAAATAGGGTTTCACTAAGTTGCAGTAAGGCCTCACCAAGTTGTTGAGGCTGGCCAAGAACCTGCGATCCTTCTGTCTCAGCCTCCCAAGTATTGGCATTATAAGCATGTGTCACCATGCCCAGCTTACACATTCCTTAAATATCAGGCTTAAGGAAACAGAACAAAAAATTTGAATTCTCTGCCTGTAACTGTACTGGCATTACTAATGAAAACTATTCTATTTCAAAACCTGGCTTAGGACTCTAAGAATTCATTGTCAGTAGAATTTAAGTTGAGCCTTCGTTTTATGCTTGAATTTCGCTAGTATTTGTGAAACTACTATATTACACTATTAAATCAATTAATCTGATATATATGACAATTTTACTCTAGATAAAATGCTAATAGAAAAAGTACATCTGTTCATAGGCGCCCAAAGTGGGCCAAACAGTGTTAGGGGAATGTTAATGAAACAAAATATAGATACATAAAAGAACACAACTTTGCCACTGCATCTGTTTCTTCACTTAAATAAGATAGATTTCAGAGCCGGGCATGGTGGCACATGCTTGTAATCCCAGTACTTGGGAGGCTGAGACAGGAAGATCGCAGATTCAATTCCAGCCTCAGCTACTTAGTGAGGCCTCAGCAATTTAGTGAGGCCATTTATTCAAAATAAACAAAAAATAGGGCTGGGGGTATAGTTCGCAAGTAGAAAGCCTCTGGGTTCAATTCCAAATTACGCACATACACACACACACACACAGTAAGATTTCCAGTGGGGCA
Organism: Muscardinus avellanarius; assembly: GCF_963383645.1. Classification (NCBI taxonomy): domain Eukaryota; kingdom Metazoa; phylum Chordata; class Mammalia; order Rodentia; family Gliridae; genus Muscardinus; species Muscardinus avellanarius. Next base: position 17,899,762 of record NC_137802.1, on the reverse strand, counting down.
CCAAGTAATTTTTCCTGAAAACAGGGTAGTTTTCTGAAACCACCTACTTAGAAACCTTACTAACTGAAAGCTCTTTTCATTTTTAATTTAAAAATATACTACAATATTCTTTTTTTTGTAGACTGGACACATATTAAGAGGTCTATTCTCCAGAATAGATTTATAGATTCAATGCAACCCTAATTAAAATTCCAGCATGCACTTTTTGTAGAAACTGATGAGCTGATTCTAAAATCTATATTACAAATTTAAAACATTTTGAAAATAAAAGTTAGAGGGCTTACATTACACAAGTTCAAAACCTTTAGTCTACTGGGCATGGTGGTGTATGCTTGTAATTCCAGTACTTGGGAGGTTGAGAAAGAGTCACAGGTTCGCTGTCAGCCTCAGCTACTTAGTGAGACCCGCTGCAACTTAGTGAGATTCTGTTTCAAAATAAAAAAAATTGTTCTGGGAGTGGAGCTTAGAGGTAGAATGCCCCTGGGTTCTATCCCCCGTGCCACTCCCCCCAAAAATCTTTTAGTTTAACAAAGAAATAAGGTTATACATAGATACATGCACACAAATATGTATATCTCCATGGAACAGATTAGAATCCAAAAGTAAATTCAAATATGTTTAATTAATTTTAGATAATTGAGCCAAGGTAATTCCATAGGGAAAGAATAGCTTTTTCAAAGGTGATGGCACATCTGGATAGGGCTAAGGGGTGTAGCTCAGAGGTAGAATGAACCTGGGTTCCATCCCCAGTACTGCAAACATAAAAACAAAACAAAAAAACTAAAAAGGGCTGGCTCAATCCCCAGTACTAAAGTATACATAGACAAATATATAAAATGCTTGATAAAACGGTACAGTGGCATGAGTCTATAATCCCAACTACTTCACAGGCTGAGACAAGAGGATCGTAAGTTTGAGGCCAATGAGGGCAACTCCTAGGACCCTGTCTCAAAATAAGATTTTTAAAAGAGCCGGTATGTATGTAGCTCAGTGGTAGAGAACTTGCCTAGCATGTGCCAGGCCATGGGTTCAATCTCCACTACCAAAAAATAAAATGTTTCATAATACCAAATAAATAAAAATAGAATGCTTGATAATACCAAGTGTTAGTATGAATCCTGATAGGAATGTAAAATAGTATGGACACTTTGGAAAACAGACAACCACCATATGATATAGCAACCCTATAAATGAAAATATACTTCCACACAAAGACACACATGAATGTGCACAGTTTTACTTTTAACAGCCCAAAGCTGAACATTACCCAAATGTCCACTGTAAACGGTCAGGCTGTGGTGTATCCATACAACAGAATACTGCTGAGCGACAGAAACAAGGGTAAATCTCAAGTGCGATGCCAAGTGAAAGACGACAGACACCGCACGTATGATTTCGTCTATACGATTCCAGAAAGGCGACTGGAGAACAACTGTGACAGAAAGCAGAGCAGCAATTTCCTGGGAGTATGGGGAGGAGTTTAACTTTTCAGTTAAACATAAATTTGGGGAGTAAAAAGTTCCAGAATATGATTAGGGAAATGGCTATAGAATTGTACATGTTTATGTGCTTGAAAAGCCACAAATGTGTTAATTGTGGTATATTCAAATTACTTCTCAAACAGCTTTATTGAGAAAAGAATTTAAAAGTATAATAATAATTTAGTGCTTGGCAAAAGAAGTAATTTCAACAGGCCAGTTTTGATTGATCTATTTAATTTAGTATGTGTTGGGGGGGGGGATAGGGATTGAACCCAGAGGTGTTATACCTCCAAGCTACACTCACAGCTCTTTTTATTTTGAAACAAGGTCTCACTAAGTTGCTGAGGCTGGCCTTGAATCTGCAATCCTCCTGTTTCAGCCTCACAAGTCCTGGAATTACAAGCGTGAGCCACCACACTCAGCTATTGGGCCAATTTTACTACTCTCTAGTAATTATCACTATCCGAAATGATTCCTTTAAATATTTGAATATTTAAATATCACTCCTGCCAGAGTATACACTCAGTAAAACAGGAACATCGCCTACCCTGCTCATTGCTATGCTTCCAACAAAAAATGAACCGGGATAACTAAATCACACTGAAGAAGACGAACATAAGTCAGAATTTATAAAGAGGAACATAAGTCAGAATTTATAAAGACAGCAAGAATCTGAAGGACAAAGGATAATATTTCAATGAGAACAAAGTGGACAGACATCTCTGACCTGAGGAAAACTGGGAATGTTTCCACAGAAGCAGTTGACTGCTTCTTGAACGGTGCCTTTCAGTGTGGTAACCACTTCACATGAGGCTACTGACCACTTGATATGTGTTTGTCTGAATTAAGATATACTATTAAGTATAAAATATATATATGGAATTTTGAAGGCTTTACTACAAAAACATGTAAAATATCTTGGTGTCTATTTTGGGGGGGGGCATGGAATTGGGGATTGAACCAAGGGGCACCCAACCTCTGAGCTACAGGCACCAGCCCTTATTAGGTGTGTGTGTGTGTTACTAGGGATTGAACTCAGGGGCATTCTACCTCTGAGCTATACTCCCAGCCCTATTTTTATTCTGAAACAGGGTCTTAGTGGGTTGATGAGTCTCATCACCTACGTGCTGAGCCTGTCCTTGAATCTGTGATCCTCTTGTCTCAGCCTCCCAAGCACTGGGATTACACATGTGCATGCGCAACCTTGCCCATGTGTATGTGTGTTTTACTGGGGATTGAGCCCAGGGGCATCCTACCTCTGAACTACATCCCCAGCCCTATATTATTCTTTTATTTATTTTGAAAAAAAAATCTCACTAAGTTGCGGCGGGCCTCACAAGGTAGCTGAGGCTTCAAATATCGCCATACTTTTCAGCTGACCTAGCCCCAACGTCAGTGATCTCAGTCAACACAACCCTAGATTCTTTTCTCTTTTGTCTTTTTACAGCCCTACAGAGTTTTCTAAGTGTGACATACAGGCTGTTCGTTGCCAGTGTAAGAATGAAATATGGATTTTGTGCCAGAATGTAAAATTAAGAAACAAAGCATATTGCTTAATTCAGCTGACATTTTTCTATGAAGAAAGCAGTGTGAGATTTATAGTCTTGTGACCCTTATCTCCCTAGAGATCATTAAAAAGTATGTGGACAGGTTACTTTCAGTAATACCACCACAGTGGAGAAGTATCAGGTCCGTGGTTATCTCGTTCTCTCCTCTCTCTCTCTTCTCTCCTCTCTGTCTCTTTTTTTTCCCCTAGTACTAGAGACTGAACCAAATAGTGCTCTACCACTGAGCTACATCCCTAGCCTTTTATTCTGAAACAGGATCTCACTAAAATTGCCTTTCTAGCTGTAAACTTGAGATCCTCTGCCTCAGCCTCCGGAGACACTGAGATTACAGGCTATGTCACTGAACTCAGCTCCTGACTCCCTACTAAAGAATACAGTAACTCCAGTACTTGGGAGGCTAAGACAGGTTTGCCATCAGACTCAGCAATTTAGTGAGGCCCTCCACAACTTACTGAGACCGTGTTTCAAAATAAAAATAAAAATGGGCTGGGGAAGAAGCTCAGAGGTAGAATGCCCCTACAAAAAAATAAAGTATTCTGAATAATTCTATCATTTACTGGGAAAACCATCTAATGCAACTTAAACCACTCTTAGAACCATATCTGACTATGCTGAAAAATTATATTCCCTGTGTACTCACTGTCCTTTATTATAACAGAGAATTTTTATTTTATTTGTGGTACTGAGGATTGACCCCAGGAGCATTCTACCTCTGAGGTACACTGTCAGACCAATTTTTATTTTTTATTTGAAAACAGGATCTAAGTTACAGAGACCTCACTAAGTTGCTGAGGCTGACTGTAACCTGTGATTCTCCTGACTCAGGTAGAATACCTCTGGGTTCATTCCCTAACACACACACACACACACACACACACACACACACACACACACACACCCCAAACCTGGGATCCCAGGTGTGTGCCACTGTGCCCAGAATAACACAGAAAATTTAAAATGCAGATGTAGTTCTTCATCTCCCTACACTTGTATTATGAAAAGGTTACACTATAGCTACAAATTCTATATCAGGAATTACTTATCACAAGAAAAGTTCATCATAAATAAATAAAAACACAAGAGTTATATTTTATTTACAAGGAAAATTGGATGCATTATTTATGAACTTTTCAGAAATACCAAGGTCATACATAGAGAAAGATGAGAATTTTGCTGAATTACCCTGACTACATGTGGATGAAGAATTCTAACTGTATGTCTAAGAAAGGGAATATGAGAAGCAACCAGTAAAAGAGGTTTCAAGGAGAGAATACCGAATATTAGGGGGGAGAGAGGAGTCTCCATTAAAGCTACCAAAAACAACATGGGTAATACCAGGAGCTAACAAGTATCATCTACTTATCAGGTATTATATAGGAAGCAGTATGGCATAGAGCTGAGGAAAAAGGCCCTAGGATTAAATTAGGATTTGAATCTCAGCTTTATCACTTATAAACTGGGTCCTATGCTCCATCTAAAAAAATTGCAAATAGTACTACTCTCTAAGGTTGCTGTAAAGATTAAATAATCCAAATAAAGCTCTTTATTGTCAGGTAAGTTATTTTATACAGGGCCTCAATTTTTTTTTTTTTTTAAACTGGAGATTGAACCCAGGAGCATTCTACCTCCAAGCTACATCCCCGGCCCTATTTTTATTCTTTTTTTGAAACAGGGTCCTGTTAAGTTGTAGAGGGCCTAAGTAACTGGTGTTGGCCGCAAATCTGCAATCTTCCTATCTCAGCCTTGCAAATATTAGAATTACAAGCGTGTGCCACCATGCACAGATTTGGATAATTTTCCAAAAACAAGCACACACAAACATGGCACACGCTTGTAATCCCAGTACTTAGGAGGCTGAGACAGGAAGATTGCAGGTTCGTGGCCAGCCTCAGCTACTTAGCGAGGCCCTCCACAGTTTAGCGAGGCTCTGTTTCAAAAGAGAGTATAACTCAGAAGTAGAATGCCCCTGGGTTCAATCCCCAGTACTGAAAAAAAAAATATTTTTTTTTCCTTCAAAACAAAGCAGGCATTATCACCTCCAGTTACACATGTGATATTCTCTGAGAGATTAAGGCATAAACTGTTACACAGCTAATCAGTGTCAGAGCTGGATTCAAACACTGACCCTCATGGCTCCAAGGCCTAGCTAGATTTCCCTGTGATTATAGGTGATTAGTATAGGAATATAATACATGCAATTATACATGAGTAGGAGTTACAAACAGGTATAATACTATCTCCTAGAGGTATTCTTTTTTTATGTAGTCACACTGTCCATTTTCTTGTTGAAACACTGGGAGCTGGGCATGGTGACACCTGTAAGGCTTGTAACACTTGGGAGGCTGAGACAGGAGGATCACAGGTTCAAGGACAGCCTTAGCAAATAAAAATAAAAATAGGGCTGGGGGTATAGCTTGGAGGTAGAATGCCCCTTGGGTTCAATCCCCAGTATCACACACACACACACACACACACACACACACACACACACACACAGCAATTAATTATAAATTATAAATTCTTTTTCCCTACAATTGTAAAGGTATTGTACTATTGTTTGAGGTACCTTTTTAAGTTTTGTGTATAATTTTATGATTAGGGGACCTCCTAAAGAAGTTTAATGATTCTCAGTTGGGTGTGATTTGAACAACAAGGGACATATGGGAATGGCTACAGGTTTTGTTTGTTTCATAACCAGAGTACTGACATCTAGGGATAAAAGCCCTCGATGCTGCTAAGCATCCTACAATGTATTAGATGCCCCATTACAATAAAGAATTACCCGGCCCAAAATGCCAAGTGATAAAAGTGAGACACTTCTTATAACCTGAGCGGCCCAAGTTCCCTGACATATAGGAAGTGACAGGTTAGGAAATAGTAGAGTCCTTTTCAATCCTCAGATTCAGAGAATGATTTAACCCAAATCTACACTTAATTCCTACACACTACAGTTTTCTAAAATGCTATATTTTATGAAATGCTCTAAATTTAACATTTTAAGTACCTGCTTCAGTACTTTTCAATATTTATTTATTTATTTATTTATTTATTTATTTATTTATTTATTGCAGTACTAGGGATAAACCCAGAGACATTCTACCTGCAAGCTATGCCCCCAGCCCTATTTTTTTGTGTGTGTGGTACTGGAGGTGGAACCCAAGGGCATTTTACCTCTGAGCTACACCCTCAGCCCTATTATTTTATTATTTTGAAACAAGATCTCATTGAGTTGGCAAAGGATCTCGCTAAGTAGCTGAGGCTGAACCGAGATTGACCCGTCTCAGCCTCCCAAATACTGGGATTACAAGCATGTACCACCATGCCCAGCTTATTCTTTATTTTGAAACAGGGTTTCACTGAGTTGCAGAGGACCTCATTAAATAGCTGAGGCTGTCCAGTCTCAGCCTCCCAAATGCTGAGATTGCAAGCATGCGCCGCCATACCCAGCTTCAGTGCTCTTAAAAAAATGAGGTCTGATATAAATACTAACACACACGTATTTGTTTAGGTTTGTATTTCTTTGATTTCTGTTGTCATTTGGAATTGTTTTGTAAATTATCTGTTCTTAGTAGTTTAAACAATTAAGATTTGTCTTCTCAGGCCAGGCATGGTGGTGCATGCTTTAATCCCAGCATTCAACCCAGGGGCATTCGACCTCTGAGCTTCACCCCCTGCACTATTTTTCATTCTTTATTTTGAACAGGGTCTAAGCTGAAGAGTGCCTCACTAAGTAGCTAAGGCTGTCCCACAATCCTCCAGTCTCAGCCTCCCGAATGCTAGGATTACAAACGTGCACCACCATGCCCAGCCTATTTTTTATTTTCAAACAGCCTCTCACCAAATTACTGAGGTTAGCCGCAAACCTGTGATTCTCCTGTCTCCGCCTCCCAAGTACTGGGATTACAGGATGTGCCACCACACTTAGTCTGTGTCCAAATTATATTTTATCATATATAGGGATGGTATAGGAAAAAACATAGTGTATGTAGGGCTTGGTATGACCTACTGTTTCAGGCATGCACAGAGATTCTTGGAACATATCACTCATGAACTGAAGCAAGGAACTACTGTATCAACAACAGAAAATATGCAAATTATAAAATGCCTATAAAAATTTCAAGATAAACCTTGAAGAAACAAAAATTCTACCAAATCTGCAGAAAATAAATATTTCTTTTGGGGGCGGTATTGAGGATTAACCCAAGAGCATTCTACCTCTGAGCCGCACCCCAGCCCATTTTTTTTATTTTATTATTCTTTATTTTGAAACAGGGTCTAAGTTGCAGAGGGCCTCACTGAACATTACTTAAACTGTCCTTAGCATAGTATAAAATTAAATTTTTCCCAATTTGTTTTATTACACTAGTAAAGATAACAAAACTGAAATGGAATTTTTCCCAATTTGTCTCATCACACTAGTAAAATTAAGATAACAAAACTGAAAGTGGTACCAAAAGAGAAAAATTTCAGTATATTTTGCAAATTTTTCAAACATTAGAAAATCAAATCCAGCTACAAAACAATCCATCACAACCAAGCTGAATTTATTTCATGTGCATAAAAATATCTAACATTAAGAAATGTATTAGTAAAACCCTTTTTTTATTTTTTTTTTTTTGAGGTACTAGGGATGGAACCCAGGGGCATTCTACTTCTGAGCTACACCTCAGCCCCATTCTTTATTCATTATTTTGGAACAGGATCTCACTGAGTTGCAAAGGGCCTAAGTAGCTGAGGCTGGCTGGGAACCGCGACCCTCTGGCCTCCACTTCCCAAATGCCGGGATTATAAGTGTGCGCCACCACACCGGCTAGTATAACCCATTTTAATATACCATTCAAAAAGAACTGAGATCGCCGGGCGTGGTGGCGCACGCTTGTAATCCCCGCGCTTGGGAGGCGGAGACAGGAGGATCGCGCAGGTTCGAAGCCAGTCGGGCGCACTGGCTTAGGAGACCCTGTTTCTAAATAAAAATATAAAAATAGGTCTGGGAGTGTAGCCCAGAGGTAGAAGGGCTTCCAGGAACCCCAGTACCACCAAAAAAAAAAAAAAAAAAAAAGAACTGAGATTATCTTTTGAACTACAATGAAATGTAAACAATTAGAAATATCTATGGGAAACAAAGACTGATAGAAAGGTGATTCATGTACCTTAGAGAATAAAAAAAAAATGTAAGTAGAAAATGAAAGATTTCAAGAAGTATTACCAAAGGAAATGAGAACTGAATTTAAAAGGTAAGAGGGGTTATAATAAAAAACAGATGCCAGCAAATAGGCCCACAGGGGAAGAAAAAAGAAAATGGAAGAATATTTCTGACATCTGTGAGCAGCTGAATCAGCTTATTAAAATGCTCTACTTCTGAACATGTTGCACACACACACAAAATGTGCCCTATGGGTTGGCTTTTCAATTATATATAAATATATATTTATATATGTAAATATATATAAATATATAATTCCAATTATTCTCAAATAAAGGTATTCCTAACAGATACAAGACTACATCAAAATTGAAATGTACCAAAAGTATCACTTTTTTTTTCTGGTACTGGGGATGGAACCGGAGGCATTCTACTTCTACTCTACCCCCCCAGCCCTATATTTTATTCTTTAATTGGAAACAGGGTCTCACTGAGTTGCAGAGGGCCTAAGTGGCGGAGGCTGTCCGCGAACTATGATCCTCCTGTCTCAGCCTCCCAAATGCTGGGATTACAAGCATGTGCCACCATCCCCAGCTTGAGAGCCTGTTTTAAAGAAAGAAATAAGGTTGAGCATGGTGGCACACCCCTGTAATCCCAGTACTTGGGAGGCCGAGACAGGAGGATCACAGATTTGAGAACAGCCTCAGCAACTTAGCGAGACCCTGTTTCAAAATAGTAAGCCAGATGTGGTGGCCCATGTTTATAATCCCTTGGGTGGCTGAAACTGCAGGATCACAGGTTCTTGTACTAATATTATATTTGTACTAATATGCCCCTGGGTCCCATCCCCAGTACCCAAAACAAACAATCAAACAAACAAACAAAAACAGTGACAATAAAATAGGGCTGTAGCTCAGAAGTAGAATTCCACTGAATTCCATCTCCAGTATCACATACAAGCACAAATAATGCTATGTCCTTATATGATGGTACCACTACCAATCCTACTATCATGGGATCAGAAGGGAAATACCAAGTGCATGTGCATTTATATTTTTATCAATTTAAACCTCCCTATGATGTTATAACTTTAATACACCAATACAAGTATAAAAGATTGGATAATTAATACATTTAAAATAATTTCAGCTGGGCGTGGTGGCACACACTTGTAATCCCAGCATTTGGGAGGCTGAGATAGGAAGATCATGGTTTGCAGACAGCCTCAGCTACTACTTAGTGAAGCCCTTTGCAACTCAGTGAGACCTTGTTTCAAAATAAAGAATAAAAAATAGGGTTGGGGATGTAACTCAGAGGTAGAATGCCTCTGATCCATCCCCAGTACCACACACACACACACACACACACACACACACAATCATAATAATAATAATAATAATGTATTAACTTACTTTATTGTAAAGACATTTGTTAAAGATAGATGTTCAGCCAGGCATGGTGGTACACATTTGTAATTCCAGTACTTGGGAAGCAGAGACAGGAGGACTGCAGGTTCAAGAACAGCCTCAGCAACTTAGCAAAACCCTGTTTCCAAATAAAAAAATAGGAACAAGAACATAGCCCAGAGGTAGAAAGTCCCTCTTTTCCACCCCTAGTATCACAAAATATAGATAGATAGATAGATAGATAGATAGACAGACAGACAGACAGACAGACAGATGTCCTTAGCCAATTGTGGTGGCACACACCTGTACACCCAGTACTTGGGAGGCCGAGACAGAAAGATCAAAGTTTTGCAGACAGCCTTAGCAAGTAATGAGACTCCCATCAACCTAGCAAAAACCTGTTTCAAAATAAAATAAAATTGGGCTGATATGCCTCTACCATCTTGTACCCCATTAAGATGTATGACAGCAATGCACCAATAAAATAAATTTTACAAAAGAAAAAAAATCACACATATACAACAACCACATACATGGGAGAAAAATATATCTCCAAAGCTTAGTGGTTATCCTAAATAGGAATATTTTCTACAGTTCTTACATTTTTTTTTTTTGTAGTACTGGGGATGGGACCCAAGGGCATTCTACCTCCAAGTGACACCCCAGCCCCAGTTTTTATTCAAATAGAAACAGGGTCTCACTGACTTGCAGAGAGCCTCACTTTGTAGTAGCTGAGGATGTCTGTGAAACAAGATCCTCCTGTCTCAGCCTCCCAAATACTGGGATTACAAGCATGTGCCACCATGCCTGGCTTACATTTCTATTTTTTTAAATATCCCAATGATAAATGTGTGCAGCTTTTATAGTCAAAGAAAAACCTGAAAATTCCATTGTAATATAGCTGTCAAAGGGTGTGTTATATATTGGGAAATAAGAAGCTTTGTATTATAGTTTTAAGTGCTCAATGTCAAAAATTGTGGCAGGGCACTGCCAGTCACATAGAGATTAAAACCCTCTGACAGAGGAGCCATGAAAAAATGAAAATAAAATTTGGGCTGGAGTACAGCTCAGAGAGAACCCCTGGGTTCCATCCCAAGTTCCCCAAAATAAATAAATAAATAAAGACATTCTCCTTGGTTTATGAATTAGCTATCTTTTTTTTTTTTTTTCAAATTGAATCCAGGTCTTGTGCATGTTGGGCAAGTACTCCAACACAGATACACTCCCAGCCCCTAAATGAGATATTGTTAAATCTTCTTTTTGAAAAGAAAGGGGAGCATGGTAGGCAGACAGTGTGCTCAGTCTAAAACTTTTACCTGAATATGCTTAAGAATAGCTGACAAAAAAAAAATCTAGAAATTGAATAATGAAGGGTGCCTGGCTCTTCAAAATATTAAATCATAGCCGGGCATGGTGGCACACGCTTGTAATCCCAGCATTTGGGAGGCTGAGACTGGAGGAGGATCACGGTTTGCGGACAGCCTCAGCTACTTAGTGAGGCCCTCTGCAACTTAGTGAGACCCTGTTTCAAAATAAAGAATAAAAAAATAGGGCAGGGGGTGTAGCTCAGAGGTAAAATGCCTCTGGGTTCCATCCCCAGACCCACAAAAAAAAAAAATTTAAATCATAGTGGGGCATGGTGGCTCACACTTGTAATCCCAATACTTGGGAGGCTGAGACAAGAGGATCACAGGTTCTCGCTAGCCTCAGCTACTTAGTAAGGCCCTCTGCAACTTAGTGAAACCCAGTTTCAAAATAAAGAGCAAAAAATAGGACTGGGGGTGTTACCCGGAGGTAGAATACCCTGGCTCAATCCCCAGTGTGTGTGTGTGTGTGTGTGTGTGTGTGTGTGTGTCTGTCTGTCTCTCTCTCTCTCTCTTTCTCTCTCTCTCTCTCTCTCACACACACACACACACACACACACACACACACACGAATTTTAACATTAAAAAGTAGAAAGGAAGAATAATTTTTTTTTCTCCCAGTACCGTATGGTACTGGCAGAGTGTTTCACTAAGTAGCTAAGGCTGGCCACAAACCTGTGATCCTCTTGTCTCAGCCTCCCCAAGTACTGAGATCACACGCGTGCGCCACCACAACCAACAAAGAATTTTAAGTATAGCAGTAGAATAGATAAACTGAAAAAATTACAGCTCAAGAATGAACTCAAGTATTCTTGCAAATTAAGTATATGATAAATGGTAGTATTTCAAAATCAGTGAAGAATAATGAATTAATCACTATATGCAACCAGGCATAGTCACACAAACCTATATTCTTTTTTTGGGAGGGGGACAGTACTGGGGATGGGACCCAGGGGCATTCTACCTCTGAGCTAGACCCCCAGTTCTATTTTTTAGTCTTTTAATTTTTGAACAGGGTCTCACTGAGTTGCAAAGCGCCTCCCTAAGTAGCTGAGGCTGTCTGCAAACCGTGATCCTCCAGTCTCAGCCTCTCAAATGCTGGGATTACAAGCATGTGCTCTTATTCTTTAAGCATTAACAGCCGGCTCTTACTCTTTATCGTGAAACAGGGTCTCACTGAGTTGAAAAGGGCCTCACTATGTAAGCTGAGGCTGTCTGCAAACCACTATTCTCCAGTCTCATCCTCCCGAATGCTAGGATTACAAGAGTGTGCCACCACACCTGGCTTTATTCTTTATTTGAAACAGGGTCCTCATTAAATTGTAGAGGGCCGAAGTAGCTGAGGCTGGCCTGGAACCTGAGATCCTTCTGTCTCAGCCTCCCAAGTACTGGGATTATAAGCATGCACCACCAGGGTTCCTTATCTCATTTCTCCCATCAAAATAAAGTTCCAAAATAATCAAACATTTGAATGCAAACACTAAAAGATAACACAAAAAGACAAAATATAAACCTAGAGCAAGGCATGGTGCACACTTATAATCCATGTAATCTTACTCTTGTAATCTTGTCATCTAACTCTTGTAACCTTGATACACATGCAATGCACGCGCGCGCGCGCGCACACACACACACACACTCCTCCCTCTAAGCACCCTAAAGTAAATAACTAAATCACATGAAAATTTAAAAACTTAAATATGCGGGCGTGGTGGCGCATGCTTGTAATCCCCCGCGCTTGGGAGGCTGAGACAGGAGGATCACACAGGTTCGAAGCCAGGATCAGCTACTTAGTGAGACCCTGATTCCAAATAAAATGTAAAATAGGACTGGGAGTATGGCCTGGAGTTAGAAAGGCCCTGGGTTCCACCCCCAGTACCACCAAAAATAAAATACTTAAATATGTCCAAATATCTCAAGGCTAAAAAATTGGTAGAAAATGTTGCAACACTTGTAGATAAAATGATGGTCAACTTTCCCATGTGAAGAAATTTGTTAAATTACGGGGCTATAAACCCTCTTATATCCTAGTGGTAAGCTTGTAAATTTCAAGACATTTTCCTTGCGGGGGGAGAGGGGGAGCTACTGGGGATGAAACCCAGAGGCTTTCTACCTCCGGGCTATACTCCCAGACCTATTTTATATTTTTACTTGGAAACAGGGTCTCACTAAGTTGCTGAGAGCCTCACTAAGTAGCTGAGGCTGGCTTTGAACCTGTGCAATCCTCCTGTCTCAGCCTCCCAAGTACTAGGATTACAAGCATGCGCCACCACGCCTGGCTTAATTTCAAGACTTTTGAAAAAGAATTTGGTACTTGCAGATAATTTTCAAACATAAGCATTCTTTGACTCAGTAACCCTATACAAGGAATTTACTTGGGTGGCAGAAGATTAAAGCACTGAACTCCAACAGTTTTTTTGTTTGTTTTGTTTTTGGTACTGGGGCTGGAACTGAGGGGCATTCTACCTCTAAGGTACACCTCTAGCCTTATTTTTATGTATTTATTTACTTATTTATTGGTGGTACTGGGGCTAGAGCTGAGGGGCATTATACCTCCGAGCTACACCTCCAGCACTATTTTTTTAGTCTTTATTTTGAAACAGGGTCTCACTGAGTTGCAAAGGGCCTAAGTAGCTCAGGCTGTCCCTGCGTGATCCTCCTGTCAGCATCCCAAATGCTGGGATTACAAGTGTGCGCCAACACACCCGGCTTTTATTTTAAAACAGAGTATCACTAGGTTGATCAGTCTCGCTATTTGCCCAGACTGTCCTTCAACCTTCCATCTTCCGGGCTCAGCCTCTCAAGTACTTGGATTACAAGCTTGCACCACCATGCCCAGCTCAACTGCTTTTCATTTTGAACCAGGGTCTCATCACTTCATGCTGCTTGGGAGGCTAAAACAGGAGGATCACAGGTTAAAGCCCAGCCTCAGCAACTTAGTGAGCCTGTTTCCAAAGAAAAAGTTAAAAGGGCTGAGTTGTAGCTCAGAGATGGAATGCCCAAGGTTCAATATCTAGTAGCAATAAATAAGAAAAAGCAGCTTAAGAACAAATGCAGCATGATTCTACTTTAAGCTGTCAGAATACATGCTTTACTTAAAAATTAAAAATAGCCAGGTATGGTGGTACATGCCTCTAATTCTAGTAGTTGGGAGGCCAAAACAGGAGAATTACAAGTTCAAGGACACCCCAAGCAAGTAGTGAGACTGATATAGCAAGACCCTGCTTCAAAGGAGAAATTTTAAATATAGGGCTGGGAGCCTGGCATGGTTGTGTCCCAGTACTTGGGAGGCTGAGATGGGAGGATTGCAGATTCGTGGCCAACCTCAGCAACTGTGAGACCCTTTGTAACCTAGTGAGACCCTGTTTCAAAATAAAGAATAAAAAACAGGGCCAGGCGTGGTGGCGCACACTTGTAATCCCAGCATTTGGGAAGCTAAGACAAGAGGATCACGGTTCACGGACATCCTCAGCTACTTAGTGAGGTCCTTTGCAACTCAGTGAGCCCTTGTTTCAAAATAAAGAATAAAAAATAGGGTTAGGGGTGTAGCTCAAAGGTAGAATGTCCCTGGGTTCCAACAGAAAAAAAAAGAATAAAAAATCGGGCTGGGAGTGAAGCTCAGAGACAGAATATCTCTGGGTTCTAACCCCATACCACAGAAAAAATTAAAATTAAAAAAAAAAAAGAGCTGGGGATGTAGATCACAATATAATACCCCCGAGTTCAATCCCTAGAGCCACAAAATAAATACTTAGTTAAAAAATAAAAATGGCCAGGCGTGGTGGCGCACGCTTGTAATCCCAGTGCTTGGGAGGCCGAGACATGAGGACTGCACAGATTGGAAAGCAGCCTCAGCTACTGAGTGCGGCTCTCAGCAACTTAGTGTGACCCTGTTTCCAAATAAAGTATAAAATAGGTCTGGGAGGATAGCCTGGAGGTAGAAAGGCCCTGAGTTCTACCCCCAGTACCACAATAAATAAATAAATAAATAAATAAATAAACAAACAAACACTTGTAATCCCAGCATTTGAGAGGCTAAGAAAGGAGGAGGCCCACAGTATGCAGACAGCCTAAGCTACTTAGTGAGGCCCTCTGCAACTTAGACCCTGTTTCATAATAAGGAATTTTTTAAAAATAGGGCTGGGGGTATAGCTCAGAGATAGAATGCCCTGGGTTCCATCCCAGTACTACAAAAAATAAAAATAAAATAAAAATGAAAAATATATACTGGGCCATTAGTGTTTTTCTGAGAGAGAATTTTATTAACTTCTTTGTAGACTTTCCTTTCATATTAAATGCTTATAAATTTTTTTACCACAGGTACTTAATAGTTTTGATGCAAAAAAAAAAAAAAAATTAACAAATCTAAGCCAAGTACAGTGGCACATACCTGTAATCCCAGTACTTGGGAGACTAAGACAGGAGGACTGCAGGTTTCATGCCAGTCTCAGCAACTCTTAGCAATTTAGCAAAACCATTTTTAAAAATAAAAAGGGTTTATAACTCAGAGATAGATTGCTCCTGTAAAGGAAAAAAGAGAAGATAAAAAAGAGGAAGGAACCAAGAAGAAGGGCAGTGGGGGAAGAAAGAAAGAATTAATTTAAAAAGATGAGCTGGGATTGGTGGCGCATACTTGTAATCCCAGTACTTGAGAAGCTGAGACAGGAGGATTGCAGTTTGCTGACAGCCTTAGTTACTGAGTGAAAACCTCTACAACTTAGTGAGACCCTGTTTCACAATAAAGAATAAAAACTAGGGCTGAGTGTGTAGCTCGGAGGTTGAATAACCCTGGGTTCCATCCTCAGTACCAAAAAAAGAAGAAAAAAAAAAAGCAGCATCAAAGAATAGACAGATACATCAATGGAACAGAACAAAGAGCCCAAAAATATATGCAAATTAAATCAACTGATTTTTTAGCAAAGGAGTACTGGCAAATATAACAAACAAACAAAAAAAGATTTTTCAACAAATGGTGGTGCTAGAATGACTGCATAGCCAGCTGAATGGAGTGTGGTAAGGCAGGTTTGTAATCCCAGGACTTGGGAGGCTGAGACAGGAGGATCAAAGGTTCCCGGCCAGCCTCAGCTACTTAGTGAAGCCCTCCACAACTCATGCTCCTGGGTTCAATCCCCAGCAACACACACACACACACACACACACACACACACACACACACACACACAGAATGAGTATATATCCACATGCAAAAAAGGAAGAAAAATGTGAACCTAGGCCTGTATAGATAGACCTTACATTCTTAACAAAAATAAACTCAAAAGAGATCACAGACCTAAACTTAAAATGAAAAACTATAAACCTCCTAGGATATAACAAAAAAATCCAGATGACCTCAGCTGTGTGTGTGTGTGGGGGGGGGGGTTCTAGGGGTGGAACCCAGGGGGGCTTTTCTACCTCCGGGCTATACTCCCAGACCTACTTTATATTTTATTTGGAAACAGGGTCTAAGTTGCTGAGAGCCTCCCTCAGTAGCTGAGGCTGGCTTCGACCCATGTGATCCTCCTGTCTCAGCCTCCCAAGCGCTGGGATTACAAGCGTATGCCACCACCCCCAACTGACCTCCGCTTTAGAGATTTTTTTTTTCCCCTCCAATACTGGGAATGGAACCCAGGGGCATTCTACCTATGAGCCACACCCCCAGCCCTATTTTTTATTCTTTACTTTGAAACAGGGTCTCACTGAGATGCAAAGGGCTTCATTAAGTAACTAAGGCTTCCCATGAACCACGATCCTCTGGTCTCAGCCTCCCAAATGCTGGGATTATAAGCATGAGCCACCATGCCTGGCTAAGAGATATTTCTTAGATACAACACCAAAAACATAATCCATGAAAGAAATATCTGATAAACTGAAATGCGTTAAAATTTAAAACTTCTGCTAAAAGACACCTTCAAGAAAATGAGAAGACACGCCATAGATACTGGGGAAATTATTTGCAAATGACATATCTGATAAGGACAAGTTATCTAAAATATACAAAGAACTCCTAAAACTCAGCAAATAGGAAAATGAATAATGGGGGAAAAATGGGCAAAAGATCTGACTGTACACCTCAGAAAAGAAAAAAACATACAGGCAGCTCAGTTGCTGAGAGCCTAACTAAGTTGCTGAGAGCCTAAGTAGCTGAGGCTGGCTTTGAACCTGTGTGATCCTCCTGTCTCAGCCTCCCAAGCACTGGGATTACAAGCATGAGTCTCCACACCTGGCTTGGCATGGGTATTTTACTTTATTTATTTATTTATTTATTTATTTATTTATTTATTTATGTGGTACTGGGGGTGGAACCCAGAGGCTTTCTACCTCTGGGCTATACTCCCAGACCTATTTTTATATTTTATTTGGAAAAGGGGTCTCACTAAATTGCTGAGAGCCTCACTAAGTAGCTGAGGCTGGCTTTGAACCTGTGCGATCCTCCTGTCTCAGCCTCCCAAGCATTGGGATTACAAGCATGCGCCACCACGCCAGGGTCAGTGTGGGTATTTTAACAATATTAATTTTCCTAATCTCAGTAAGTTGCAGAGGGCCTTAGTTGCTGAGGCTGGCCTCAATCCTGCAATCCTCCTGTCTCATCCTCCCAAATACTGGGATTACAAGCCTGCACTATCACACTGGGCTGCATTGTCAAATTTTGTTTACTAATATTTTCTTGAGGATTTTTGCATTGATGTTTGTCAGGGATATCGGCTTATAGTGTTTTGTTTTGTTTTTTTTTTTTCGCGTAGCCTTCCCTAGTTATGGTATCAAAGTAATGCTGGCATTGTAAAATGTCTTAAGGATTCCCTCCTCTTCAATTTTTCAAAGAATTCAAGTATTGGTATTAATTCTTTAAATGTTTGGTAGAATTCAGCAGTGAAGTCATCAGATTCCAGCTTTTTCTTTTATGGAAGACTTATTACCAATTTAATCTTTGTACTTTTTACTGGACTGTTCAGATTTTCTATTTCTTCATAATTCAGTCTTGGTAGGTTGCATGTATCCAGGAATTTACCCATTTCTTCTCCATCTTTAAACAATTCTACATAACTCTCAAAGCTTTATTCAAAGGCTTTCTTTGAATAAAAAAGAAAGTGACGTGGAGGGAAAGCCCTATGTTAACTTTCAGCATGATAAGCTATCTCTGCTATGTTGTAAAAATATTGGGAATGAGCTAAGCACAGTGGTACATACATGTAATTCCAGCTACTCAGAAGGCCGAGACAAGAGGATCACATGTTTGAGGCAAGGCCAGCCTGTGCAATTTAGAGACCCTATCTAAAAAGAAAAAAAAATCAAAACAAAACTATAAACCAGGTATGATGGTTACACACCTGTAATCCCAGTACCTGGGAGACAGACAGGAGAATCACAGGTTCAAAGACAGCCTCAGCAATTCAGTGTGACTTTCAGCAACCTAACAAAACCTCTTTTCAAAACAGAAAATAAAAAGGGAAGGGGTGTAGCTCGGAGATGGAACGCCCCTGGTTTCAATCCCCACTACTACTATCTCACACACACACACACACACACACACACACACACACACAAATTATATGTGCATACACACATACACATATGTACATTCATACTTTCAACATCTACTGTTCATGTTTATTCTATGACAAATACTATGCTAGAGATATCACTATCAGTCAAACTGCCCAATCTTCATGGTATCTGTATTCATCATGAGACTTTTAAGCCTCATAGGAAAGGAACTTTTCATTTTTTTACATCTCCCAGGCAATACCCATCATCAACAGGTACAAGTAATAAATATCTAAAAAACTTAAATATTAGCCAGCCATGGTGGCTAATCCCAGTACTTGGGAGGCTGAGATAGGAGGGATGCATGCTTGAGGCCAGCCCCAGCAATTCAGAGTCCCTGTGTCAACTCAATGGTAGAATGCCTCTGGAGTCAATCCCCAGTACTGCAGGGGAGGGGGGAGCACAATTACTGAATAGTGTCCATTTGGGTAAAAAAATGTTCAATCCCTACGTCACAGCAAAAATTAATTCTACATGCAGTCAACTTTCCTCAGCAACCTAGAAAGCTGCTTCCAAGCAAGTTTTGCTGTAAAATTAAGCCCCTTCGTTTACTCTGCCCTCTCCACGCAGGTGTGAATCTAAATTCTGAGGCCTCTCCCTGGAGGCAGTGGTTGGTCCTCTTATTACTGCACTATATTCTTTAAGGTTTCTGTTAATTCTTTTTTTGTTACTGTGGATTGAACCCAAGGGCATTCTATTAGCTACACTTCCAATCCTATTTTATTTTTAATTTTGAAACAGGGTCTTGCTAAGTTGCCGACTAAGACTGACCTCAAATCAATAATTTTTTATAGTAATCTCTCTTTGTTGTGTGTGTGTGTGTGTGTGTGTGTTGCTGGGGACTGAACCCAGGGGCTTTCTACCTCCAAGCTATACCTCCAGCTCTCTTTTTTATTCTTTATTTTGAAATAGGAACACACTAAGTTGCAGAGTGCCTCACTAAGTAGCTGAGGTTGGCTTCAAACCTACAATCCTTTTGTCTCAGCCTCCCAAGTGCTGAGATTACAAGTGTGTGGCTTCCCTGTTTAAATAAAAATAAATAAACTATGGTAATTAAAGTACTAAACATAAAAGGGCTGAAAATTAGATTATTTTTGGTAAACATAGGGGTTAGGGAGATCTTCCTCAGCAAGGTAGACGATCCTGGGTTCAATCCCCAGTACTGAAGAAGAAAAATTAAAACATCAGATTTACATAAAATTGCTTTCTGCACAAGTAATGAAAAAAAAAAAAAAAGAAGCCCGGTGTGGTGATTCACACTTGTAATCCCAGTATTTGGGAGGCTGAGACAGGAGGATTGCAGGCTCATGGCCAGCCCCAACTACTTAGTGAAGCCCTCTGCAACTTAGTAAGACCTTGTTTCAAAATAAAGAATAAAAAAATAGGGCTGGGGGTGTATTTCAGGAGAATGCCCCTGGGCTCCATTCCTAGTACTGCAAAAAAAGAAAAAGAGACAAATGACAAAGAGACCAAAATCTTTACTACATATCTTATAAAGACCCCCTCTAATGAGAAAAGGACAATCCAGTAGGGGAAAAAATGGGTAATAGATATAAGGGTGTCAACTAAACAAAATTATGCTATAATTTAAAACAATATAATCAGCCAGGCAAGGTGGCAAATGCCTATAATCCTACACACCTGAGGCAGGAGGACAAGTCTGAGGCCAGCCTAGACAACTTAGATAGACCCTGTCTCAAAAGTTTTAAACTTGGGGCAGGTTATGTGTGCTAAGGACAATGATGAGAATACCACAAAAACAATCACTAATATCAAGAAAGTACAAATTTAAAAGTCACTTGTCACTAACCAGCTTAAAACCTACTTAGGGAAGGGCTTCCCCACAGCCCTAAGGATAAAGACCACAATCCACTCCAGGCACAGACCCTTCAGTTCTCTTGCTTCCTCCATGAAAAGGACTCCTGTTCACCCATCAGATCTCAGTTCCGGGACCACTTCCTGAGAAACCTGTCCTGACCGCCCCTAAATGTGTCAAATACCAAATTACAAGCATGATAGCATTATATATTAAAATAAACTCCAGATGAGTTAAAGTATTAAACATAAAAGTGTTGAAAATGAGATTTTTTGGTAAACATTTTTATTTGCTATAAAATTATCTTACAATTGCTCAGGCTGAAAACCTTGGTCATAACTTGACTCTTCTTTCTCTTCCATCCTTTATCAATAAATCAACAAACCCTATTAGCCATACTTTCAAAATATAACTTCCTCCAGCTATACCACTCTGGGTATCTTTCCAAAGGGATTGAAATTGGAGAAGTCATATCAGCACAATTCACAACAGCCAAATTATGAAACCAGCCTAGGTGTCCACCAACAGATAAATGGATTACAAAATGATGGGATATATACACAATGGGATTCTACTCAGCAATGAAGAACAAAATTAGGCCACTTACAAGAAAATGGATGGACCTAGAAAACATTGTGCTAAGTGAGATTCTCCAGTCACAGAAAGTGAAGGGTCATATGTTTTCTCTAATATGTGGAAGCTAGGGAGTAATAATGGAGAAGAAACTCCAATGGAGCCGGGGAAATGGACTAAGGGAGGGGAGGGGAAGGGGGGAGGATCAATGAAGAAAGTACTTCCATCGGCATTATGTACATAATACCAATGTCAGTCCCAGTACCCTGTGTGGGTCAGGTGGGGAGGGAGATGGGGAGGAAGCCGGGGGAACCCAAGTTCTGTGTGCATGGATATTACTGCCACTATAATTTACATTATGAGACTATAATGCACCAATAAAAGTGTATAACACACACACAGCTTCCATTGATGCATTCCTATTGGCCCAATCATCTTTTCCTGAATGTATGCCTCCTCAACTCCCTGTAACTGCCAATCCAGTAACCACAGTAATTTTTAATAAACCTAAGTCAGATCACATCACCTTTCTGCTCAAACCCTTTCAATGGTTCCCCATATTGAAAGCAATCCTTATAAAACTTCTAAGGCTCTAACCCATGCCACTCCAAGCATGCCGGACATGCTCCTTTAAGGTATTTGCAAAAACTGATCCCCATCTGTAACATGCTTCCTCCAGATGTCCACATGACCTTCAAGTCTTTGCACAAATGTCATCTTCCCAAAAACGCTACTATGCTCTACTTAAAACCAGCCCTACACCTTCCCTAAACCCTTCCTCTACTCTTTCTCTATAGTACTTTTATCTAACAATCCACACCATTTGTCTGTTTGTTGTTTAGTATCTTTTTCTTCCACACTAGGGCTGGGCTATTTATCATCTGTGTTGTCTACTCATGAATTCCCAATACCTAGTACTGTGCCTGGAAAGTAGTACACACTCATATTAGTTGAATAAATAAATGGTTTATACCTGACTAAATGATTTACTGCCTAGGAACAGGAACTGAGTCTGGTTTCAGCTTACCCTCATATTTCCTAGAAGAGCCTGAAAGAGGGCTTCACATGGTCTAGGCACCCAAGTATTTGTTAAATGAAGAATATCACTTTTGTAGCTGAGCACAGTAGCACATACATGAAATCCTAGTACTTGGGAGGCTGAAACAGGAGGATCACAGTTCTTGGACAGCCTCAGCTACTTAGTGAGGTCCTTTGCAACTCTGTGAGACCCTGTTTCAAAATAAAGAATAAATAATAGGGTTGGGGGTTTAGCTCAGAGGTAGAATGCCCCTGGATTCCATCCCTGGTACCACACACACAAAAAAAACTAAATAAATTAAAGAATAAAAAAATAAGGCTGAGGGTGTAGATCGGAGGTACCCCCAGTACCCCCACAAAAAACGGCTCTAGGTATAGCTCAAGGAGAATGCCCGAGTTCAATCCCTGGTACCTCAAAAACTAAATAACTGACATCACCCAAAGCTCATAAGACTATAGAGGACATTCACCCTCTACATACACTGTTGGGAGATAGGTAAATTGATACCTTTTTTGAAAGTAAGCTAACAACAGCCATTAAAACTTAAATCACCCAAATCTCATGTCTAATTCAGCAGTCTTACAGAAGTAAAAGCAAGAGTATCTTTTTATACAAAGACATCCATTACAGCATTGTTTATAAAATGAAAAAAACTGAAACCAATTTATTTATTCATCAATAGAGAACCAGGCAGATAAATCATGCATGGCACATGTACATGATAAAATAGACCTTAATGAGCCAGGCTCTGTGGTGCATGCCTGTAATTCCTGCTACTCCAGAGGCTGAGTCAGGAGAATCATCAATTCCAGGCCAGGATGGGCAACTTAAGAAGACCTTGTCCCAAATTAAAAAGGGCTGGGGATGTAACTTAAGAGGTAGAGCACCCCTGGGATCAATCCTCATTACAAACAAAAAAGTCTTTAACAAGAATAAGGAATTGGGCGTGGTAACACATGCTTGTAATCCCAGTACTTGGGAGGCTGAGACTGGAGGATTGCAGGTTTGCAGCCTGCTTCAGCTACTTATTTAAAAAAAAAAAAAAAAAAAAAAAAGACAAATTTGTAATACTGACATGGAAAATGGTTTATCTAGTAAGTAGACCAGAGAGCCCTTATTTGAATCCTACCTCCCCTACTTACCAGCTGTGTAGCTCTAGGCAGGCTTGTTTGCCTTCTCTGTGTTTTAATTTCCTCATCAATAAAATAGTAGTAATATTACAGTGGAATCCACCTCACTGATATGAAGGTTTCCTGATAGTGCCTACAGTGCTTACAGCACGTTACACAGCCACGTTTAACCATTTACAACTACGTAATTATACTGACATTTGCTAAGTGAGACAGATAAACTGCAGAATTATGCATGTAAAGCATGTCTATTTCAGGGGTAAAAGGTAGCATGTCTGTATAACTAGAAAAAAGTCAGGGCCAGGTGTGGTGACACACATCTGTAATTCCAGTATTTGAGAGGCCGAGAAGAATTGTAGGTTCGAGGACAGCCTCAGCAAGTAGTGAGAATGTCAACCTAGCAAGACCCAGTTTCAAAATAAAAATAAAAAAATAAATAGGGGCTAGGTGTGGTGGCACATGCTTGTAATCCTAGTACTTGAGAGGCTGAGACAGGAGGATCCAAGTTCACAGGCAGCCTCAGCTACTTTGTGAGGCCCTCCACAACTTAGTGAGACCTTGTTTCAAACAAATAAAGAATAAAAAATAGGACTGGGGGTGTGGCTCGAAGGTAGAATGCCCCTAGGTTCAAACCCCAGCACCACAAAAAATAAATAGATATATAGATTGATAGAGCTGGTAGTGTAGCTCGAAGGTGGAATGCTTCTGGATTCACTCCCCAGTACCCCCCCACACACACACACAAAGCAGAGCCGGGCGTGGTGGCGCACGCTTGTAATCCCAGCATTTGGGAGGCTGAGACAGGAGGATCACTGTTCGTGGACAGCCTCAGCTACTTAGTGAGGCCCTTTGCAACTCAGTGAGACTCGGTTTCAAAATAAATAATAAAAAATAGGGCAGGGGGTGTAGCTCTGAGATCGAATG
The DNA here is from genome assembly GCF_963383645.1 of Muscardinus avellanarius. Lineage (NCBI taxonomy): Eukaryota > Metazoa > Chordata > Mammalia > Rodentia > Gliridae > Muscardinus > Muscardinus avellanarius. The sequence goes on along the minus strand of NC_137802.1, from coordinate 17,875,776 downwards.
CCCCTGGGTTCCATCCCCAGACCCACCAAAAAAAAAAAAAAAAAAAGGGCAGGAAAAAAGAGGTAACACAAAAGAGTGGTAGAGTAGTTACCTGTGGGATATGGAGGAAGACATATTTCTTTTTATTTTATTTATTTTTCCCATACTGGAGATTTAACTCAGGGGCATTCTACCTCTGAGCTACACCCCTGGCCCTATTTTTTATTCTTTAGTTTTGAAACAGGGCCTAAATTGCAGAGGGCCTCAAGCGCCCTCCTGTCTCAGCCTCCCAAGTACTGAGATTACAAGTGTGCAGCACCAAGCCCAGCTTAACATACTCCTTTTGAATATACACATTTTTCTCTGGTACACAAAAGCATAAAAGCTGTACTTATTAATACGGTAACATATGATGTCTTGATACTTGCATGCACTGTGAAATGTTTAAGTCAGGCTCACCTATCTTCCACTATCATTTCTTACGGCAACAACATTCAAACTCCTTCCAATACCTATTTTTATTATTTATATTTATTTATTTATGGTGCTGGGGACTGACATTAGATGCATTCCACCTCCAAGCTACACCCCCAGCCTTATTTTATTTTTATATGAAAACAGGGTCTCATTAGGTTGATGAGTCTTTACTACTTGCTGAGGCTGTCCTCAAACCTGAGGTCCTCCCATCTCAGTCTCCCAAGTACTAGGATTGCAAGCATGCACTACCACACCTGGCTAATTTTTATTTTTGAAACAGGGTCTTGCTAAGTTGCTGAGGGTCCTAGTTGCTGGGACTGGTCTCAAATGTGGGTTCCTCCTTGTCTCAGCCTCCCAGGACTGGGAATTACAGGCATGTACCGCCCCACCTGGCTTCTAATACTTTTAAGTGTGTCTGCATGTGTTACTGGGAACTGAACCCAAAGGCCTTCTTCTACCTCTGAGCTATACCCCTGCCCTATTTTTTATTCTTTATTTTGAAACAGAGTCTCAATGAGTTGCAGAGGGCCTCACAGTGTTGCTGAGGTTGGTCTCTATTCTGCAAGCCTTCTGTCTCAGCCTCCCAAGTACTAGGATTACAAGTGTACACCACCATGCCTAGCTCTAATATACCTTTTTATATGAAAGAATTACAGAAAACAGTAAGTGTAAATAGAAAAGCAATGAACTAAAATCAGAGCAATGCTTCTAAGATAGTTTAAATTAGATTAAAATAAAACCTGAAGATTTTTACAGTATCTGAGTATTCAAGGGAAAACAAATTGAAATTTGCTTGGATTCTTAAAACTACCATTATTCTAAATGAGTAAATTAAAATGCACCACTCCAAAAGCACAACTTTTTCAAAAATTTACAAACTAAGGAATTAAAGAGCTTGGCTTGGTGCCACACCTGTAGTTTCAGTACTGCGGAGGCTGAGACAAGAGGATCATAGGTTTGAGAACAGCACTGGCAGAGTGTGTGTGTGTGTGTGTAACTAAAGATTGAACTCAGGGACCTTCTACTTCTGATATACACCACCATCCCCCACCCTATTTTTTTTTTCCTGGTACTGGCGATGAAACCCAGGGGCATTCTACCTCTGAGCTACACCCTCAGCTCTGTTATTTTTTATTTTAAAACAAGGTCTCAGTGAACTGCAAAGGGCCTAAGTAGCAAGCATGCGCCATTAGAAGCATGCACCACCACACCCGGCTTATTTTTTTATTTTTTATTTTGAAGCAGGGTCTCACTAAGTTGTGGAAGGCCTCACTAAGTAGCTGAGGCTGGCTACGAACCTGTGATCCTCCAGTCTCAGCCTCCCAAGTACTGGGATTATAAGCATAAGCCACCACACCCCACCAACATCATCAATTTAATAAGACTCAGCAATCTAGTAAGCTTTGTTTCAAAATGGAAAAAAAAAATTGTTTTTAAAAAGGGCTGGGGGAGCCAGGCGTGGTGGCGCACCCTTGTAATCCCGGAGCTTGGGAGGCAGAGACTGGAGGATCGCGCAGGTTCGAAGCCAGCCAGCCGCGAGCGCTGGCTTAGGAGACCCTGTTTCCAAATAAAAATGTAAAAATAGGTTTGGGAGTGTAGCCCGGCGGTAGAAGGGCTTCCAGGAACCCCAGTATCACCAAAAAAAAAAAAAAAAAAAAGGGGCTGGGGGTGGGTAGCTTGGAGGCCCCTGGTTTTAACCCCTACAACCACAATAAATAAACAAATAAGAAAGGAAGAAGGAAAGAAAGACAGGCAGACAGGCAGGCAGACTGTGTAGCTTGGAGCTGGAATACCCCTGGGTTCATACCCCAGTACCACAAAAACAACAAAAAAGAAATTAAAGAAAAATTTTAAATGACATTTCATCTTGTCAACTTATACAAATCTACTCTTTTCTTAATCTACTGTATCCCCAAGAAAAACAATTCACTATGTGTTGAGAGAAGATGTCATAAAAGACAATTGTTTCTCAAATGGGATAAAAGATAGTCAAAGCTAAGAAGTTCTCTTTACTGTCAGCTTGATGAAAAAGAATTTTGCAATAATTTTGTTTTAAAAATCAGTAGATATATGAAATTCAGGTGTTCTTAAAAATTAAAATAATGACTATGAGCCAGGCATGGTGGCACACACCTGTAATCCCAGTACTTGGGAGACAAACAGGAGGATCACAGTTCAAGGCCAGCATCAACAAGTAGTGAAACTTTAATCAATCTATTGAGACTCTGTTTCAAAATAAAAATAATAGGGCTATGGGTATAGCTAGGAGGGAGAATGCCCCTGGGTTAAACCCCCCAGAACTCCAAAAAAAAAAAAAAAAAAAAAGGTGATATGAGCTCAACTGATGAGGAAAAATTAAACCCCCAAGATGAACTTCTAAGCACTGACACTAAGCACTCAAACACAGAAAATTCTCTCCTTTTGTTAACAGTACCTGTGGCTGCACACTTATTATATCAACTTATAATAAAAATTGCAATCTAAGCCGGGAGTGGTGGCACAAACTTGTAATCCCAGTACTTGTGAAGCTGAGACAGGAGGATCACAGGTTCCAGCCTCCCTCAGCTACTGAGTGAGGTGCTCTACAACTTAGTGAGACCCTGTTTCAAAATAAAGAATAAAAAACAGGGCTGAGGGTGTAGATTGGAGGTAGAATGTCCTGGGTTCCATCCCCAGTACTGAAAATTACATACATACATATATACATATATACATATATATGTACTGAATTTCATCCTATAGTTATAAGATTTGAAAAAAAAAAAAAGGGAAATAATCTTGCACTAAGAAGAGCAAAAATACAAGATTTCCCAAAGATCATGTTTTCCTAGCTTTTTTTCAAGTGCTTAGTCACTTCTGCCTATTTACAAGAAAGACCATTTCACATCTTGAAAGAGACAGGGAATTTAGATTGCAGATTGTCATGTCACCTGAGCTACCCTAGACGTTTGTTTCCATGCAACTCAAGAAAAGGCAGCAGCCAGGGAGATATACCCTCCTCCCCAGATCAGAACCAGAAGCCACTGAGCTTTCTCTGTATTCTGCCTCTGCCTGCAGTAACAAAGAGAATTTGTGAACTGCAAAGTTTTCTTCCCAGACACCAAATACAAAAGGTGAGAATTAAAATATAGCCTCAAAACATCAGTTTCCCCTTTCTGAAGGCCCACCAAGAAATGCCTTTCCTCTCTTGTACTAAAATAGATAGAAACAGCAAGCTGATTCTTACACAACTCCAGGTGCCTGACATCTTCCCTTAGGCAACCAACAAAACCCAAAATTAGAGACTTAACAGGCTTTAGAGCACACTTCCCAGAAAGCTGCAGAAGTCTTAAAATCTGATAACATTGTTTCCAGCTCCCCAAAGGCAAGAACAAACAGTAAGGTTTTCATGAAAGGTTATCCAAGAGACTACCCTGGGCAAAGGCAAGCTTTTAAGTGCCTTCTATGCCAAGCACCATAGCCCAATGTTCTGCTCACACTTAAATATGCTAAGCACCAAGGGCGATTATAGGATACATCTGAAAGAACTTTCTCAACTAGATACAGTCAGAGTTTTACAGATTAGGTATAGTCTTTCCTAACATAACTCCATATAGGAACAATGTGGTCAATCTCTGAAACAGAGCTTAATCCACTTCCCCAGAAGGTCAGGAAGGGCTCTGATAACCAATTTGGAATTATTTAGAATGAGGCTCTTTTTCCTTCTGAGAATATAAATGCTATAAAAGACACAGCTGGAGGAGCATCTGTAGTCCAGCTATTCCTGAGGCTGAGGGAGAACTACTTAGAGGCCAGCCAGGATGACAGTGAGACCCCCATACCTTTAATCAACATAATAATAGACAGGAAGATCACAAGTTCTAGGCTAGCCTCAGCAAATTAATGAGGCCCTCTGCAACTTAGGGAGATCCTGTTTCAAAATTAAAAAATAAGGCCGGGCGTGGCGGCGCACACTTGTAATCCCTGCACTTGGGAGGCGGAGACAGGAGGATCGCACAGGTTCAAAGCCAGCGGTGCTGGCTTAAGAGACCCTGTTTCCAAATTTAAAAATATTTTAAAAATAGGTCTGGGAGTACAGCCTGGAGGTAGAAGGGCTTCCAGGAACCCCAGTACCACCAAATAATTAATAATAATAATAATAATAATAATAATAATAATAATATAGGGAATGGGGGTATAGCACAGGAGGCAGAATGCCCGTGGGTTCAACTCCCAGTACCACAAAATAATAAGACAGTTCCTCGACTGCAGCATGCTCCAAAACCATTCTCATTACTCCTAATACTCTCAGAATATTAAGCTATTATTTTACACATGTAAGAGTTCCCGTCTTCATAGATAAAACGGGCAGGAATTAACCTTCTCAAAGGTGAGAATACTGAGGCTCCTTGAGGTTAATATGCCCAGAGCTTGTTAATGAAGAATAGGCCCTAGAACTTACCATTAAGAAACACTGCCACTCAAGGAATGCTATTAGATCCAATTACTGATCTCCGCTACTTTTATGTCACAAAACTGGGTGCAAGAGCGCCAGAGCGTGGACGGGGAGGTCAGGGCTGGGGCGAGAGGGCACGCCACCACCATCACCACCCAATCCAAGATCCCCCCCCCCTTAACAAATATTGCACACGTTCCCGATTCCACCCTCCCCACGGGCAGAGCCCACGTGCCGGTCCCACGGCGGCCCCCGCGCTCCTTCCCCGCGCCGCCCGCGCCCGCAGCCCCACGCCCTGGCCTGGCCGCCCGCCCCCTCCCCAGCGCGGCGCCCCCGCCGCCGCCGCCGCCCGGGGCCAGGCCGGGCCGCGCACGCCCTTCCCGCCGGGGCCCCCCGCCCGGGCAGGCCGCGCCGGCCATGGTGGGCGCCTCACCGTCAGGCTGGGGCGCCGGGCCCGGCTGCGCCATGGCCGGGGTCGGCCTCGGGAGCGGGGATGGGCGGGAGAGCGGCGTCCCGGGCCGCCGCGGGCTCAGCTGGCAGAGGAGGCGTCGACCGAGCCGCCGCCGCCCAGGGAGGAACCGCTCAGGCTGGAGCCGCCGGCGCCGCCACAGCCGCGGGCAGAGACGGACCGGAGCGCCGACCTCCGCCTCCTCATCCTGACAGCGGGAAATGGGCAGTGCGCAGGCGCGGGGGGATGGGCGGCACGTGACGCGCGCGCGGCGGGGCGGGGCCTCGGGGGGCGGGAGGCGGGGCGGGAGCACGGGGAGGGCCTGGGGTGCTCCCTAGCACAGGAGCTAAAGAAAGAACCCGCAGAAAAACGGGGCCGGAGAGGAGATGGACGGTGGAGCGCAAGTCAAGTCCCGGCCTCCTCTGGCTGTATGACCTTGGGAGAATCTTTGCACGCCTTGGAACAGTCGCCGTGTAATGGCTAGGAAAAGTTTGAATGATGTAATAAACTAGAGTTTCCAACAGAACTGTACCTGGGTCCCGGCTCGCCTGATGAGGACGCCTGTCTACTTTCCATTAAGCAAATATGTCGGACTTTCTGTGCCAGGCACAGTGATGGCCGCTGGGGATGCGGACACAGTGTCTGCACTAAGGACAGGAGAGGAGAAATACTGAAGCACTGCTTTTATGCCTGGTCAAGGGAGCCGACCTAGGAGCCACGCTTCAAAGAGTGCTCCCTGCCCCCATAACCACCCCTCTTCTGACCACACACACCCTGGTGGGGCGGCCACAGACTGGCACTTCAGGAGCAAGTCCTGAGAACACATGCCTCTAAAATTCCCTCCCCAGATGACTTAAGATGATCCCTATTTCTAGGACAAAGGCTAGGCATTCCCCAAAGAAGTGCCAAAGGGCAGCTGTATTTTTTTTTTTTTTTTTTTGCGGGGGGCGGGGGGTAGAGTACTTGGATATTTGAACGGTGATGTCCACAAACCCCTATGGGTGCTGGGCAGGGGTAACAAAAAAGGCAGGTGGGTCCAGGGCAGTGGCATGCACCTGTAATCACAGCATTTGAAAGGCTGAGACAGGAGGATCGCAGGTTTGAGGACAGCCTCAGCAACTTAGTGAAGCCTTCAGCAACTTAGACCCTGTTTCAAAATAAAAATAAAATAGGGCTGGTAGTGTAGCTCAGAGGTAGACTATCGCTGGATTCAATCTCCAGTACTGCAAAAAAGAAAAGAAAAGAAAAAAAAAGGTAGGCAAACCTTGGCCAACAGTCCAGCTGGGCCATGCGCCCCTCACCACTTCATTCCTCACCTAGGCATGAGTCTCAGGAGTCCAGAAGTTCTAAATTCAAACCTGCTCTCCAGGGTCATTAAAATATATATATTGTCACCGGGCATGGTGGCGCACGCTTGTAATCCCAGCATTTGGGAGGCTGAGACAGGAGCATCACAGTTCACGGGCAGCCTCAGCTACTTAGTGAGACCCTTTGCAACTTAGTGAGACCCTGTTTCAAAATAAAGAATAAAAAGCCGGGCGTGGTGGCGCACCCTTGTAATCCCTGCGCTTGGGAGGCGAAGACAGGAGAATCGTGCAGGTTTGAAGCCAGCCTAGCTGTCTTAAGAGACCCTGTTTCCAAATAAAAATATAAAATAGGTCTGAGAGTGTAGCCCGGAGGTAGAAGGGCTTCCAGGAACCCTAGTACCACCAAAAATTAAAAATAAATAAATAAATAATGGGAAATAGAGCTGGGGGTGTAGCTTGGAGGTAGAATGAATACCCCTGGGTTCCATCCCTAGTACCACAAAAAAAAAAAAAAAATAGTGTGTGTGTGTGTGTGTGTGTATGTGTGTGTGTGTGTGTGTGTGTGTGTGTTACTAGGGATGGAACCCAGGGGCATTCTACCTCCAAGCTACATCCCCAGCCCTATTTTATTATTTGGAAACAGGGGCTCACTAAGTTGCCGACAACCTCACTAAACTGCTGAGGCTGGCTTCAAACCTGCAATCCTCCTGTCTCAGCCTCCCAAGTACGGGAATTACAAGTGTGCACCTCCACGCCAAACTAAGAATAGACTATATTAAGGTTAGCAGTTACCTGAAGTGGTTTATAATTTCAGATGGTTTAGGCAGGCATGTGGTGCCCACTTGTACTTTTGCCCGAAGACCTCTTAACATCAGGGAAGAGCTTATATTCAGACTTAGCTTATTCAAGCAGCTAATATCCTCATATAGCTGGTGAGGAGCCCGCCCCTGCCCCTGTGCATGACTTTTCAAGGTGAGGAAATCCATGGTTGACAGGGAGACCTTTGGCCAAGCTAGTGCAGCTCAGTAATCCGCTCTCCTTGTGATGACTAACAGAAGCCATAAAGATAGCAGATGCTGGTGTCCCTGCAGAAGGGACCCTTTCGGAGAATGAGTGGCACATTTATTGCTACTGATAATGAGTCCTGAAGCCAGGTCATCAAGATCAAGGTCACTGAGAAATGGTCAGGCATCTGAAACCCAGAGCTCCTCCTTCAAGAGTTGAAAAGCAATTTTGAAATCAGATAGGAGATTCAATATTTATGTACACTGATATTTTTAGGTAAATTCAGCAGTTCCACTCTTAGCTATATATTCTAGAGAAAACTTTTTGTGTTCTGAAGGAAATTGAGAAGTAAGACATGAAGCCAGGTGTGGTGGCATACACCTGTAGTCCCATTACTCGGGGGCTAGTCAGGATTGCAGGTTTAAGGCCAGCCTCATCAACTTACTGAGACCGTATTTCAAAATTTAATAATTTTTTTAGCTGGGTGTGGTAGTACATGCCTGTAATCGCAATACTTGGGAGACTGAGACAGGAGGATTGCAGATTCCAGGCCAGCCTCGGCAACTTAGTGAGACTCCGTTTCAAAAAATAAAAATAAAACATAAGCCGGGCGGATATAGCTGAGAGGTAGAATGCCCCTGGGCTCAATCCCTGGTAACAACAAAATAATATTTTTTTAAAAGAGGCTGAGTATCAAGTGTGGTGGCGCATGCTTATAATCCCAGCACGTAGGAGGCTGAGACAGGAGGATCGCACAGGTTCAAATCCAGCCTCAGCTACTTAGTGAGGCTCTCAGCAACTTAGTGAGACCCTGTTTCCAAATAAAATAGAAAATAGGTCTGGGGGTGTAGCCTGGAGGTAGAAAGCCTCTGGGTTCCACCCCCTATACCACCAAAATAAAATAAAATAAAATAATAAAAATAAAAAGAGCCAGAGGTATAGCTCAAAGGCAGAGTGCCCCTGAGTTTAATCTCCAGTACCAAAAACAATAACAATTATAATATCAGCACCTACCATGCACTCATATTTTATCTCCTGGACTACTGTAACAGTCCTTTGAGGTAGACTTCATTATCGTTACAGAGCTCAGAGAGGTTAAAGGACTTACCCAAGTCACACAGCGAATGGAAGAACCATCATTCAAATTCAAGTCTGACTCCAAAATGTAGGCTTTTTCGCTGTTGGTTGTGGCTAACCAAGTCCATCAGATATCAGCGAATACCCTAAGCCCCTGTGCTATTGTCAACTAAATTCATTGATTTTTTAAATTTTCAGGTAGCCGGGCGTGGTGGCACATGCTTGTAATCCCTGTGCTTGGGAGGCTGAGACAGGAGGATCACACAGGTTTGAAGCCAGCCTCAGCTACTTAGTGGGGCTCTCAGCAACTTAGTGAGACCCTGTTTTCAAATAAAGTATAAAATAGGTCTGGAAGTACAGCCAGAGGTAGAAAAGCCCCTGAGTTCCACTCCCAGTACCACCAAAAAAAGAAAAATTTCCAGGTATCTCCAAAAGTTGTTCTTATAATCTTTTTCTCCTTCCTTCCCCCCCCCCCCATTGCTTTTTCTTGGTGGCACTGGGGATTTAACCCAGGGGCATTCTATTTCTAAACCACCTCTAGCCCTATTTTCAAAATTTTTATTTTGAAACTGGATCTCACTAGGTTGATGAGAGTCTCACTACTTGCGGAGGCTGTCCTCGAACCTGTGCTCCTCCTGTCTCAGACTCCCAAGTACTGGGATCACAGGCATACGCCAGTCACCACACCTGGCTAATTCAAGTTTCTTATGTATGTAGCACTAATTTGTTTCTAACATTTCACTATGAAAAATAATGCCACAGCCGTGTGTGAAGGCACACGCTTGTAATCCCAGCATTCGGGAGGCTGAGACAGGAGGATCGCGGTTCTCAGACAGCCTCGGCTACTTAGTGAGGCCCTGTGCAACTCAGTGAGACCTGGTTTCTAAATAAAGAATAAAAAATAGGGCAGTGGGTGTAGTTTGGAGGTCGAATGCCCCTGGGTTCCATCCCCAGACCACCCCCCAAAAAAATAGTGATGGGGGTGTAGCTCGGAGGTAGAATCCCCCTGGGTTCCATCCCAGGTACCACGAAAAAAATAAAACAAAAAAAATTTTAAAAATAATAATCCCACAATTAATAACCTCATGCATTTGTCTCATTTTGCACAGACTCAGAGTAACTGGGTAATTTACTATAAGAGAATAAGTAAATATAAATACTCAGTTTTGTTAAATCTTGCCACATGTCCCATCTACAGACTTGCTCCATTTTGAATTCTCAGCCACCATGTAAGGAAGACTGTAGTTCCTCAGGGCTGCCACCCTTGAACTCGGTCAACAATTCACTGAGAGACAGTCTATCAGTGTAGTTCCACTTTACACGTTTTTTATTTTTAATATATATATTTTTTATTGGTGCAATGTATTCATACATCATAAGGGTATAAAGAAAATACTTTTGTAGACATACATGCACACCTCGCCTAGTTAGCCCCTACCCGATCCCCACCCCGTTGCCTCCCCATCCCTCCTTCCCATGCTTGGCTTAGTGGTTGACATCTAGTTTTATAGCAATTTATCCAATAATAATGATGATAATCTCACAAAACAGTTTCATTTGTCTGATACCAAGCTTTTGATGACTAAAAGATAACATTTCAATATTTCTTTTTGCTTTCTTTCTTACCAGAGAATATTTTTTTCTTTTCTTTTTTTTTAGGTGAAGCTATCATACATTTATTTATTTATTTTTCAGAAAAAAATCTATCCTGATATGGAATATGGACTCTAGATACCCAAAACAATCTTGAAAAAGAACAAAGCTAGAAGATGTATATTTTCTGATTGCAAGCCATATAAAGCTACAATAATTGAAACAGTGTAGTATTGTTCTAAAGGCAGATATATAAACCACTGGAGTTAAATAAAAGCTTAGAGATAAATTCTTCCATATAATGTCAAGTTATTTTTGATAAGGTTTCCACGAACATTTGGTGGTGGAAATAATAATCTTTTAACCAAATATTGTTGAAAAATAATAATTACATGAAAAAGAATAAAATTGTACCCTTACCTAACACATATACAAATATTAACTCAAAATAGATAAAAGACCTAAATATAAATCTTAAGACTATAAACTTTTAGGAGAAAATCTGGGTCATAAAACCTCACAACATTGAAATTGGCAGTGATTTCTTGGATATGATTTCAATGGCATAGGCAACAGAAGAGTACACAAACTCCCTAAAAAATAAAAAAATATTGTATATCCAAAGACAATGTAAACAGAGTTAAGAGTTACTAATAGAATGGGATAAAATATTTCCAAATGCTATATCTGAAGGTATATTAATATTCCAAGTAGAAATCCTAAAAATTAGCAACAATAAAAGCAAACAATACAATGTAGAGATAGGTAAAAGACTAACATAAATAATGAATCTCCACAGATAACCAATCTTAGTTGTCTGTTGGATGGAAAATCTTGTTTCTCTGGTTCTGGTGTGTATTACCTATTTCTTCTTTGTAGTTAATCTCTTTGAGTATTTTCTCTAGCGCTGGTTTTGAAGACATAAATTCCTTCAGTTTCTGTTTATCATGGAAGCTTCTTATTTCCCCATCTAATTTGATAGAAAGTTTTGCTGGGTAGGAAATTTTTGGCTGGAAGTTGTTTTCTTTCAGAGTTTGGAATATGTTCCTCCAAGCCCTTCTGGCTCTCATGACTTGGTTTGGGAAGTCTGGAGTGATTCTAATTGGTTTGCCTCTGAATGTCACTTGGCCCTTTGCTTTTGTTGCCTTTAAGATTCTCTGCTTGGCTTCCACATTGGTCATTTTGACAATTATGTGGCGTGGGGATCCTCTTCTCTGATCCTCTCTAACGGGGGTTCTATAAGTTTCCTGGACCTGTGTATCAACCTCTTGCTCTATGTTTGGAAAATTTTCTGCTATTATTTCCTTGAAAAGATTGTTAATCCCTTTGGTTTAATCTTCTTTTCTCTCCTCTATTCCAATTATTCTTAGGTTAGCTCTCTTAAAATGGGCCCATATTTCTTCAATGTCAGATTCCTGCTGTCGGATATTTTTTCCTAGATTAGAAACTATGCGTTCATTTTTGGAATGATCATCTTCTAGGAGCGAGATTCTATTCTCCATGTGGTCTAATCGGTTGTTTGTGCTTTGAATTGAGGCCTTTACTTCATTAATTGCATCCTTTATCTCTCTTTGGCTCTCTCTGAATTCTTTTTGAAACACCTCTATTATTTCTACAGTTATTTTCCTGATTTGATCTTCTATAAATCTCTGAATTTCTGTTTTATCAGGTTCTGATGTTGTGGGGTTGTGGGCATTCATTGCTCCATTGTTATTCCTCTTTCCCATGATTTCGGAAGTTTGTGCCTTCTCTGGGTTCTTCCCTTGGGTCACTACGACTTCACTTAAGGTGCTGTGGATCTCGAGTCTGTGGTATCTCAGTCCCCACTACTCCTTTACTGGGTTGTATCACAGAGTCTCCGACCCAGGGAGTCAATCGAGGCTGCTTTAGACCATGGGGGGTGCCCGGTTGGGCATTCTCCTAAGGTGTAATATCTCTGCCACCACCACTCCCCCAGTGGGTCAAGTCCCTGGGAGTACAGTACTGGGATTTCTCCTCTAGGGGCCGCAATTTGACTTACTGTTGAGTGTTCAAATGGAGCTGTCTTGGACTCGGTGAATTCGCTGCTGCTGCTGTCGGTAGCAATATGGCGCCACTGCTACGCCCTTGGCCGTGAGGCTGGCGTATTCCTTTTCTGTTTTTGAACTCCACTCTGAGTCCCTGCAGGGTGCGCTGAGCCCAGCCCCTGGGAGCTCTAGCTGCACCCTGCGCCGAGAAATCTGCTGAATCCCGCCCGGCTGTTCCGCAGCGGCTCACCTCGGCTCGCTGTCTGCCGCTCCTCTCTGGAGCTTGGTGGACTGTTGAGTGAGTTGGTCTGGTGCAGTCCGGTGAACTCACCACTGCCGCCAGCAGTAAGGCACTGCTGCCGCGTTCTTGGGCGTGAGGCCGGCGTATCTCCTCTCTGGTTTCTGAGCTCTGTTATGAGTTACCTTCCTCTCTGGAGCCTGGTGCTGCAAGGCAAAATGGCTCCCGCCGCTTCACGCCACGGCTCTGGCTGCAGCACTGCGGTCTGGTTTCTGGTGTCTCGTTTTTCCAGCTCTCTTTTTCTCTGTCCCTTAAAATTACATTTTTTGTTTCTCTGCTGATGGTGTTTTCTGGTTATGAAAGGCGCTGATTTTGTGGTAATAGAGATTGGTTGTTAGCGGGGCTCGTAAGCCCTGTTTTGCTCCGTCGCCATCTTCCCGGAAGTCCACTTTACACGTTTTGAAAGACATGGAGAACCTTCTGATATATTTTAAAAGCTTTTGATTCCCTTTCTTTTTTTTAATGTGGTACCAGGGACGGAACCCAGGGCCTCTCCCATACTAATCAAGTACTCTACCATTGAACTACATTTCCCATCCATTTAAATTTTTCTCATAATACTGGGGTTTTAACCCAGGGGCTTTCTACCTTCAAACCACACCCCAGTCCTATTTTATTCTTTTATTTTATTATTTTTTTTAGGGTTGCTGAGAGTCTTGATAAATTGCGGAGACTGGCTTCACCACCATGCCTGGCATTCCTAATTTTTTCTAAAAGCTTTATTGAGTTATAATCCATATAATACAAAATTCACCATTTAGCCGGGTGTGGTGATACATGCTTGAAATCCTAGCACTTGGGAGGCTGAGACAGGAAGATCCGGTTCACGACCAACCTCAGCTACTTAGTTAGGCCCACCCAAATTTAGTGAGACTCTGTTTCTAAATAAAGAATAAAAAATTGGGCTGGGGATGTAGCTTGGAGTTAGAATGGCACTGGTTTCAATCTCCAACACTACAAAAAAAAAAAAAAATCACTATTTAAAAATATATACTCCAAGCCGGGCATGGTAGCACACGCTTGTAATCCCAGTACTTGGAAGGCTGAGACAGAAGGATCCAGGTTCTTGGCCAGCCTTAGCTACTAAGTGAGGCTCTCCACAACTTAGTGAGATCATGTTTCAAAATAAAGAATAAAAAGCCAGGCGTGGTGGCCCACACTTGTAATCCCCGCGCTTGGGAGGCAGAGACAGGAGTTTTGCGCAGGTTCAAAGCCAGCCACGCTGGCTTAAGAGACCCTGTTTCCAAATAAAAATATAAAAAAAATATGTCTGGGAGTGTAACCCAGAGGTAGAAGGGCTTCCAGGAACTTCAGTACCACCAAAAAATAAAATAAAATAAATAAATAAAGAATAAAAATAGGCCAGACATAGTGGCTCATGCTTGTAATTCCAACAATGGAGAGGCTGAGACAGTAGGATTGCGGTGCACAGACAGCCTCAACTACTACTTAGTGTGGCCCTTTGTAACTCAGTGAGACCCTGTTTCAAAATAAAGAATAAAAGCAGGGCGTGGTGGCACACGCTTATAATCCCGGTGCTTGGGAGGCGGAGACAGGAGGATTGCGCAGGTTCAAAGCCAGCTTCAGCTGGCTTAAGAGACCCTGTTTCCAAATGAAAAAAATATAAAATAGGCCGGGCGTGGTGGCGCATGCTTATAATCCCCACGCTTGGGAGGCAGAGACAGGAGGATCGTGCAGATTCAAAGCCAGCCGTGCGCGCTGGTTTAGGAGACCCTGTTTCCAAATAAAAAAAAAATGTAAAAATAGGTCAGGAAGTGTAGCCCGGAGTTAGAAGGCCCCTGGGTTCCAACCCCAGTACCACTAATAATAATAATAATAATAATAATAATAATAATAATGAATAAAAAATAGTTCTGGGGGTGTTGTCAGAGGTAGAATGCCCCTGGGTTCCATCCCCAGTACTGCAAAAGAGAAAAGATGAAAAAAATTAAATTTGAAAAACTGCTTAGAGTTTTCCAAAGTGGTTGCACCATTTAATAATTATAGCAAGATAGAAGGATTCCAAATTTCCACATCTTTGCCAATAATTATGTTATGTCTGTTGTGTGTGTGTGTGTGTGTGTGTGTGTGTGTGTGTGTGTGCACGCACTTGCATGTGTTACTAGGAATGAACCCAGGAATATTCTACTTCTAAACTACACCTCCAGTCCATTGTGTGTGTGTGTGTGTGTGTGTATACACAATATAAATATATAATGTAAAAATATATAAATATATCTTAAAGAGTCTCACTAAGTTTCTGAGGGTCTTGCTAAATTGCTAGGGCTGGCCTCAAACCTGTGATTCTCCCATCTTAGCCTCCTGTGGGCACTGTGAGGTCTGTCTATGAAGTCAAGCCAGAGGAGGATGAAGAACAAAGGAACAAAGAAAGAGAAACGCCCCCTGGCATGGCTCTGCCTTAAATGACCTGGCCACTAGCACGCCAAGCAGTGGCTTCCATGAATACGCCCCACCCCTTCCTTGCCCCATAAAAAGCCCCTAGCCTGTAAGGAGGCGGGGTCCTGGCTTTCATGGGCTCTGTCTCCAGTCAGGTACCTCCTTCCAGGTTTTATTCCTAAATGAAGCCTGTTCCCTGCTGTCCAGCCATGTTTTCTTTGCCCCCATAGGCCCCAACACCTCCCAAGTGCTGGGACTACAGACGTGGACCACCATGCCTGGCTTCTCCTTTATTTTGGTGGTGGAACCCAGGGCCTTTTCTACCTCGGGCTTTACTCCCAGACCTATTTTTTTTAATACTTTATTTGGACACAGGGTCTCACTAAGTTGCTGAGAACCTCACTAAGTAGCTGAGGCTGGCTTTGAACCTGCGCGATCCTCCTGTCTCCGCCTCCCAAGTGCTGGGATTACAAGCGTGCGCCACCACGCCCGGCTCTTCTTCATTCTGGAAGGATAACTTGCTAGACCTATCATCCTTGGTTGACAACACTTTGAGTATGTCATCCCCCGCATCTGGCCACTAAAGGGTGTTTTGTTTTGTTTTGTTTTGGCTGATTTTATTTTATTTCATTTTATTTGTGGTACTGGGGATTTAACCCAGGGCATTCTATTACCTCCCAGCTACACACAGGCCCCTTTTTTTTTTTTTTTTTTTTTTTTTTTGGTGGTACTAGGGGTGGAACCCAGGGGCTTTTCTACCTCTGGGCTATACTCCCAGACCTATTTTATACTTTATTTGAAAACAGGGTCTCACTAAGTTGCTGAGAGCCTCACTAAGTAGCTGAGGCTGGCTTCGAACCCGTGCGATCCTCCTGCCTCAGCCTCCCAAGCACGGGGATTACAAGTGTGCGCCACCACGTCTGGCTTATTATTATTATTATTATTATTATTATTATTATTATTATTAGCAGTACTAAGGATGGAACCCAGGGACATTCTACCTCCGAGCTATACCCCTAGCTCTATTTTTTATTCTTTATTTTTGTGCCGGTGTTGGGAAATGGCTTTGGAAAATGTGTTGGAAAATAGCTTTGGTGCAGTGCAGACACTCAGGCAGGGAGGAGGGGGCAGCTGTTACCCTACAGAGTCCAGGCACCAAAAGTAATTAGCAAGAACAGAAAAGAGTTGTAGCCAGGGCCTTCATATTTTAAAGACAAGTTTACATAGTAAATAACTTCTAGCAGAGAGGCTTTGTACAGGCCTTCAAAGAGGGCAGATACCATGAGGTCCCTGACTTTGGCAACCAAGTAACATATTTTGGTCCAGAGACCAGGATGGGCCTACATATACAGGAAGAAAGCTTTTGGTTAAGCAGGATGTAAGATCGTATTGTGAATCCTCATAATCACATCAAAAGGCTTGCCCCAGAGAATGGGTGGATCTACACCTAGTCAGGTCAGGAAGACTATTGGTTAAGCAAAGATGAAAGATAATAATCTTCATAAAAACTGTTCTGTATTCAAAAACTTCAGTGTCTTATTACAAGTCATACCACTATGTCACTCTCTGATGTACTGCTTTATAATTTCTGTCCCTTCTTGCTACCTTTGTAATAATAAAAAAAATTGCTTAAGCTTACAGAAAATAGTTCTGGCTATTCTTTCTAAAAATAGCTAAGAACAAGAACCCGCAGCTCCATCTCACACCGTTGCAGTTTTGGCACCCAACAACGTGGGGCACCATTAAAATTTTGAAACAGGGTCTCACTGAGTTGCAAAGGGCCTCACTAAATAGCTGAGGCTGTCCGTGAATTGTGATCCTCTTGTTTTAGCCTCCCAAATGCTGGGATTATAAGCGTACACCACCACGCCCGGCTCTCGGCTCTATTTTTTATTTTGTTTTTGTACCAGAATCTCACTAAGCTTCAGAGGGTCTCACTAAGAAGCTGACACTGGTTGAGAACCTGTGATCCTCCTGTCTCAGCCTCCCAAGTACTGGGATTAGAAGCATGCACCACCACACCCAGAAGAATGGCTGGTTTTAAGTCGTTAATAAATCCAATATTTGGACTTTCTACGCCCACAGCCCTATTTTTTGTTCTTTATTTTGAAACAGGGTCTCATTGGGTTACAAAGAGCCTCACTAAGTAGTAGCTAAGGCCATCCACGAACTGTGATTCTCCAGTCTCAGCCTCCCAAATGCTGAGATTACAAGCGTGTGCCACCACGCCCAGCTTTATTCTTTATTTTGAAACAGGGTCTCGCTGAGTTGCAAAGGGCCTCACTAAGTAGCTGAGGCTGTCTGCGAACTGCGATCCTCTTGTCTTAGCCTTCCAAATTCAGGGATTAGAAAAGTGCGCCTCCAAACCTGGTTCCCCCCCCCCACCCCAACCCTACTCATTATTTTTGAATCAGGGTCTTGCTAGGTTGTTGAGAATCTCCCTACTTGATGAGGCTGTTCTCGACTCTGCCTGTCTCATCCTCCCAAATTCTGGCATTACGAGCTTTTGCCACCATTCCCGACATGGGGTATACTTTTATGTTTCTTTGTGTCCCTCATTTTTTTTTGGAAACTGGACATTTGAAATACTATAATGAGGCAATTCTAGAAATCTAATTCCCCTATTCTAAGTATGTGACTGTTTCAGTTTTCCTTTCTTTTTTTGATACTGGGGATGAAACTCAGAGGCATTCTACCTCCGAGCTACATTCCCAGCCCCGTTTTTTATTCTTTATTTGGAAACAGGGTGAACCTGTGATCCTCCTGTCTCAGTCTCCTAAATACTGGGATTACAAATGTGCACCACCATGCCCAGCTTCAGTTTTCTGTTGATATTTGTTTAGTAACTCTTGGACTGCTGGGCATTGTCACACACACTTGTAATCCGCCACACCCGCTAAAGTGAGTATTTCTTGTCTGCACAGTTACTGATGTTTCTGCACAAATAACTTAATGGCCAGCTAACAATCAGACAGACATTTCACGAAGTCCCTTGAACCAGTCACACAGCCTTTGTCAAGGGGCCAGGGGCTTGCACTTGTGTTGCTCCAGCAGTGTACAGCTGGGTTTACACTTCATCTCCTGTTGTGCAAGGCCTCAAGGTCAGCTAGAAAGGAGAGACTGGGGGCTTCTGCGGGTCTTTCTAGGCCATGTGCACAGCTCTACATATGCCTGTGTCCTTCTAGAGTCCCAAGAACGGACCACGGATGATCAGAGCCCTGTGGGGACAACTCGTTCACCAGCTTTTACTTTCAAATTCTTTAGTCAGCTTCTCCTTAGCCCCAACTGGTATTACCAGGTGATATTAAACAATTGCAGCTTCTTTGTATTTCAACAAATGCCCTAGGGATAGGACTGTTTGCATGGGTGAGCTTGAGTCCGCTCAAATAAAGACAAACTATAGGAGGGTTGATTTTCAGGGAGCGTCAGACATAAAATAGGGACATTGTCTGCATTCGGAGCTGGGGGAGGTTCAAACCTATTCCGTACCCTCAAGTGACAGTCACTTCTCCCAGGCACTATAGTTTCAAGATCCCTGCAAAGATGGTCAGAGGGAGGAGGAACTGGGCTAAGTTAAAACAGCACAAAGCTTTCTGTTCTCAGCGAGCGTCAGGTGTTTTCCTTGCATAGAGAAGATAGATTTTTGTGAGGCTATGATTAATTTCCAGAGTTCTGAAAAAGATGATTTTTGACCATTTTTGCCAGTGTTCTTGTGGTGATGGAGGACTGAAGGGCTGGGGTATCGCTCAATGGTAGAACACTTGTCTAGCATGTTAAAGGCTCTGGTATGATCCCAAGCACCTGAACCACAACAAGAAAAATGAAGCAGGTTTTCAGAGATCTCTTTTCAGCCACTATGGAAATGCTTCTGCTTATATTTCTTCTGTCAGTGCTGGGGACTGAACTCAGGGACGCTCTACCACTAAGGTATATGTCCAAACATTTTTACTTTTTTTTTTTTTTTTTTTTTTGCGGGTCTGAAGATGGAACCTAGGGACATTTGACCTCCGAGCTACACCCCTGCCCTATTTTATTTATTTATTTATTTATTTATTTATTTATTTATTTATTTATTTATTTTTGGTGGTACCGGGGTTCCTGGAAGCCCTTCTACCTCCAGGCTACACTCCCAGATCTATTTTATACTTTTTTTAAATTTTGGAAACAGGGTCTCTTAAACCAGCATGGCTGGCTTTGAACCTGAGCGATCCTCCTGTCTCCACCTCCCAAGAATGGGGATTACAAGCATGCACCACCACGTTCAGCTCCCCTGCCCTATTTTTTATTCTTTATTTTGAAACCGGGTCTCACTGAGTTGCAGAGGGCCTCATTAAGTAGCTGAGGCTGTCCGCGAACCGTGATCCTCCTGTCTCAGTCTCCCGAATGCTGGGATTACAAGCATGCGCCACCATGCCTGGCTCTTTACTTTTTATTTTTAAACAGGATCTCACTAAGTTGTTAAGGCTAGCCTCAAACTTGTGAACTTCCTGCCTTAGTTTCCAGAGCAACTAGGATTACAGGTGTGTGATATCATACCTAGACTGTATTTCTTTTATTTAGCCCATTCTGTCCTGTTGTCCCAGATTTGAAACAATTAAAAAATTTAAATTGAGCAACAACAACAGATATATCACTTATGATAACATTGGAATGATAATTTTTTTTTTGTAATACTGGGGATAGAACCCAGGAACAAACTCTGAGCTACACCCCTAGCCTGATTTTTTATTTTTATTTTATTTATTTATTTATTTATTTATTTATTTATTTATTTATTTTGTGTGTGGTACTGGGGTTCCTGGAAGCCCTTCTACCTCCGGGCTATACTCTCAGACCTATTTTATATTTTTATTTGGAAATAGAGTCTCTTAAGCCAGAGAGGCTGGCTCCGAACCAGAGCAATCCTCCTGTCTCCGCCTCCCAAGCGTGGGGATTACAAGCGTGTGCCACCACACCCGGCTTTATTCTTTATTTTTAATCAGGGTCTCACTGAGTTGCAAAGTGCCTCACTAAGTAGCTGAGGCTGTCTGCAAATTAACTGATCCTCCATGAAACATCAAAAATGGAGCTAGGGAGTTGCGAAGGAGGTAAGATACCAGCCAGGTTATCAAAAGCTGCTGCTTTATTCAGACCCGGCACCCTCGGGGAGTCAGCAGGCTATGGGGGAAGCCACATGTTTGGAGAGTTGCACGTAGTCCCAGTTGGCGGGCTGAGTCACCTGGCGGATCAGAAGCACCGATGTTTTATAGGCATGCTGATTCTCTCTCGACATCTGTAGTCTCACAACCTCTGGAGTCTGTCTCGTGATGTTTGGAGTCTCACGACACCTGGAGTCTTGTGATATCTCCACTTCTGGCTTCCAGGGTTCAGCCTCCTCTCCCCACTGAGGGGTCATGTGGTGGGAGGGGAGGGGGGACCTGACCTATCACTCCAGTCTCTGCCTCCCGAATGCTGGGATTACAAGCATGCGCCACCACGCCCAACTATCCCCAGCACAATTTTTTATACTTTATTTTGAAACAGGGTCTCACTGAATAGCAAAGAGCCTCACTAAGTAAGTAGCTGAAGCTGTTCATAAACCATGCTCTTCCTGTCTCAGCCTCCCAAATGCTGGGATTATAAGGGTGTGCCACCATGCCTGGCTGGAATAATCATTATGTTTGTAGAATATTAATTAATTAATTAATTAATTTTGGTACTGGGGACTGAACCCAGGGTCATTCTACCTCCAAGCTACACCCCCAGCCCTTTTTTATTTTTTCTTTTGAAACAAAATGCTTAGGCTGGCTTTGAACCTGATATTCTCTGATCTCAGCCTCCCAAGCACAGGATTACACTCATGTACCATCACACCTGGCCTTAATTAGCCTTATTTAATATAATTAATTTATTTGTTTTGTGGTACTGAAGATGAAACCCAGGGACTACCACATGCTAGGCAAGTACTCTGCCACTGAGCTATGTCCCCAGCCTTTTTTTAAATTTTATTTTGAGTCAGGGTCTCACTGAATTGCTGAAGATAGTCTTGAACTCCCAATCCTCCTGAGCAGCATTAGTTTGCATTTGAGAATTGGACAACACTTCATTCTATAAAATTGTGTAAATATTCTGATGAATTGAGCAGAAAAGATTGTTTTTCTAGACATAGAAAGGCAAAAGAGCCAGGTGTGGTGGCACACACTTGTAATCCCAGCATTTGGGAGGATCCCGGAACCAGGAGGATCCAGGTTCTCTACTTTGTAATGCCCTCTGCAACTTAGTAAAACCCTGTCTCAAAGAATAAAAATAGGGCCTAGGGTGTAGTTTGAAAGTACTGGGTACAGCCGGGCGTGGTGGCACACGCTTATAATCCCCACATTTGGGAGGCGGAGACAGGAGGATCACACTGGTTCATTGGCTTAAGAGACCCTGTTTCTAAATAAAAATATAAAATAGGTCTGGGAGTGTAGCCCAGAGGTAGAAGCGCTTCCAGGAACCCCAGTACCACCAAAAAAAAAGAAAGAAAGGAAGAAAGGAAGAAAGAAAGAGAGAGGGAGGGAGGGGGGAGGGAGGAAGGGAAAGAAGGAAGGAAGGAAGGAAGGAAGGAAGGAAGGAAGGAAGGAAGGAAGGGAGGAAGAGCCCGAACTCTTTTTTTTTTTTTTTTTTTTTTTTTTTTGCTGAAAGCTTAAGCAATTTTATTATTACAAAGAGAGAAAGATAGGACAGAGTTAATAAAGCCCTACGCTCAAAGGGGGAGAGTGTAGGGGAGTAACTTGAAAAAAAGTTACTGAATATTTTGGATACAGAACAGTTTTTATAAAGATTTTTATTTCGTACCTTTGCTTAACCAGTCATCTTTTGACCCAACTAGATCCACCCCTTCTCCGGGGGCAAGTCTTCTGATGTGGGGATCACTATCTTACATTCTGTCTGACCAAAAGTCTTCTTCCTATAGGTGTAAGGGCAAATCTTTAAGGCCCCAAAAAGGTGTTACTTGATTCTCAGAGTCAGGGCTTCCAGCATCCTCCCACATCCTTGGGGGATTTCAGCTTGTCTGCTAGAAGTTACTTGCCTTTAAAATGCAAAAGGCCCTTAGCTCCCTCCATTTTCTTGCTCATCACCCTTGGTGCCAGGAACTCTGCAGGGTCCCTTCCCTGTCTGAGTGCCTGCCTGTACTCAAACTCCGGCTTTCTAATGCCAAAGCTATTTTCAAATACATTTTTAAGCCATTCCCTAATACTGGCACATTAATACCAAAGCTATTTTTAAGTACATTTTGAAGTCTTTTACCAATACCAGCACACTTGGGAAGTTTTAGCCTATCTGCTAGAAGTGACTTATTATGTAAGCTTGTCTTTAAAATATAAAGGCCCTGGGCTACAACTCTTTTGTGTACTTGGTACTCACTTTTGGCGAGGGAGCTCTGCATTATAATGAGCTGCTGAGTGCCTGTACGGCAAACAGGCCCTGACTACTGTTTACATTTTGAAATTAATACCAAAGCAATTTTTCAATACCGGCACATTCCCCATCAATTCTATTCCGAACTACACTCCTCGCCCTATTTTTTATTCTTTATTTTGAAACAGGGTCTCACTGAGTTGCAAAGGGCCTCACTAAGTTGCTAAGGCTAGCCATGAGCCTGCAATTCTCCTGTCTCAGCCTCCCAAGTACTGGGATTACAAGGGTGCACCAGCAAGCCTGGCTCAAACTTATTTTGTACCTGACAAGATGGGGATAGGGAGATAAAACAATGGGGAAATAACTGATTGGCTAATGTCAGGTTATTTCAGGTATCTTGTGTAAATATTAAAGCAGATGGAACTTCATTATCCTGCCAACTAAAACCAGTCTCTTTGGAAAATATGACTGTTATCTCTGTAATCCTGAATTCTAGAAGGTCAGATAAACAGCTTAATTTCAGTTTGGAGCTTCAGAGCGAGTGCTTCCCTTTTTATTTTTGCCTGGTCTGTTGGGGCCTTGTTTCATCCACAACAATGGCCTCCTATAATTTTTTCTTTGTTTGTTTGTTTGTTTGTTTGTTTGTTTGTGGTACTGGGGGTTGAACCCAGGGGCAATCTACCTCTGAATGAGCTACACCCTCAGCTCTGTTTTAGTTTTTATGTTGAAACAAGCTCTCACTAAATTGCCGAGGCTGGCTTCAAATCCATAATCCTCCTTTCTCAGCTTCCCAAGTACTAGGAATACAGGTGTGCACCACCACAAACGGCCCAATAAATTTTATTTAAAAGTCCTCATTTTGATGTTAGGGAAAACTTAGGGTCTTAGTGCTTCTCTGGGTACCCTTATTAAAGGATTATGGTCTCAACACATTGTTCATAGGTAACAGAGTTCTCATGGTCACAGATTTCTTTGAGTTCTTATTTCAGCCAAAGAGAAACAATTTGATATACACTAGTGACATTCTGGGCTGGATAATTATGGGGACTCTTGAATGTTCAGTATTACCCCTGGCCTCTTCCCACTAGATACCAATAGCAATTTCCCAGTTATGACCATGTCTCCAGGCACTGAAAACATCCCCTAAGGGGCAAAATCACCTTTGTTGAGAACCACTGATCTACAGGGTACTCTACAGAGTAGGCTCTTCAAAGAAGTCAATGTTGTAAAGACATAAAAGGGGGTGGGGAGGCTGTTTAGTCGACAGAAAAGAAAGTAGAGAGATAGTGACCAAATGTAATAAGTAAACCTTAATTGGGTTTGGGTCTTGGATTTAAACATTTTTTTCTTTGAAAGTCACATTTTAGTCAAGTGTAGTGGCTCTCAAACTGTAATCCCAGTTTGAGAGGCTGAGACAGGAGGACCCCAGGTTTAAGACCAGTCTTGGCAACTTAGTGAAACTCTCAGCAACCTAGTAAGACCCTGTTTCAAAGCAGAAAATAAAGCCAGGTGTGTCGCACATGCTTGTAATCCTAGCACTTAGGAGGCTGAGATAGGAGGCTCTTAGGTTTGCAGCTAGCCTCAGCAATTTAGTAAAATCCTGTTTCCAAATAAAAAATAAAATGGGGTTGGGGATATAGCTCAGAAGTAGAATATTCCTAGATTCAATCCCCAGCAACTAACTAACTAACTAACTAAATAAATAAATAAATAAATAGCTAGGGGTATATAGCTCAGAGGCAAAATGCCTCTAGGTTCAGTCCCCAGTAAAACACACACACACACACACACACACACACACACACACACACAGTCATATTTCAAAGATTTAGGAAGCTTTGAACATGGACTACATATAACATGGTCTTTCTATCACAGAGCCACATTCCCAGCCTGTTGTTAATTTTTCCAGCCTATCGTTAATTTTCTTAAAATTAATGATAATATTGTAGTTATTTAGAACCATCTTTACTCCAATCTTAGAATGCACAAGCAAAAAAACATTTCAGGGATAAGTTTGTTGATTGAAACTTGCTTTCAAATGGTTCAGCAAAAAATAAAGTGTGTCTAGGAGAGGTGGTACACACCTATGATCTTGGTACTTAGGAGGCTGACATAGGAGGATGGTGAATAGGAGGCTAGCCCAGGCAATTTAGCAAAGATCTTGTCTCAAAATAAAAATAAAAAGGACTTTTTACCAGTATTGGGAAGAGGCTTCGAAATGTATTAATGTGCCAGTATTGGGAAGGATTTTCAATTTTCAAATATGTCTTTGGTAGTAAAAGAAGCCAGAAGCTTTAAGGAAAGGGCTGCAGATTTTTAGGCACCAAGGGTGATAAGCGAGAGGATAGAAGCCTAGGGCCTTTTTACACTTCTAAAGAGAGGAAAACTTCCTCAAGGATGTGGGGGAAATCTCAGACTCCAGATAGCACCATTTGGAGTGTAATAAAAGGCATGGGACGGTCTGGGCTGAAGACAGGGCAGGCCATCTGCATATCAAATGACCTGTGGATCTGGTTGTGTTACAAGACAAGTTATAAAGATATTCCGTGTCCAGGAATCTTCGGTGAATTAGTTTGAACCACCCCCTCACGCTATTCCTGAATAGCATGGGGTTGTAACTATCTTCTGTATTTCTATCTTTTTAATAAACTCCTTTTAATCTTCAGCAAGAGTCCAGACCAGTGTACATCTGTCCTGAGTCAGGTCAAGAACCCGCAGTTACAGGGAAAAACCTCTGGGAGCCTAATCGGGGTCCCTGGGGTCAGTTTCCCCAAATGGTAACAGTCACCCGAAACCATAACAGACTTTATTATTGAATCCAATGGTAGAGCACCCCTGGATTCAATCCCCTGTACCACAAAATAAAATTAATAAATTTCCCCAGATCGTAGTGAAATGGGGGGCGGGGGGTTCTTGAGAAGAAACCCTGCGTTTCATTAAAGATGAAACAGATCGGCATTTCCTTACCGGGTTCTTGTCTACGGTGAGTGAAGAATGACACCCGCAGACCGCAGGAAGGGGAATAAAAGGTTTATTGGAAGCAGCAGGGAATAGGGAAAAGTGGCCGAACACCCCTATGGGCTGTTGGAACTCTGAAGTCCAGCAGCTGCCTTCAGGTCACTACCCAAGTGTAGCCTGGGCCAAATGCCTTCAGTTGCACTCCGCCTTCTCTCAAGGCTAACGTGATCTGCAAGATAGAGAGAAAAGCTCCCCAAAGGGGAGGGGTTCCCAGAGAGGGAAAAACCATCTTGGTGACTGCACTAGGGGTTTATATATGTCTGCATGTCCTCTGTTGGTTGGAGTTTGGGATTCTGGGGATTATGGGAAGCAGCTCTCAGAATTTGCATAGAGTATTTGCATGTCCTTTGAGGGGTCTCCTTTCAGTAGGAGTGTCAGACTTGCTCCAGTGATGTCCCCTGGGTTTGTTGATTAGTAAACAGATGGTTTTGTGAAGCTTTTGGTCATTCTTATCTCTGAGCCTTGGAAGTTCTGATCTCTTTTAGGAGCCTTGGAAGTTAATTAGTATTCATTGCCCCTCAGGAAATTAAGGTTTTTTCTACCAAGGCCTCTTCCCTATCTGCCAATTTCCTTCTACCTCCTCAGTAGTGCAGGAAAGGGGTGAGGGAAAGAGAAAGGGAGCATATGTACATACAAATGGTGGCAAAATGTTAGAGGTATATGAGATACTATTCTTTTTTTTTTTTTTTTTTTTTTTTTTTGCAGGTCTGGGAATGGAACTCAGAGGCATTCAACCTCTGAGTTACACCCCCCTACCCCCCTGCCTTCTTTCTTTCTTTCTTTCTTTCTTTCTTTCTTTCTTTCTTTCTTTCTTTCTTTCTTTCTTTTGCGGGTCTGAGGATGGAACCCAGGGGCATTCAACTTCCGAGCTACACCCTCTGGCCTATTTTTGATTCTTTATTTTGAAACAGAGTCTCATTAAGTTGTGGAGGGCCTCACTAAGTAGCTGAAGCTGTCCACGAACTGCGATCCTCTGGTCTCAGCTTCCTGAATGCTGGGATTGCAAGCGTGTGCCACCATGCCCGGCTACTCTTCTTAAAGAGAAAAAATATTGGGAGTGGTTACTAGAGACTGAACCCAGGGTCACTCCATCACTGAGCTACATCACCCACTCTTTATTTGTCTTTTATTATGAAACTGAATCTAGTTGCCTAGGCTGACCTCAGACATGTGATCCTCCTTCCTCAGTTTCCCGAGAAGCTGTAATTACAGGCGTGTGCCACGGTGCCAACTATTCTTCAAACTTTTCAGTAAGCTCAACAGTCTTTAGCCAGGCACGGTGGCACACACTTACAGTCCCACTACTTGAAAGGGTGAGGCCAGCCTCAGCAACTTAGTAAGGCCCTCTGGAGTTTAGTGAGACCCTGTTTCAAAATAAAAAATAAAATAGGGCCGAGGTGCAGCTCAGAGTCAGAATTCCCCAGAGTTCAATCCCCATTGCCACAAAAAGAAAAGAGAAAAAAAAAATTCAAGATAAGAAGTTGAGGGGAAATATAATAAAATTCATGGAGAAAAATAATATTGCACTTGATCTTAGCCAAAAGGCCAAGAAATAGCCGGCCGTGGTGGCGCACGCTTGTAATCCCAGCATTCGGGAGGCTGAGGCCGGGGATCGCGGTTCGCGGACAGGCTCAGCTACTTAGTGAGGTCCTCTGCAACTCAGTGAGACCCTGTTTCAAAATAAAGAATAAAAAATAGGGCAGGGGGTGTAGCTAGGATGTTGAATGCCCCTGGGTTCCATCCCCAGACCCGCAAAAACAAACAAACAAACAAACACACACACAAAAGGCCAAGAAGTGATGGAGAAAAAAATATTAAGAAACTGGGAATCACTTGAGAGAGAAGGTAAATAGAGGAGGGAATGCAACCAGGGACACAGTCCTGAGAAAGCCAAGCAGAATGAGAAGGAGGAGGAAAAAGGGGGCGCATGAAGCTCTTGGGATCTGAAGAAGGACCTATTTCAAAAAGGACAAAGTGTTCGACAGTCTCAAATGCTGCTAAGAGTTCAATAAAATGCCAAAAGAAAAACCAAATGAACAAACATTGGCTTTGGCAAGATGTAGGTCAGTAGGGACCTTAACTGAGTAGTGAGGACAAGAGCCCAATTCAAGCAGCTTGAGGAAAAGATGGAGAAGAGGGAGAGGGCAAGTGAGAATAGTTCAGACGCAGCAGGTGTGCTGGCCACGCCTGCAACCAGTACTTGGGAGCCTGAGACAGGAGGATCCCAAGTTCATGGCCAACCTCAGAAACTTAGTGACTCTCACTAACCCGGTGAGATCCTGTTTTAAAACAAAACAAAATAAAATAAAATAGGGCTGGGGGTGTAGCTCAGAGGTAGAAGGCCCCTGGGTTCAATCCCCACTCACACACACACACACACACACACACACACACACACACACACACACGAATAATTGAGATGATGAGATTTACTGGGAAAGAGGATTGGAAAAGAACACGGACTTGAAGATTTTTGTTCTGTTTTCTTTAATCATGGATTTTTTTGCTTTTTTTGTGTGAGATTTTTGTTTGCTTTTGGTACTGCGGAGTGAACCTAGGGGGTACATCCCCCAGTCCTATTTTATTTTATTTTTTAATTTTGAAACAGCATCTCAATAAATTGCTGAGGGTTTTGCTAAGTTGCTGAGGCTGGCCACGAACCTGTGATCCTCCTGTCTCAGCCTCCCAAGTACTGGGAGTACAGGCCTGCACCACCATGCCCAGCTTTTGTTTTTGAGAATGAGTGATATTAAGACATATGTGTATACCAATGGAACGATCCCATGGAGTGTGGACAGGGAGATCACGGACAGAGGCTGGGCAGGGAGAGGGAGAGTCCTGAGCAGTGGGAGGAGCACGTGTGGACAGGGGAGCAGGGGAGCGCCTCTGAGTGTCACCTCCAGAGACAACACTGGGGAGAAGGGGAGATCTGGTGAGAGAGAAACAAGTACCATCTCAGAAAGAAGGGAAAGCAAGAAGAGGGAGCGATGAAGGGAACAAAGAAGAACTGACTAGAAAAAGGGGTAGACTGGGTAGAATAGTTCAGCAACACTGCAATCCACTTGAAGCCCGTGCCCTGCCCTGAGAGTGACCCATCAGTATGGGTCTCCTGCAATGGTCACTTGTCGGGCACAGGTGCAGAGTAGAGGATAGTTAACTAGATGATAGACATTTTTTTGAGGTACTGGGAATGGAACCCCAGTACCTCAGACTATTTTATATTTAATATAAATAACCCAGTAGCCCAGACCTATTTTATATTTGGAAACAGGGTCCCTTAAGCCAGTGAGGCTGGCTTCGAACCTGTGCGATCCTCCTGTCTCTGCCTCCCAAGTGTGGGGATTACAAGCGTGCACCACCCCGGCTTATTTTTTATTTTTTATTTTGAAACAGGGTCTCACTAAGTTACGGAGGGCCTCACTAAGTAGGTGAGGCTGGCTGCAAACCGCGATCCTCCTGTCTCAGCCTCCCAAGTACTAGGATTACAGGCATACACCCATTATGCCTGGCCGCTCAGACTCTTAAAGCCTTTCTTTCTATTTATTTGTTTGTTTATTTATTTATTTATTTATTTATTTATTTATTTATTTATTGTGTGTGGTACTGGGGGTGGAATCCAGGTGCTTTTCTACCTCTGGACTATACTCCCAGACCTATTTTCTATTTTATTTGGAAACAGGGTCTCACTAAGTTGCTGAGAGCCTCATTAATTGAGGCTGGCTTCAAACCTGTGCGATCCTCCTGTCTCAGCCTCCCAAGCGCTGGGATTACAAGCCTGAGCCACCACGCCCGGCTTAAAGCCTTCCTTTTGGAACTCCTTTCTTACATTCCTTATATTTGGAGCCCCTCCCCATCCTCACAGTCTTAGTGAATGGCATAGCCCTCCTCCCAACAAGGAAGCTAAAAGCGCTAGACACTTTCCCAGGCTCCTTTGCTGCTTGGACTGAGCACATGACCTAGGCGCATCCAGTCAGATGCCCCGTCCTGAATTTTGCATCAGGAGTTAAGAAATACAACAAGGCAACAGAGCATCCTCATCACAGTGGTGGAGATGATGGTGGTAGTGGCCACAGTGCCGGTTGCTGGCCTCCAGTTCTTAGCCCATCACAGTGGCACTGGGACACCTAACTCTCTGGAACAGCAGCAGAGGAGCCCTCACCAGACCATTTCTGTGTCATCATTTTGGTTGTGGTTTTTACTACAAAACCTCAAACCTGTTTCTCCAGGTCAAGAGACAATTTCTTTGATTGTTTATTCAATGTGAATACTTCGTTTAAAAATGGTATATTAAGCTGGGCTTGGTGGCACATGCTTGAAATCCCAGTACTTGGGAGGCTGAGACAAGAGGATTGCAGTTTTGGGACCAGCCTCAGCAACTTAGTGAGGCCCTCTGAAACTTAGTGTGACCCAGTTTCAAAAAATAAAGGAAAAAATAGGAATGGGGGTGTAGCTCAGAGGTAGAATGTAAACAAACAAACAAACAAATAAATGATATATTAATAGCTGAGTGGGATGGTACAGTCTTGTAATCCCAGTATTTGGGAGGATGAGGCAGGAGGATTACAGGTTCAAAGCCAGCCTTAGCAATTTAGCAAGGTCCTGTTTCAAAATAAAAAAAATGAAGCCAGGAATGGTGGCACACACTTGTAATCCCAGTACTTGGGAGGCTGAGACAGGAGGATCCAGGTTTGTAGCCAGCCTTAGCTACTTGTGAGGCCCTCCACAACTTAGTGAGACCCTGTTTCAAAATAAGAATAAAAATTCAGGCTGGGAGTGAAGCTCAGAGGTAGAATTCCCCTGGTTTCTATTTCAGTACAGAAAGAAAGAGAGAAAGAGAGAAAGAAAGAAAGAAAGTTTCTGAAAGAAAGAGAGGAGAGGCTGGTAGTATAGTTCATAGGTAGAATACCCCGGAGTTCAATCCCCAGTACCAATAAAACTAAAGTACATTAATTATTATAAAACCATTGAGTTTCTTTCTTTTTCTCCACGGTATTGGGAATAGAACCCAGGGGTATTCTACCTCTGAGCTACACCCTTAGCCCTATTTTTTATTCTTTATTTTGAAACAGGGTCTCACTGAGTTGCAGAGGGCCTCACTAAGTAGTAGCTGAGGCTGTCTTCGAACCGTGATCCCCCCGTCTCAGCCTCTCGAATGCTGGGATTACAAGCGTGCGCCACCACACCTGGCTCATTGAGTTTATTTCAAACCAAGTAGGCAAATTCAGTTTTCTACAACATGCATCTTTTTAGGCAAAATACAGCAAATATAATTCGTCCTACTAAGTACATTTCATGAGTTTTTTTTTTTTTTGCAGTATTGGGGATAGAGCCCAGGGGCATTCTACCTCTGAGCTACACCCCCTGCCCTATATTTTTTAGTCTTATTTTGAAACAGGGTCTCACTGAGTTGCAGAGGGCCTCACTAAGTAGCTGAGGCTGTCTGCGAACCACGATTCTCCAGTCTCTGCCTCCCAAATGCTGGGATTATAAGCGTGCGCCACCACACCCAACCCATTTCACAAGTTTTATGATTATCCTAAGCTTGTGGTTAAGGTTATATTCTACCAGGCTTGATGGTGCATGCCTGTAGTCTTGGAGACTCAGGAAGCTGGGACAAGAGGAGGAGAAGTTTGAGGCAAGTCTCTGCAATATAGCAAGATATTGTTTCAAAATAAAAAATAAAGAGGGTTGAGATTGGCTGTGGTGGCACATGCCTGTAATCCCAGTACTTGGAAGTCTGAGACAGGAGGACCACAGGGTGGAGGCCAGGTTTAGCAACTGAAAGGGCCTCAGCAACTTAGTACCACGATGTTTCAAAATAAAAAATAAAATGTACCAGTATTAGGAAGAGGCATCAAAATGTATTAATGTACCAGTACTTGGAAATATTTTCAATTTTCAAAATATATCTACAGTTGTAAAAAAAAAAAGAAAAAAAAAAAAAGGCCAGGAGCTTCAAGGAAAGGGCTACAGATTTCCAGGCACCAAGAGAGAATAGAAGAAGCCCAAAAGCCTAGGGTCTTTTTACACCACACCTGGCTGAGACTTTATTTCAAAACAAAGAAACAAATAAAAAAGAAGGTTGGAGCCGGGCGTGGTGGTGCACACTTGTAATCCAGTATTCGGGAGGCTGAGACCTGAGGATCACGGTTCACGGACAGCCTCAGCTACTTAGTGAGGCCCTCTGCAACTCAGTGAGACCTGGTTTCAAAATAAAATATAAAAAATAGGGCAGGGGGTGTAGCTCAGAGGTAGAATGCCCCTGGGTTCCATCCCCAGACCCGCAAAAAAAAAAAAAAAAAAAGAAGAAGGCTGGAGGAGTACATCTCAGAGGTACAATGCTTCTGGGTTCGATCCCCAGCAAAACACACACACACACACACACACACACACACACACACATACGCACGAATGCATGCTTGCACGCACGCATGCACGCACCTACCTGGGGATGTCACTCAGTGGAAAAGTACCCCTGGGTTCAATCAGCAGTACTATAGATAAATAAGTGAATAAATAGCTTACAAACCTGGGAGGTTAAACAGCAACAAAAAGCCACTTGTATTCTAACTGATGGCTATCTCATTAAATCCCTTTATTTCCTTCTCCTTGAACACCAGTAAGCACAGAGACAGGGAGCACCCACGTGCAGTTCAATCATAAATTACATCTTTGGTGACACTTGGCTAGTCTCCCACATACTAACCTTTTTCTTCCTTCTTGCTAGGATAATAAAAACAAGAATGACACTAGCATTCTCAAATAATGTTGGCAAGAATATATTCTCTAAGCTTCTCATCAAATATTATTGTGAACAATAGTTGTTTTGTGTGTGGGAGTGGGTACTGGAGATTGAATCCTGAGGCATTCTATCTTTGAGCTACACCCTGAGCCTGATTTTATTTTAATTGGAAACAGCATCTAGCTAGGTTGATTCGAGTCTCACTACTTGCTGAGGTTGTCTTTGAACCTGTGATCTTTCTGTCTCAGCATCCCAAGTACAGGATTACAGGCCTGAGCCACCATGTCAGGTTTCAGTTTTGGTGTTTTTGTTTTTGTTTTTGTTTTTAACCAAGGATGGACTGAAGTTTTGGCAATTGTACAACTCTACCTCTTGTTTCTTTTTCTTATCTCATTATTATAAGATTGAATGAGCGTGTGTGTCCCCAGTCGCATAGAGACATGCGGAGATCCATAGTAGATATATGGATGCCTTTATTCGTGGGAGATCGGCCTCCAGCCCCCGCGTGGCCGCGGGGGCCGGTGGCGGGGGAGACCGTGCGTCCCTCCCTCTCAGGCTCCTCTCTAAACTCTGCACTCTCTTCTTCCGGACCCGGGAGGCCTGGTTCCCTCCCGGAATCGCAGAGCTCCACCTCCTAGCTTCCGGCCCTGCCCCCTGTGGGCCAGGGGGCGACTCAATCCTTACATTCCGACCTCTTTGACTAAGGGGTGCAGAAGGACGGAGTTTTTGTTCATCTAGCGGCTTCAAGCTGAGACAGGGCGCCGTCAGTCAGGGGCCCCAGGTCGGGAGAAGTCGGAATCTGGGCCGCTGGAAGGGAGCAGGTGGCTGTGGTTGCAGCGAGAGTTGGAGGTTACCCTGGAGAGCTCGGTGGCTGGTTTGCTTTGAGGAGACTAACAGGCAAGGTGCTATTAAAGAAAAAGAAAATTGTGAGAGCGGAACCCAGGCTGGGCAGAAGCCCTTTTAGACGCAAGGCAGTCACTAGATCTACTAACTTAAATAGCAACATTCTCCTGAGGAGAACGTCTACCGCCCCTTTAGCAGTTTTTCATTAGACCAGAGTTATTAATAGCAGCAACTCCCGAAGCAGACCCCACACCACTCTTTTTCAGCATTGAGTGAGTATGGATTTGTCTGGTCAAACACCTGTTACTGCATTAGGAGCATCAGTTACCCATTTTAGAAGTTTAATACTTAGGCAATTTGGCATCCGAGGAGGGAGAGCACCATAGTATGTAAACAAGTGGACCTGCTAAAATATAAACATCAAAGAGAGTTATGTCGAGAGAAACAAAGTTTAGTGGGTCCCAACACCGTGCAAGAGAATTTGTCCCTGCCGTCATCACCCTGAACCGAGATTTGAGAAGGAGACTAAGGCCTGAAAGATCGAGCAGGCCACCAAAGAGGAAACTGGCTTACCCTGTACCTGCAGTTACCCTGGGCCAGCAAGGAAGATGGAGGAAGGAGGACGAGGGATTCCAGGAGCTGTCAGTCCTTGGTCAGACCAAATAGAGCCAGCGGTGGGTCCTTGTCTAGAAGGGTGGACCCCCTGTAGTGAGGTACCTGAGGTCCACCGCTTTTAAAGGACATTCGCCTTTCCAATGGCCATTTACTCCACACCTGAAATGGGCTCCTGGAGGTGGTTGTCTTTACTGTCATCCTCTCCTGGGTGGCGCTTGCCACCCAGAGGGCTGGCCTTCCTCCTCCAGCCTCAGGGCTGCTATCAGGGCTTGGGACTGTAAGTCCGCCATCTGACGAAGATGGAGAGTACGCTCCACTTCGGCCTGTTCCTCTCTGGAGTTAAAGACTTTAAATGCCATGTTCATCAAATCTCGAACAGGAGTCTGCAGGCCATCCTCAGCTTTCTTTAGCTTTTTTCTTATATCAGGAGCCGCTTGCCCAATGAAATGGGTGGCCAATATGATCGAGCCTGCCTCAGAGGATGGATCTAGACGGGTATAGCGTGTAAGGGCCTCTCGCAACCGATTAAGAAAAACTGCTGGGTTTTCATTTGGACCCTGGGTGATTTCCCTGAGCTTATCATAATTAACCGCCTTGTGAGAAGCATCTCGCATACCATCAAGAAGACACTGTATCATATAATTTCTCATTTCTATTCCCTCCTTTACATTATAATTCCAGTGGGGCTCCTCAGATGGAACTGCAGCTGCACCGATAGGAAGCCCTGGATCTGTTAAATGACTCTGGTCAGCCCTCTCTGGCTGCCTTCAGGATCCTATCACATTCGTCTGGATTTAGAGAAGAGGTTAGAATGACATGCAAATCCCGCCACGTTAAGTCATATGCCTGCACAATATGTTGGAATTCCTTGATAAAACCAGAAGGATTGGTAGAGAAGGATCCCAGTCTCTTTTCCAGTTGAGTGAGGTCAGGAAGGGAAAAAGGAACATAAACCCGGACCATCCCTTCAGCCCCAGCCACTTCGCGAAGTGGGGCCAGGAGAGAGGAAGATGGGGCTTGTAACCCAGCTGGGTCAGACCCCGGCCCCCACGTTTTATTGCAAGATGGCGGCTGTGGGTCCGCAGAATTGTAAGCCTGTGACCCAGAATGGCCACCAGGTGGCGCCTGTGAGTTGCCACGTGGTGTCCAAGATGGCGGCTGTGGCTGACAGGATACTCCAGCCAGCATGACCTGGGCAGCACTAGAGCCGGTAGAGGGAGAAAACAGAAAATGCAGCCGCCAGAAGGGCTGTACATACTCGAGGTCACACCATTTTGCTGACCGTGTGCAAAATTCACTGAGAGCCATCAGCGTCCTAGGATTTAGCGTGCCCATGGCAGGCCATCGATTATCATTGGCTAAATCATATGTCGGCCAGACCTTAGTGCAAAGAAACACGAGTTTTTGAGGGGACAGTTCCCCAGAGAATCCGAGAGCCTGCAGATTAGATAACACACGGCCCAGTGGAGATTGAGAGTTAATCTCAATCTTTGATGGTTGACTTCCCCCCATGACTTGTAAGTGGGCAAGAACAAAGGCAGGTACCCCCAGCGTCCCAGGGCCTTGCCTAGTTCGGTAATACAGAGTAGGTGTGCCAGAGAGAAGACGTCTCTTGTCTCTGTACACACCTCGCAATCGTCCTGAACGATTGGAGAACTGGAGGATACTGGTATACCGGGTTTAATAGCAGTCAGTCAGTCAGTCAGTCAGTCAGAATCCTCCGAGTTAGGTAGAACCCACTTATTTACTTAAGGGGAAGCTTACTGCTGAGAGAGGCTGCTGTGGAGATCTGGCCTGAAGATGGCTGCGAAAAGTTTTTTTAAAAATGGCTGCCGACTCCTAGGATTGGTTAGGAGTGGAAAGTGGGAGGGGTTAAAGATGGCGAGGCCTCCAGTGAGGCCATGAGGTGGGAGGGGTTAAAGATGGCGGATTACCAGTGATTACACGTGGGCCAAAGATGGTGGGCCAAAGCTTGCGGCCTCCCCCCCACAGTGATCCCATGTGGGTGCTTACCGGAATGGCCGAGCCCAGGCAGCGGGGGTGGGCGGGCAGAGGGTGAAGGGCGCAATCAGCAGAGAGCCAGCGCAGGGGCCTGCGCCATGTGGCAGGCAGGGGCGGGCGGGTCTAAGCACGCCAGGCTCAGAGAAAGCACAGGCGCGCGGGGCGGGGGTCCGCGGGCGGCGCGGTCTCGTCCCGGTGGTGGCGGGAGTGGCGTGTGGCGGCGCAGTCCGTCCCAGCAGCGGGTGGCACGGGCGCCCATTCTAGCAGAGGTGGCTGGAGCAGCGGCGGGGCGCGGGCAGGCGCGGTCTTGTCCAGGCAGCAGGCGCGGTGGGTGGGCGCATACAAGCGGCGGGCGGGGTGGCTCGGGCCACAGGCGCGGGGCGGGCGGGCGCGGGCGCCCATTACAGCAGAAGCGGCTCAAGCCGCGGCGTGCCGCGGGCGGGTGGGCGCCACGTATCTTTTTTCAGCTTTTTGCAGAAGTTCGCGGGCCGGGCGGGCGGGCGCGCAGAGGCCGCACAGAGGCCGCGCATGTAGGTAAATAAGCTGAGATCCAAAGCAAGTCCCATAAGTCTGATACGAGTTTTTAGACGCATAGAGAAGGGATGGAAAGTCTGAGTCCAGGAAGCGCGGATCCAAGCCAGGTCCCATAAGTCCGATACGAGTTTCGACACCAAATATAAGATTGAATGAGCGTGTGTGTCCCCAGTCGCATAGAGACACGCGGAGATCCATAGTAGATATATGGATGCCTTTATTCGTGGGAGATCGGCCTCCAGCCCCCGCGTGGCCGCGGGGGCCAGTGGCGGGGGAGAGCGTGCGTCCCTCCCTCTCGGGCTCCTCTCTAAACTCTGCACTCTCTTCTTCCGGACGGACCCGGGAGGCCTGGTTCCCTCCCGGAATCACAGAGCTCCACCTCCTAGCTTCCGGCCCTGCCCCCTGTGGGCCAGGGGGTGACTCAATCCTTACAATTATGTCCTTCAGATCATTATTAAAAAGTAGAGGCGAGATGACTATGGTTATCTTTTTGGGTGTGTGTGCATGTGGTACCAGGATTGAATCCAGGGGTTGCTCCACCACTGAGCTACACCCCAAATCGTGTGTGTGTGTGTTTGAGAGAGAGAGACAGAGAGAGACAGAAAGACAGAGACAGAGACAGAGACAGAGAGACAGAGACAGAAAGAGTCAGAGAGAGACACACACTGAGAGAGAGACAGAGAGACAGAAAGAGACTTGGAATTGAACCCAGGGGCATTCTACTTCTGAGCTTCATCCCCAGACCTAGTTTATAATTTATTTCGGAACAATTTCAGTAAATTGCAAAGAGCTTTATAATTTTCTGTGGCTGGCCTCGAATTTGTGATCTTCCTGTCCAGCTTCCCAAGTAGTGGGATTACGAGCACGCACCACCATGCCTGGCTATCTCAAACTCTTTTTAAGAATTTATTAGCTGGGCTTGGTGGCTCATGCTTGTAATCCCAGTATTCAGGAGGCTGAGACCAGAGGATCGCGGTTCATGGGATAGCCTCAGCTACTTAGTGAGGCCCTCTGCAACTTAATGAGACCCTGTTTCAAAATAAGTAATAAAAAAATAAAAATAATAGGGCAGAGGGTGTGGCTTGGAGGTTGAAAGCCCCCAGGTTACATCTGGGATCCATCCCTACGCCCCCCACAAAAAATGAATAAATGAATAAATAAATAAATAATAAAATAGGGCTTGGGCTGTAACTCAGAGATAGAATGTTCCTGGGTTCTAAACCCAGCACTCCCCCCCCGAATTAATTAATTAATTTATACTGGAGATTGAACCTAGGGGCATTCTACCTCCCTCCCAGCCTTTTTTTGTTTTTCCTGGTACTAAGGCTGGAACCCAAGGGTATATATACCTCCAGGCTATACTTCCAGCCCCATTTTATTATTTTATTTGGAAACAGTCTCACTAAGTTGCTTAGGCTGCCTTCAAACCTGCAACTGCCTACTTCAGTCTCCCAAGTATTGAGATTAAAGGCATGTGCCACCATGCCTGGCCCCCAGCCTTTTTTATTTTGAAACAGGGACTTGCTAAATTGACCAGGCTGGCCTCACACTTGTAATCCTCCTGCTTTGGGGCCTCCGAGTCACTGCAATTATAGGCATGCACTGGGTACATTCATTTTGTTGACATTGCTTTGTTTTTGTTAATTTCCATTTTGCAAGTGAGGAATGTGTCTCCAAGTTTGGAGTCTGAAGTCACACAGCTAATTAGTGACTGCCAAGTCTGTCCTCGGAATTTTATGGGAGCAAGTCCAAACCCTTTTCAGGATATTCTGCAGCTGCTGTATTCTATGAGTTTGGGTTTTGTTCTGCTCCTAGAAGGCAATAATAAAAGCTTTCTACATCTGTATAATGCAAATCGCCTTGCCAATTTGGATAGACCTTCAGTCATATTCTGTGTTAAGCCAGGCATGTAGCAAATGCCGGTAATCCCAGAGATATTATTCTACATCTAAGCTATGCCCCCAGCCCTATTTTATTTTTTATTTGGAAACAGGGCTTAAGTTGCTGAAGCTGGCCTCAAACCTGCTATCCTCCTGTCTCAGCCTCCCAAGTACTGGGATTACAGGTGTGCACCACTATACCTGCCTCCTCCATACACTTTAAGTCATTTCAAGATTACTTAATTATAAGTAATTATAAGTAATTATTAGCTATTAAGCTAATAAAATGTAAGTGCTATGTAAATAGCTGTTATACTGTATCAGATAGAAAATAATGATAAGAAAATGAGTCTTGGGCTGGTGGTAGATCACGTGCCCTGCACATTGGAAGCTCGGCTTCCATCCCTAGCACCGTAAAAGAATTTTTTTTATATGTTCAGTACTGATGCAAGAGGTTTTTGTGTTTTTTTTTTTAATGTTTCTGATTTGTGGTTTGGGTGTGAAACCCATATATAAGGAAGGCTAACTACATATATGTATACTAACCCGCCTGTATGTACATTGTAAATATTTCTATTATAAACATCTATGTCTAAAACAGATAAGATCTCCTAGACTCTCCCCCTTCATATTCTGTACACTCCTACTCCAAAAGCGAGAATCTTGGCTCCCGCCACTGGACATCTGTTTAGTTAACTTAATTATTTGATTCAAATGTACATGTATGGTAGTATCACACTGGCAGCCCGTTTCCTGTGGGAGGCAACTTTATCAACTAGCCTCACGTGCAGTCGTTTGCCTCGTCTTACAGACACCACTCACTTCCAAAGTTACTTAGGTCAACAACTTCTTCCCTGACCGCCTTCAGCCAGTCTGCTGTGGTTTGGATGTAGTTTGCCTGTCTCCCACGGGTTGATATGATTGGTGGCTTGGTGCAAGGGCGGTGCTATTGGGAGGTGGTGGAACCTTTAACAGGTGGAGTTCAGTGTGAGGTAGTTATTGTGCAACCCTCTGGCAGGTATTTTTTTTTTTTTTTGGAGGGGGGGAGTACTAGGGATTGAACTTGGGTGGTCTATCTCTGAGCTACCTCTACAACTCTTTTTCTGTTTTGGTGGTACTGGGGGTGGAACCCAGAGGCTTTCTACCTCCGGGCTGTACTCCCAGACCTATTTTATATTTTTTTGTTTTGGAAATAGGGTCTCACGAAGTTGCTGAGAGCCTCACTTAAGTACCCGAGGCTGGCTTCGAACTTGTGCGATCCTCCTGTCTCAGCCTCCCAAGCCTCCCAAGGGCAGCCACCACGCCCAGCCCTCCAACTCTTCTTATTTATTTTTTTATTTCAAAATGGGGTCTTGCTAAGGTGCTGAGGCTGGCCTCGAACCTCAGATCCTCCTGTCTTAGCCTCCCAAGTACTGGGATTACAGGCATGTGCCACCACGCGTGGCCTCTAGTAGTTCTTGC
Organism: Muscardinus avellanarius; assembly: GCF_963383645.1. NCBI lineage: Eukaryota > Metazoa > Chordata > Mammalia > Rodentia > Gliridae > Muscardinus > Muscardinus avellanarius. The sequence goes on along the minus strand of NC_137802.1, from coordinate 17,836,277 downwards.
GAGTGGGTGGTTAGGAAAGGAACGCGCCTGGTCCTTCCCACACTCTCTCCACCTTCTGGTTCCAGATGTAATTCTTCCTTCCACACGGGCTGCACCATCTGTGACAGAGACCTCACCGACACCCACACCCTGCTGTTTGGATTTTCAGCCTCTCAGACTGGGAGCTAAAGAAATCTCTTTTCTTCATAAGTGATCCGTGGCAGTTATTTCACGATAGTGACAAAAAGTTGACTAAAACTGAATCCGAGCCGGGCGTGGTGGCGCACGCTTGTCATCCCCGCGCTTGGGAGGCAGAGACAGGAGGATCGCGCAGGTTCGAAGCCAGGCGCGTGCGCTGGCTTAAGAGACCCTGTTTCCAAATAAAAATACAAAATAGGTGTCTGGGAGTGGAGCCCGGAGGTAGAAGGGCTTCCAGGAACCCCAGTGCCACCAAAAAACAAAAAAAAAAAAAAAAAAAACTGAATCCGAATTCCTTCCTGGGATTCTCTGGCCTCCTGCATCTCTTAAGTTGCATACATTAATTTGTACTATAAAGTTCTACAGGTTTTGACAAATGCATAATGTCCCATACGCACTATTACAGTCTCCTATACGACAGTTCTACTGCCCTAAGAACCCCCCGTGTTCACCTCTTCATCTTTGTCTTTTTTTTTTTTTTTTTGGTGGTACTGGGGGTGGAACCCAGAGGCTTTCTACCTCCTGTCTCTGCCTCCCAAGCGCGGGGATTACAAGCATGCGCCACCACGCCTGTTTCAAAATAAAGATTAAAAAATAGGGCAGGGGGTGTAGCTCAGAGGTCAAATGCCCCTGGGTTCCATCCCCAAACCCACAAAAATAAATAAATAAATAAATAAAAATTAAAAAATAAAAGTGTCTCACTGAGTTGCAAAGGGCCTCACTAAGTAGTTGAGGCTGTCCACGTGTGATCCTCCTGACTCAGTCTCCCAAATGCTGTGATTACAAGCATGTGCCACCACACTGGTTTATTTTTATTTTTTGAAACAGGGTCTTGCTAGGTTGATGAGACCTCACTACTTGCTGATGCTGTCCTCAAATCTGAAAATTCTCCTGTCTCAGCCTTCCAAGTACTGGGATTACAAGAGTGTGCCACCACACCCAGCATAAATTTGTGTGTATGTGTGTGCGTGTTCTACCTCTGAACTACACTCTTAGACCTATATTTTTTAAATTGGGAAACAGTCTCATTAAGTTGCTGAGAACCTACTTTCTGCCTGTTGTGAATGTTGTCCTGCCCCTTTCACTTCCAAAAGAAGGATTGCAATTTCAAGACCCACCTGAGCAGCTGAGTGAGACCCTGTCTAAAAGTAAAATTGAGCCAGGTGTGGCTCACCCTTGTAATCCCAGTAATTTGAAGGCTGAGTCAGGAGGATTGCAGGTTTGAGGACAACCTCAGCAAGTAGTGAGACTCTCATCAACCTAGTGAAACTCTGCTTCCAAATAAAAAGGGCTAGCGGTGTAGCTTGGAGGTAAAATGCCTCTGGGGTCAACCCCTAGTACAAGGAAAGAAAGAAAAGAAAGAAAGAAGGAAAGAAAGAAAGAAAGAAAGAAAGGGAGAGGGGAGGAAGAGAGAGAAAGAAAGAAAAGAAGAAGAAAGAAAGGAAGAAAGAGAGAGAAAGTAAAAATAGGGCTGGGGTATAGCTCAGAGGTAGAATGCCCCTGGATTCAATTCCCAGTGCGGCAAATTAATTAATTAATTAATTAATCGCTGGGTGTGGTGGCATGTACCAGTAATCCCAGTAGGTAAGAGGCTAAGACAAGAAAATAACAGTTTTGAGGCCAATCACAGCAATTTGGCAAGACCCTCAACAACTTAGTGAGACCCAGTTTCAAAACAAAAAACAAAATAGGGCTTGGGTGTAACTTGGAGGTAGGATGCCTCTGAGTTCGATCCCCAGTAACACAAAAATAAATAAATAAAAATTAATTAACTAAGCAAAGGTCTGGGGAAGGTCAGATGTATTGGCACAGAGTTGTAATCCCAGCATTTGGGAGGCTGAGACAGGAGGATTACGGTTCGCGGACAGCCTCAGCTACTTAGGGAGGCCCTTTGAAACACAATGAGACCCTGTTTCAAAATAAAGAATAAAAAATAGGGCTGGGGTTGTAGCTCGGAGGTAGAATGCCCCTGGGTTTCATCCCCAGTACCACAAAAACCAAACCAAACCAAAACAAAAAGCCGGGCGTGGTGGCGCACGCTTGTAATCCCCGCGCTTGGGAGGCTGAGACAGGAGGATCGCACGGGTTCAAAGCCAGCCTCAGCTACTGAGTGAGGCTGTCAGCAACTTAGTGAGACCCTGTTTCCAAATAAAATATAAAATTGGTCTGGGAGCATATCCCAGAGGTAGAAAGCCTCTAGGTTCCACCCCCAGTACCACCAAAAAAACAAAACAAAATCTGACAGGTATTCATTCTGTAACAGGAATCCATTTTGAAACTTTCTGGCACAGGTGTCTATATGCCCTGCTGTGGGAAGTATAGGTTTCCTATTTCTCTTTTGTTTTAAAGAAAAAACTTGCCCAGTGGGAAACTCACCAACCGCATTAGGTTGTGAGGTCTCACTCCAGCCACTGGGGGATGACAGAGTGGGTGTGCATCAGGAGGATAAAAAGGAGCGCAGGCTGCCTGCGGCGTGCTTGCCCGATTTATAGAGTGTGTGTGTATCCTTCTGTGCCAAGTTATTTCTCAGTTTCAGGAGTATTTATTTAATACTCCCCAAAATCTCTTTCTAACAAATCTATTTCTTGAAACTTTGTAAGACCCTCAGCAACACAGAGAGATGTTGTTTCCAAATTAAAATAAAAAGGGGTGGGGATGTAGCTAAAAGTTAGAATGCTTCTGGGTTCAATCCCCAGTAACATTAAAAAAAAAAAAGGTCAAAAAATTTCAACCTGCTCAGCCTTGCCTAATCTTGTCCCAACCTCCTCACCCATCTCACCCAAGTGCCCAATGTCCAGGCCACTTAGGGTCCTTGAAGTGCATCCAGTCCATCTGTCCCCACCTTGGTCCCCGCAAGCCTCTCAGCTTCTTTTTTTTTTTTCTTTTGGTGGTGGTACTGGGGTTCCTGGAAGCCCTTCTACCTCTGGGCAACACTCCCAGACCTATTTTTTATATTTTTTTTATTTGGAAACAGGGTCTCTTAAGCCAGCGCGACTGGCTCCGAACCAGCGCAATCCTCCTGTCTCCGCCTCCCAAGCTCAGGGATTACAAGCGTGCGCCACCACGCCCGGCTTTTTTTTTTTTTTTTTTTTTTTTTTTTTTTGTGGTACTGGGAGTGGAAGCTAGAGGCTTTCTACCTCCGGGCTATACTCCCAGACCCATTTATATTTTATTTTGGAAACAGGGTCGCACTAAGTTGCTGAGAGCCTCACTAAGTAGCTGAGGCTGGCTTCAAACCTGTGTGATCCTCCTGTCTCAGCCTCCCAAGCGCGGGGATTACAAGCATGCGCCACCACGCCCGGCTTCTCAGCTTATTTCTACTAGCCCTTCAGGATTGGAGTTCTAATATCCTCAGCAAATCTTCCCTGACACATCCCATCTCCCAGATCACAGCAGAAGATGCCCTAGGAGCCCTTATTTGAGCGCTTCTAAAGTTTGTGTGGTTTTTTCTCTCTGCTCCCTGGTCTGTAATCAGGGCCTCAATGAATATTTACTTGCAAGAATGGCAGAGTTATTCAGGCACTAGTTATATACCTATGTCAACCAAAGGCTCACTGCGAGTCCCCGTTGCTAAGAGGAACTTTGGATGTGCAAGGCTATTACTATGCTTCTGATCTGAGTTTGACTCTGAGCTTTCTTGGAACCAGTTATCTCTCTCTCTCTCTCTCTCTCTCTGCAAGCCTGGTGAAGTCCTGTTCTCTTGCCCTGAGCCCGCAGGAAGCTAGCCAGCCAGCCAGCCAGTTATATTTAGATTTCTGTCACCTGATGGAGTCTTCCATTAGTCAGGGCACCGTGGCAGCTGCAGCATTTCAGGAGTAAACTGAGGTGGGATGAGGAGAAGTAAGGAAGCGGGGAGGAAAACCAGGCACTGTCCCTAGGCCAGTGACCGTGCAATGGAATGCCGCGGATACGGGTCCAGGAGCTGAGTCCAGGGCAGCCAGGAGGAGGCACTTGACTAGAGTGCCTGGTCCCAGAGCCCTGGACCTCAGTGGAAAGCGCCCTGGGCCCGGGGCCTGTGCTGCCTGGAAGGACAGGTGGCTGCAGGGGCAGCTCTCTGGAGCTGCGTGAGTGGCGCTTGGACGGGCAGTCACACAGCGAGAGTCAGCAGAAAGCTGTGGTCACAGGACATTCATAAGGGAGAGGCCAGAAAGTGGACACGGCAGGACAATTCCCCCCCACCGCCAGTTCCCAAGGGCTTCTTTGCCCCAGATCTGGTTTACTGAGTGACTGCCCAAGGAGTGGGAGATGGGCCCGAGGTTATCATGGGCCCAGTTGCTTCTCCTTCCCTTTAGTCTGGAATCCATCCTCACTCCCTTTATTGTATTTTTACAGGTGCTTCCTGCCGTAACGCCTTGCGTTCCCCTCCCATCTAGTACAGATCCTGCCCACAGCGTTGGCTCCCCACAACCAAATCCTACCTGAAACGCCTGGTTACTCGCCTCTCTGCCTGGAATCAGCCACCGCTCATGCTGGCACCAAGGTCCTCTGAGTGCTGACAGCCAGTCTCTAGTACCGACCCAACCCAGACTTGCTTCTTCCTTTTGACATGGAGTAAACTTCACACACTTAAAGTGAACAGTGTGTGTGTGTGTGTGTGTGTGTGTGTGTGTCTGTGTCTGTGTGTCTGTGTGTGTTACTGAGGATTGAACCCAGCCAGAGGCATTCTACCCCTGAACTACATACTACACCCCCAGATTATTTTATTTTATTTTTATTTGGAAACAGGGTCAAACTAAGTTGCAGAAGGCCTCATTAAGTTGCGCAGACTGGCCGCGAATCTGTGGTTTTTCTGTCTTAGCTTCCCAGTTACCAGGATTACAAGCATGGCCCACCACACACAGCTAAACTGTACAATTTGTTTACTTGCTTGCTTATTTATTGTTTTTTATTTATTTATGGTACAGGAGATTAAACCCAGGGGTATTCTGCTTCTTTTGACATAGGGTCTTGCTAGGTTGATGAGAAGTTCACGACTTGTGATCCTCAAACATGCGATACTCCTGTCTTAGCCTCCCAAGTACAAGTGTGCGCCACCACACCTGCCCATGTTTAACTACCAAAGATGGGCTGATTTGCCATTTGTATTTCTCTCTCTCTCTCTCTCTCTCTCTCTCTCTCTCTCTCTCTCTCTCTCTCTCCCTCTCTCTCTCTCTCTCTCCTCTCTCTCTCTCTCTCTCTCTCTCTCTCTCTCTCTCTCGTGTGTGTGTGTGTGTGTGTGTGTGTGTGTGTGTGTGTTGTGTATAGAGATTGAACCCAGGGACATTCTATCTCTAGATAAACTCCCAGCCTTGGGAGGCTGAGACAGGGGTCACAAGTCCAAGGCTAGCCTCAGCAATCTAGTGAGGCCCTGAGCAACTTAATGAGACCCATTTCAAAATAGAAAATAAAATAGAGAGCTGGGTGTGGTGGTGCACACTTGTAATCCCAGCACTTGGGAGGCTGAGACAGGAGGATCGCAGGTTCACAGCCAGCCTCAGCTACTTAGTGAGGCCCTCCACAACTTAGTGAGATACTGTTTCAAAAAAAGATTTAAAAAATAGTGCTGGGGGGTGTAGCTCAGCAGTAGAACATACCTGGATTCAATTCCCAGTACCCCCTAAATAAATAAATAAATAAATAGGGCTGGGGCCTAGCTCAGGAGTACGCTGCCCCTGAGTTCAATCACTAATACCATACACACAGAAAAAATCTTGGTTAAACAGAGGGTTTGAGATATTTCTTCTATGTTCTTTGTAGACATTTTACAGTTTTAAGTTTTACAGTTAGCACTTAGTTATGTGATCATTTTGAATTTTTAAAATTTTTTTTGTTTTGGGCTAATCATAATGGTATATGCCTACAGTCCTTGCTATGGGGAGGCTGAGACAGGGGCTAGAAAGTTCAAGGTTAACCTGGGCAACTTAGCAGGAGCCTTTCTCAAACTAGAGTAATAAAAAAGGACTAGTGATGCAGCTAGTAACTGCTTGGACCTAGCTTGGACCTAGCAGGTACAAGGCCCAGGTTTCAATCCCAGTATCATAGAATAAGTATGTAGCTAAGTAAATAAATAAATACATATTTTTTTCTTGTATATGGATCTCCTTTGAGCACTTTTCTTGGAAAGATTATTTTCTCCATTGACTTTCCTTTGTTCCTTTGTTGAAAACCAACTGACCATGTATGAATAGGCCTATTTCTGGACTCTATTCTGTTCCACTGACTAAACAGTAGGAAAACCATCTTTCCATAGACAATTGCTTTTACACCTTTGTTAAAAATCAATCAACCATACTGTTTTTTGACTCTTTATTTTGCCCCACAGATGTGTTTTTGATTATTTGCACCAATTAACATATTTCTATAACTGCAGCTTTATAGTGACTTGAATCATGTAGTGTTAAGACTTCTGCCACTGTTTTCTTGTTTTTGTTTTTGTTTTTCTATTTTGGTATTCTAACTCCTTTGCATTTCTATACAGATCTTAGAATAAGCTAACTCTATCAAATAAAGTTTGCTGGGATTTATGTTAGAACTATGTTGGTTAAATCAACTAACATAGGTCAGTTTGGGGAGAAGTGACATCTTATCAATCTGATCTGTGTTAGTAAAAAGAGAGAGAGAGAGAGAGAGAGAGAGAGAGAGAGAGAGAATATCCCACTTTATCTCATTTTTTAAGTATAAATGATTTTTTTTCTGCTGTACTGGGGATAGAACCCAGGGGAATTCTACCTCTGAGCTACACCCCCAGCCCTGTTTTTTATTCTTTATTTTGAAACATGGTCTCACTGAGTTGCAGAGGGCCTCACTAAGTAGCTGAGGCTGTCTGCAAACTCGATCCTCCTGTCTCAGTCTCCCAAATGCTGGGATTACAAGCACGCACCACCACGCTTATACCTAGCAGGTAAAAGGCCCAGGTTTCAATCCCCAGTATCATAGAATAAGTAACTAAATAAGTAAGTTAAATTATTTTTTAGAGGTGAAATCATTTGCTGGTTGTTTATTTTTTAGTACAACCAGAAAATAGTGGGATATTGGATTATGGGAGGCTTTGACTATCTTGAGTGTCAATTTAACATTCCATAGGTGGGAGTTATTTTATATCCTATAAGACAATGCAGACTTCCGGGAAGATGGCGACCGAGAAAAGCAGGGCTTAAGAGCCCTGCTAACAACCAATCTCCATTACCACAAAATCAGCGCCTTTCATAGCCAGAAAACACCATCACCAGAGAAACAAAAAAAATCACCAGGCTCCAGAGAGAAAGCAGACTGAGAACAGAGCTCAGAGCCACAGAGGAGATACACCAGCCTCACGCCCGAGGACGCGGCAGCAGCGCCATACTGCCGGAGGCAGCGGCGAGTTCACCGGACGGCTACAGCAAGCCAAGGTGAGCCGCTGCGGAACAGCCAGGCGGGATTTCTCGCCGCAGGTAAAATCTAAAGCTCCCAGTGGCTGAGCTCAGCACACGCTGCAGGGATTCAGAGTGGAAATCAAAACCAAGAAGAAATACGCCAGCCTCACGGCCGAGGGCGTAGCAGCGGCGCCATATTGCCACCAGCGGCAGCAGCAGCGAATTCACCGAGTCCAGTACAGCTACATTTGCGTACTCAAGAACAGTGAGTCAAATTGAGGGCCACAGAGGAGAAATCCCAGTACTGTACTCCCTGGGACTTGACCCACTGGGGGAGTGGCGGTGGCAGAGATATCACACCATAGGAGAACGTGCAACCTGGCACCCCCCACAGTCTAAAGCAGCCTCTATCGACTCTCTGGGTCGGACACTCTGTGATACAACCCAGTAAAGGAGTAGTGGGGTCTGAGATACTACTGACTCGAGATCCAGAGTACCTTAAGTGAAGTCATAGTGACACAAGGGAAGAACCCAGAGAAGGCACAAACATCCGAAATCATGGGAAAGAGGAATAATACTGGAGCAATGAATGCCCAAAACCCCACAACATCAGAACCCGATAAAACTGAAAATCAGAGATTTCTAGAAGATCAAATCAGGAAAATAACTGTAGAAATAATAGAGGTGCTTCGAAAAGAACTCAGAGAGAGCCAAAAAGAGGTAAAGGATGCAATTAATGAAGTAAAGGCCTCAATTCAAAGCACAAACAAACGATTAGACCACATGGAGAACAGAATCTCGCTCCTAGAAGATGATCATTCAAAAAATGAACGCATAGTTTCTAATCTAGAAAAAAAAAATATCCGACAGCAGGAATCTGATATTGAAGAAATATGGGCCCATTTTAAGAGAGCTAACCTAAGAATAATTGGAATAGAGGAGGGAAAAGAAAGTGAAACCAAAGGGATCAAAAATCTCTTCAAGGAAGTAATAGCAGAAAAATTTCCAAACATAGAGCAAGAGGTCGATACACAGGTCCAGGAAACTTATAGAACTCCCTTTAGACAGGATCGGAGAAGAGGATCCCCACGCCACATAATTGTCAAAATGACCAATGTGGAAGCCAAGCAGAGAATCTTAAAGGCAACAAAAACAAAGGGCCAAGTGACATTCAGAGGCAAACCAATTAGAATCACTCCAGACTTCCCAAACCAAGTCATGAGAGCCAGAAGGGCTTGGAGGAACATATTCCAAACTCTGAAAGAAAACAACTTCCAGCCAAAAATTTCCTACCCAGCAAAACTTTCTATCAAATTAGATGGAGAAATAAGAAGCTTCCACGACAAACAGAAACTGAAGGAATTTATGTCTTCAAAACCAACGCTAGAGAAAATACTCAAAGAGATTAACTACAAAGAAGAAATTGGTAACACACACCAGAACCAGAGAAACAAGATTTTCCATCCAACAGACAACTAAGATTGGTTATCTGTGGAGATTCATTATTTATGTTAGTCTTTTACCTGTCTCTAAATGGTATTGTTTGCCTTTATTGTTGTTAATTTTTAGGATTTCTAGTTGGAATATTAATATACCTTCAGATATAGCATTTGGAAATATTTTATCCCATTCTATTAGTAACTCTTAACTCTGTTTACATTGTCTTTGAATATACAATATTTTTTTTATTTTTTAGGGAGTTTGTATACTCTTCTGTTGCCTGTGCCATTGAAATCATATCCAAGAAATCACTGCCAATTTTAATGTTGTGAGGTTTTATGACCCAGATTTTCTCCTAAAAGTTTATAGTCTTAAGATTTATATTTAGGTCTTTTATCTATTTTGAGTTAATATTTGTATATGGGATTAGGTAAGGGTCCAATTTTATTCTTTTCCATGTAATTATTATTTTTCAACAATATTTAGTTAAAAGATTATTATTTCCACCACCAAATGTTCGTGGAAACCTTGTCAAAAATAACTTGACAATATAGGGAAGAATTTAGCTCTAGGCTTTTATTTAACCCCAATGGTTTATATATCTGCTTTTCGAATAGTACTATACTGTTTCAATTATCGTAGCTTTATATGGTGTGAAATCAGAAAATATAAATCTTCTAGCTTTGTTCTTTTTCAAGATCGTTTTGGGTATCTAGAGTCCATATTTCATATTAGGATAGATTTTTTTCTGAAAAATAAATATATAAATATATGATAGTTTCACCTAAAAAATAGAATAAAAATATTCTCTGGTAAGAAAGAAAGTAAAAAGAAATATTGAAATGTTATCTTTAAGTCATCAAAAGCTTGGTATCAGACAAATGAAACTGTTATGTGAGATTATCATTTTTAATTTTGGATAAATTGCTATAATACTAGATGTCAACCACTAAGCCAAGCATGGGAAGGAGGGATGGGGAGAGATTGGGGTCGGGATCGGGTGGGGGCTGACTGGGCGATGTGTGCATGTATGTCTACAAAAGTTTGTATCCCACTATGATGTATGAATACAGTGCACCAATTAAAAAAAAAAAAGACAATGCATACTAAATGGCAACTTGGAGTTACAGCCATGTGTTTAATATGTCTTGAAAAAAAAATATATATATGGTACTGGGGATGGAACCCAGGGGCCTTCTACCTCTGGGCTACACTCCCAGAACTATTTTATATTTTTACTTGGAAACAGGGTCTCTTTTAAGCCAGCTGAGGCTGGCTTCGAACCTGCACGATCCTCCTGTCTCCGCCTCCCAAGCGCGGGGATTACAAGTGTGCGCCACCACGCCCGGCTATGTGTCTTGAATATTTTAAATTTTATTACCATGTTACTTTTCAGTAGAATTGCTTCCTAAAGAAAACCACTCCTTGGTCATGGCTCTGTCAGAGTTATGTGTACTCTGTAACATCTTTGGTCACGGTAGTCCAGTTTTCTTAGTAATTTTGTTTAATGTGCTGTGAAAGGTGGGAATTTGCATATGTTGTATATATGGCATAAAACTGTGAATTGGTGAGACCTAAGTAACAGCTAATCAGCATTTTAAGACATGGTACTTGATACCTCTTGTGGGAAAATTTACCTTCAAATTTGAAGCTGGAAAGAAACTGGAATAATTTTGAAAAAGAATCACAGTATCAGCCTTTTAAGACTTTCAGTATGTGAGTTAAATGTGTGTTAAAAGTGAAGTGTCTGTGACCTGATCCTCAACACAACCAATTGTTTAAAAAAAAAAAAAAAGAAATGAAACATGGTCTCACTAAGTGGCTGAGGCCTCACTTAATCGCTGAGGCTTGCCACAAATCTGAGGTCCTCCTCTCTCAGCATCCCAAGTACTAGAATTACGGTGTACATCACCATTCTTGGCTTCTTCTAGTGCATTTATAATTTCATATTTTTTTTTAGTGGTACTGGGGTTCCTGGAAACCTACCTCCGGGCTACAATCCCAGACACCTATTTTTTATATTTTTATTTGGAAACAAGGGTCTCTTAAGCCAGCGAGGCTGGCTTCGAAACTGTGATCCTCCTCTCTCCGCCTCCCAAGTACAGGGATTACAAGCGTGCGCCACCACGCCTGGCTTATAATTTCATATTTTAATGTCTGGAATTCAACTGTGTCCCATGGTTCACAGTATCAATCTACATTACATTAAGCTTCCAAGCTTTACCCTCTGGTGAGCATTCCCTCTGGTGGTACTAGCTGCCACTCTGGGGGCTTCCTTCCACCCACTGATTCTGGTGTGTGTGTGTGTGTGTGTGTGTGTGTGTGTGTGTGTGTGTGTGTGTGTTCTACCTCTGAACTACACCCCAACCCTATTTTAAATTTTCTGTTAAACAAAATCTCACTAAGTTGCTTAGGCTGTCCTCGAACATGCCATTTCCCTGTCTCAGCCTCCCAAGTACTGGGATTATAGGCCTGCACCACCACGCCCAACTCTGATTTTACATTTTGATGCGGCACGATATAAACAGAACCATCAATATAAGCAGTTTCATGATTAGAAGGCATACGTCATGGCCCCTTGAAATGCTATTTCTGCCCATACCGCCCTTTCTTCCATTGTTTTCAGGACAGGGATTAATTGACACTTGGAAAACGACAGGAGAGGTGAGGCTCCTCGTTGGTTACCTTAGAGAAGAAACAAGCAGCAGAAGCAGGTGCCCCTGGCAGGATGCTGGCAAGCACATTCAGTCGTGGGGTGAGGAGGGGGACAGAACCCCTTCTGGGAGAACTCTAGTCTGACGGTCTCTCGCTGTGTGGCTTTCAGAGGTGAGCCTCTGGGTGCCCAGCCATTCCCCTTGAGTGGATCAGGTTGGACTTCTGAGAAGGGGAAAGCACCAGAGACGACCACCAGAGGGCGCACGACACTCTCCGTGAACCCTCCTGGACCGTTAATCCAGGTGCTCTCCTCCCTCAGCCAACAGCCCTGTAGGTGGCATCTCTTTTTTGGAGGGAGAGTCCCTGGGGATTAAACCCTTCTAACTCCAAGTTATACCCTCCAGCCTGATTTATTTATTTATTTATTTATTTATTTATTTATTTATGGTACTAGGGATTGAACCTCCAAGTTACAACCCCAGCCCTATTTTTAAAATTTGTTGTTGTGGTTATTATTATTATTATTATTATTATTATTATTAGTGGTGGTGGTACTGGGGTTCCTGGAAACCCTTCTACCTCCAGGCTACACTCCCAGACCTATTTTATATTTTTATTTGGAAACAGGGTTTCCAAATTAAAAAAAAAACCTCCGGGCTGGCTTTGCAGGGTCAAAAGCTACACAGTCTTAAGACTCCCTCCCACACAAGAGAGAACAAGAGGGGTGTTTCAGGTAAATTCACAGGAATGGATGTGGTTTGGATCTAAAATGACCCCCAAAAGGTCACGTGCTAGAGATTAGGTCACCACCTGTGGTGCCCTGGAGAGGTGGTGGAAACTTTAGGTAGGGGATCCTAGTTGGAGGAAATAGGTCACCAGGGGCTTCCCTAGAAGGGCATACGTGTCCCCAGACTCTCCGCTGACCTTGCCTTCCCATGCCATGACATAAGCAGTCTACCCCATCATGTTCACCCCACAGCAATGTTCCGACTCACAGAGGCCCAGAGTCCACAGAACCAGGTCCACGACTGAAACCTGGCTAAACTGGAGCCTAAATTAACCCTTTCTCCTTTAATTAGATTTTTTTATATTTTTGTCACAATGACAGAAAGCTAACACCAGGATCTATTAATTGCCTGACAAAGAATTTTTTTTAATTGCTTTAAGGAAGCCCAGCGAGCTATAAAAGAATACAGATAGACAACTCAGCAATAACCAAAAAAAAAAAAAGGAGGAAAACAAAACACGAACAAAATGAGATAGTCAACAAAGATATAGAAATTATGGTTAAAATTCTGGAGCTGAAGATCCAATGAATAAAAACTCAAAAATAAGCTGGGCATGGTGGCATAAACTCATAAATCCCAGTACTTAGGAAGCAGAGACAGGAGGATCACAGGTTCGCAGCCAGCCTCAGCAACTTAGTGAAGCTCTCTGCAACCTAGTGAGACCCTGTTTCCAAATAAAAGAATAAAATAGGGCTGGGGATGTAGGTCAGAAGTAGAATGCCCCTGGGTTCCCTCCCCAGTAATGAAAAACAAAACTTACACATGCAACAGAGCTTCAACAGAAGACTGGGTTAAATAGAGGAAGAATCTCTAAATTTGAAGGCAAGTTATTCAAAATTATCAAGGCAGAGAAGAAAAACAAGTGAAGGGGAATTTTAAAAGGTTACAGGACTTAGGGACAGTATAAAGAGAAATAATATGCAAATTAAGGAATTTCCAGCGGGAAAAAGGAAAAAGGGCGAGAAAACTTATATATTTAAGGAAAATGGCTGAAAATTTCCCCAAATTTTGGGAGTAATATGGACGTCCAGGTACATAATGTTCAAAAGTTCCCAGCCAGGCATGGCTGTAATTCCAGTACTTGGGAGGCTGAGACAGAAAGATCACAGGTTCGTGGCCAGCCTCAGCTACTTAGTGAGGCCCTCCACAACTTAGTGAGACTCTGTTTCAAAATAAAGAATAAAAAGTAGGGCTGGAGATGTAGCTCAGAGGTCAAATGCCCCTGGATTCCATGCTTAGTCACACACACACACACACACACACACACACACACACACACACACACGTGATGTCCAGTTCTCGGGAGGCTGAAACAGAAGGATCACAGGTACAAGCTCAGATTCCGCAAACTTAGTGAGACCATGTTTCAAAATCAGCCTTTGCAAATGGGCAGACCTGACCATTTCAAAGGCATCCTCTCGGTTGTGCAGTCTATTCTGTGCCGTCACCTCCCTGAGCTTCAGTGTTCTCACCTGTAAAATGAAGGCAATCGTCTTCCATGTAAGTGAAGGTCAGGTGAGATCATGTAAGCCACCGGTTTCAAGCCCTAGTCCCCACAGGTGCTCAATAATGAGACTTATCGCCGGGCGTGGTGGCGCACGCTTGTAATCCCCGCGCTTGAGAGGCTGAGACAGGAGGATCGCACGGGTTCGAAGCCAGCCTCAGCTACTTAGTGAGGCTCTCAGCAACTTAGCAAGACCCTGTTTCCAAATAAAATATTTAGAAAAAAAATAATAATGAGACTTATCCACTCTGCGGTGTGCTGGAACTGGCCCAGAAAGCCCTGCGAGCGTCCACCAGGCCACAAGCGCTTCCTCTCAATGCCGAGTGATTGATGCCCCGTTGGCCACGGTGGGAGTACCTGTGCCATAGAAACGAGCAAATACGGCACATCACAATCTTCCGAGCAGGTTGATAAACACTCACCAGACATCGCAGAGTACCATCATCACTGCTGAGGGCAAAAACAAGTAATTCGAGCATCAGTGCCTTACAGATATGGTGGCTCCTGTCAGTCAGAAGCTGCCGGTTCAACAAAATGGCTACTTGGTTTCCCCAGCCCAAGCTCCCATGTGCAGAGGCTGTTAGCATCACTGCAGTTCAGCCTCAGAGTGTGGCAGTGACGCAACACAGTCAGACAGTACTCTGGTCACATTTCTGTGTGTGTGTGTGTGTGTGTGTGTGTGTGTGTGTTTGTGTGTGTGTATTGGAAGAATACTGGAGATTGAACTCAAAGGCACTCACCTCTGAGCTATATCCCTAGCTCCATTTTATTTTTCATTTTGAAGCAAAGTTTCACTAAAATGCTAAGGGTCTCGCTAAGTTGCGGAGGCTGGCCTTAAACCTGTGATCCTTGCCGGGCGTGGTGGCGCACACTTGTAATTCCCGCGCTTGGGAGGCGGAGACAGGAGGATCGCGAAGCCAGCCGCGCTGGCTTTAAGAGACTCTGTTTCCACAAAAAAAAAAAAAAAAAAGTATAAAATAGGTCTGGGAGCACAGCCCCGAGGTAGAAGCGCTTCCAGGAACCCCAGTACCACCAAAACAAGCAAATAAACACACAAACAAAAAACAAACAAACAAACCCTGTGATCCTCTTGAAAGGCTCCATTTAGAAGAAAAAATCATAAGCCCCTAGCAGCCAGCTAATAGTTAAAAAGAAAAGTATATTTTACTGCAGCTTACAGCTTAGGAATGTAAAATATGTGATAAGCCCACCCCATTTTATCTATACTGTCTGGGTCAGAGCGCCTTGACCCGGGAGCTTACTGACTACACCTGGTATTTTATCTAACACTTGACTACAGAATGTACTTTTCAAATGATTCTGTAATTTTCTGTAAATGCATGCAATCTAGCCCAAACCCCCCTAACTAGTGGTCTTTTCACTATAAATACCCCCAGTTTCAGTGGCTCGGGGCCGAACTCCTATATGAGTCGGCCCCAGTGCACTGGCTCCTTAATAAACTTTTACCTTTTGCTTTTGCATCAAGGAAAATAAAGTCTCTCGTGGTACTTGACGTCGCTTATCCCGAGGTTGATTGAGGGTCTCCCCTCGGCGGGGGTCTTACACTCTGTTTCAGCCTCCCACGTTGTGGGATTACAGGTGTGTACCACCATGCCTGGCTAAATTTCTTTTTTCATTTTTTTTTCTTGTGATACTGAGGATGAACCCAGGGCCTAACATATGCTAGACAGGTGCTCTACCATTGAGCTACATCTCTTTTTATTTGGCTTTGAGAGAGGGTCTCTCTAAATTGCCCAGGCAGGCTTCCAACTTGCAATCCTCCTGCCTCAGCCTCCCCAGTATCACCACTGCACTTGGACACTGGGTTTGGACGCCTTTCCTGGTGTGGCCACTCACACGTCACTCACTTGGAAGCAGGAAGCCTTTCACACGCCTCCTCTGATCAGGAGCCAGGCCAGCAGGTCCAGGGTCCCTGGGGATAGCATTTGACACACGTGTCCTCCGTGTGGACTCAAGGTCCCATCTCTCTTCTTGAGCTCCAGGCTGCCATGCCCAGGAATGCTCAGGGTAGATCTGTGGGCACATCTCACCCACCCACACTGCCACGCCTCCGCCCTGGGGCCAGTGCCCCAGGTCCACCTCCCTCCCGCAGCAGGGCGGTCCTCTGCTGGGCTTTGTGGGAGCAAAGAAGGGCGGGGGAAGGCTCCAGCTTCTGCAAACCCAGGGTAGTCAGCTTCCCTGAAAAGGGGAGTGGGTGCCTGGTGACAGTGCCCGAGTTTCTGCCCTGTGGCTGACCAGAAAGGGGAAGTGTGGTCAGGCTGGTGTCACGGCCCCCAGGGGCAGGAGACGGCCTTTCACCAGCTGCCTGAGCGCAGCACGCAGGCCCCTGCTGCCGCCTCAGCTGCTGCATCTGAACATCTGAACGCCCCACGCACGGTTCAGGTAAGCACCGGGCTTCCCTGGGATAGTGTGCCAGGGTTGGCACCACGGCATGTGTCTATGTGAGCCACTCGGTAGACGTCTTTTTCTTCCTGTTGGTGATGCAGTCTCAGGTTGAAATGAGAACAATTGCCAGTGGGATGTGCTGACTGTAAGGGGGTGAGGACCGCTCTCCGGTACTGATGATGAGACTCAGTACTTGGCACAAGGCACTGTGCTAGAGACGGGGTGGAGCCATCCACTAGGTGAACTTTAGGCTATGTCTAGGGCTCTTGGAATCACCACCAATCTTGATATCTTTTTTTTTTCCCTCCAGTAGGGATTAAATCAGACATATTTATAATATTTTACATTGCAAAACAATTTATAGTTCTATATTATAAAGCAATGCTCGTAAATTAGTTTACAAGTATCTCAGTCACTCTATTATGTTTAATTTAGAAAGATATTGCTGGGGATGTAGCTCAGTGATGGAGAATGTGCCTAAATTTGCAAGATCCTGGGTTCAATCTCCAGGACCATGCACACATACACAAAGAATACTACAAAAACTCAAAAATAAAACATCATTCACATAGTGCCACCAAACACGCATATAAATATGTTTATATTCCTTAGCAACAGTTATAGCAGATGCTATATTTATTTATTTATTTTTGTGGTTCTGGGGGTGGAACCCAGACATATTTTTTATATTTTATTTGGAAACAGGGTCTCACTAAGTTGCTGAGAGCCTCACTAAGTAGCTGAGGCTGGCTTCGAACCTGCGTGATCCTCCTGTCTCAGCTTCTCAAGCACAGGGATTACAAGCGTGCGCCACCACGCTCGGCTCAGATGTTATATTTAAATATACACACGTCAACTTACTAAAAAGTTATTAGCCTCAAAATACTGTGGGTTTTTGTTGTTATTGTTGTTGTTGTTTTGTATGTTTTTTTTTAATTTGTGGTACTGGAAATTGAGCCCAGGGGCAATCTACCTCTGAGCTAAAACCCAACCTCCCTTTTTGTGGTACTGGAGCATTCTACCTCTGAGCTACACCCCCAGGTCTATTTTTTATTGTTTATTTTGAAACAGGGTCTCACTAAGTTCCAAAGCGCCTCACTAAGTAACAAAGGCTGGCTACGAACCTGCTATTCTCTTGTCTCAGCCTCCCAAATACTGAGATTACAAGTGTGTACCACTATACCAGCTCCGAACCCCTTTTTCGTTTCTTGTTTTTTGAACAGGATCTTGCTAGGTTGTTGAGAGTCTCCCTAGATTGCTGAGGCTGTCCTTGAACTTGCAATCCTCCTGTTTCAGCCTCCCAGGTACTGGGATTACAGGTGTGTGCCAAAAATACTGTTTAAACATGTGCATACATCATAAAAACTCTATGATAAATTAATTGACCAAGAACCTAAATGAATCAAAATATATAACTAAAAATCAATAAGATAGCCAGGGACGTGCCTTTAATCCCAGCTGATCAGGAGACTGAGGCAGGAGGATCACCAGTTTGAGGCCAGCCTGTGCAACTTAGTGAGACCTTGTCTCAAAATAAAATTTTAAAAAAGAAGTTGAGAGCTGGGTGTGGTGAAGCACGCTTGTAATCTCGGTGCTTGGGAGGCTGAGACAGGAGAATCGCACAGGTTCAAAGCCAGCCTCAGCTACTTAGTGAGGCTCTCAGCAACTCAGTGAGACCCTGTTTCCAAATAAAGTATAAAATACGTCTGGGAGTATAGCCTGGAGGTAGAAAGCCCCTGGGTTCTACCCTCAGTACCACAAAAATAAATAAATAAATAAATAAATAAATAAATAAATAAATAAGAAGCTGAACGTGTTGGCACACACCTGTAATCCTAGTACTTGGGAGGCAGAGACAGGAGGTTCACAGGTTTGAGGCCAGCCTTAGCAACTTAACTAGACTTGGTTTTAAACTAAAAAAATCAAATAGGACTATTGGTGTAGTTTGGAGGTAGAATGCCCCTGGGTTCAATCACCAGTACAAAACAAAGCGGGGCTGGGGATGTGGCTCAGAGGTAGAATGCTCCTAGGTTCAGTCCCCAGTACCCTCCCACCCCAAATCAATAAGACACCCCTTGCTCACTGTGCCCTTCCATAGCCTGCACCCTTCCCCTTTTCCTAGAAGCCCAAGCCCCTGTCCCTTTATTGCACTCTATGTAAGGTTCAGCCATCCTATCCCTCTTTAAGTCTCCTATTCCTGTGAATATTAGACTCACGGTTTACATATTCTCTTAAAAAATTAAGAATCACAACAGCCGAACACCATTAGTCTCTCAAGACCACATCTGTAGCTAAGCATGGTGGTGCACGACTGTAATCCTAGTACTTGAGAGGCTGAGACAGGAGGATCACAGGCTTGAAGACCGTCTCAGCAAAGTAGTGAGAGTTTTAGCAACCTAGAGAGACCTAGTTTCAAAAACCAAAACAAAAAGGGCTGGGGGTGTAGCCCCTGGGTTCAAGGTCCAGTACTGCAAAAGCAAAGCAATATACATTTTAATAGAAGTCCAAATATGGAAGAGAGTCAAGTGGAAAGTGAAATGCCAGCCAAGTGCATGAATTTAATACCAGTACTTGGGAAGCTGAGACAGGTTTGCAAAATTGGAGACCAGCCTCAGCAGGGTAGTGAGACTTTTAGCAACCTAGGGAGACCCTGTTTCAAAACCAAAAGCAGAAGCTGGGTGTGGTGGTACAAGTACTAGCCTCCCAGTACTTAGGAGGCTGAGACAGAAAAATCACAGGTTTGAGACCAGCCTTAGCAACTTAGCAAGATCCAGATTAAAAATAAAAAATAAAATTGGACTAGTGGTGGAGCTTGGAAGTAGAATGTCCCTGGGTGCAATCCCCAGGACCAAAAAACAAAACAGCACATCCATAAAGACCAGCAGGTTTTCCTTGAGTTGCAGGAGTTCCACTCTTCTAAGGAGCATCATGTCAGTGATGCTGCCAGGAACTGCATGGTGGCTAGACTTTCTAGAGGAATATTTTTCAGCGTCCGCAGCAAACCCTAGGACTCTGATACTTTTAGTTTAAGAACATTAAATTTTAGTAGTTATTAATATATTAAGAAACTAATGGCAAATGGTCATTTATTTTTACATAAAAATGAAAGCAATATAGAATTGCATGCCATCTGACAAGAGAATTGAAGGAAGGATTGGATTTTGAGGGTGTATTCAGGTCCCATCTAGCAGACCCTGTGGTCATGGCAGAATCAAGCAGTGGGTTGGAGGGGGAGAACTGGGGAGAGAGGAAAAGGTGTACTCCAACACTGCCCTCCTACATCCTACCTCCAAGCCATCGAATAGGAGCATTTCTGTTTTGTGGTGTGGAGAGTTAATATTTTCTCAATTTTATTTCAAGTGTAAATTTGTGCAACAGCCAGGTGTGGTGGCACACAACCGTAACCCCAGTATTTGGCAGGCTGAGACATGATGATCCCCAGTTTGAGGCCAGCCTCAGCAACATAGTAAGACTCTCGGCAACCTAGGAAGAACCTATTTCAAAACTATGTCTGGTTTCGTTTACAGTAACACCCCCCCACACACACACACACACACACAGTAAATTGTGCACCTATGGAGAGTTTGGCCATTTGCATTGATTTTACATAAAACCTAAATTAAAAGAAAATGCGTATTATGGAAATGAAACTTCAAGATGACCAGGCTGCTGCTCCCAAGCACCTCCTGTGTACAAACCACAGAGCTGCCTTGTGAGGCCCACTGACGGGGAGGGCTCCCAACCCCAAACTTGCTGAGCCTTGGGAGTGAGGCAACCTAGGAGGCCAGGGAGGCCCAGGGAGTCCTTGGAAGCGCAGAGGCCGTGTGGGGCTGTTGAGGAAGACAGGCTGCAGAGGCCTTGGCCATGCTAAGCAGGGGGCTCAGGCTCCACTTCAGTCAGGAGGAGCTACGGAAAGGCTTACAACAGGACAGGGACAGGACCATACTTATATTGGGCGGCCAGGGGTGGGTTTAGCAGCCAGCAAAACCACAAAAGTCCAGGGACAGAGACAGCAAAGACTTGGACTGAGCCAGGTGCGGTGGCGTACACCTGTAATCCCAGTACTTGGGATACTGAGACAGAAAGACCACAGGTTCGCAGCCAGCCTCAGCTTCTTAGCAAACCTAGTTTCCAAATAAAATACCACAGAGCTGGGGGTATAGCTCAGAGGTAGAAAGGCCCCTGGGCTCCATCCCCAGCACACACACACACACACACACACACACACGCACGCACGCACTTGTACTAAAACAAGAAATGTGCCGGTGGAGAAGAGGGAACAGGTTTAGATCAAGGTGGAGGTGAGGTGTGGAGGCTGACCAGCAGGGGCCCTGGCCGGGGGCATGGGAGAAAGAGGAAAGAGGCGAGGTCTCCAGCCTTCCTCAGAAATGCAAGAATGGGGGAGCAGAAAAGACCCCATTAGTTAGTGACCTGGCCCACACACTCTGGCACTATCCGTGAGGTCAGTTCTGGAAGGTCAGGTGGGAGGGAGCCTGGCTCCCACGCCTCCCTGGACGGGACCAGGGACGGTCTGTAGGGGGATCACGCGGAGCTGCTCACCTGAGGGGCTGCAGTAGTAGCTATGGACTTGCTAAGCCCTCTGGAAGGGCTGTGCCCACCTGGTTCCTTCAGTATTTTGTGTATATTCCTTTCAGGAAATAAACTTTCTCCCTTCCTTCTTCCCTCCCTTCCTTCTTCCTCACATTTGTTACTAGGGATTAAACCTAGGGGCATCCTATCACTGAGCCACATCCAGTTTATATATTTATTTATTTATTTATTTATTTATTTATTTATTTATTTTTGTGGCACTAGGGGTGGAACCCAGGGGCACTGTACCTCTGAGCCACATCCCCAGCTCTATTTCTTAGTCTTTTTGTGTTTGAAGCAGGATCTCATGGAGTTGCAAAGGGCCTTGCTAAGTAGCTGTGTAGCTGAGGCTGTCTGAGAACTGTTATCTTCCCGTCTCTGCCCTCCGAATGCTGGGATTACAGGCATGCGCCACCATGCCCGGCTATTTTATTATTTATTTATTATTTTTTGCAGCACTGGGGATGTAACCCAGGGGTATTCTACCTCTGAGCTGTACCCCCAGCCCTATTATTTAAATCTTTATTTGGAAACAGGGTCTCACTGAGTTGCAAAGAGCCTCACTAAGTAACTGAGGCTGTCCGCGAACCGCGATCCTCTGGTCTCAGCCTCTTAAATGCTGGGATTTCAAGCGTGCGCCACCACGCCTGGCTTATTATTTATTTTAAAACATAGTCTTGCTAAGTTTTTTTTTGGGGGGGGGCACTGGGAATTGAACCCAGAGGCACTTTATCTCTAAGTTATACCTCTAGCCTTTTTTTGTTTTTTGTTTTTGAAACAGGGTCTCATTAAGGTGCTGAGGCTGTTCTTGAACCTGTGACCCTTCTGTCTCAGCCTCCCAAGTACTGAAGTTACAGATGTGAGCCACTGTATTTCTTTTTTTTTTTTTTATGGCATCAGGGATGGAACTCATAGGCATTCTACCTCTGAGCTACACCCCTAGCCCTATTTTATTTTTATTTTTTGGGTACTAGGGATTGAACCCAGAGGCATTCTACCTCCGAGCCCTGCCCCCATCTCCATTTTATTTCTTATTTGGAAACAGGGTCTCCCTAGGTTGCTGAGAGCCTTGCTAAGTTGCCAAGGCTGGCCTTCAGCCTGTGATCCTCCTGTCTCAGCCTCTCAAGTATTAGGATTAGAAGTATGCACCACTATGGCTGGCTTTTATTTTTATTTTATATTTATTTATTTATTTATTTATTTATTTATTTATTTATTTTGGTGGTACTGGGGATGAAACCCTTCTATCTCCGGGCTACACTCCCAGACCTATTTTATATATTTTATTTGGAAACAGGGTCTCTTAAGCCAGCGAGGCTGGCTTCGAACCTGTGTGATCCTCCTGTCTCCGCCTCCCAAGCGCGGGGATGACAAGTGTACACCATGCCCGACTTATTTTTATTTTGAAACAGGATCTCATTTTGTTATTGAGTGCCTCACTACTTGCTGAGGCTGTTCTCAAACCTGCAATCCTTTTATATCAGCCTCTCAAGTACTGGGATTATGAGCATGTGCCACCACACCCAGCTTGGGCCACTACATTTCTTAGAAACTGTATTTCTTACTGAGGATCTTGGTTGAAAAAAATGAAGCAAATGCTGAGTACACCCACAGTTTTAGGAATTCCTGGCAAAGGATGCTGTAGTCTGCGGCGGGCTCCCTGGAGATGCCTTTTGGAGAAGCGAGAGACA
Organism: Muscardinus avellanarius; assembly: GCF_963383645.1. NCBI lineage: Eukaryota > Metazoa > Chordata > Mammalia > Rodentia > Gliridae > Muscardinus > Muscardinus avellanarius. The sequence continues at coordinate 17,813,695 of NC_137802.1, read as the reverse complement.
GCCCGGCGTGGTTATGCACGCTTCTATCCCAGCATTTGGGAGGGTGAGACAGGAGGGTCACAGTTCTCGGACAGCCTCAGCTACTACTTAATGAGGCCCTTTGCAACTCAGTGAGACCCTGTTCCAAAAATCAAGAATGAAAAATAGGGTTGGGGGTGCCGGGCGTGGTGGCGCACGCTTGTACTCCCTGCGCTTGGGAGGCTGAGACAGGAGGATCACAGAAGTTCGAAGCCAGCCTCAGCTACTTGGTGAGGCCCTCAGCACCGTAGTGAGACCGTTTCCAAATAAAAATATAAAACAGGTCTGAGAAGACAGCCCAGAAGTAGAAAGCCTCTGGGTTCCACCCCCAGTACCACCAAAAAAAAAAAAAAGGGTTGCGGGTATAGTTTGGAGGTCGAATGCCCCTGGGTTCCATCTTCAATACCAAAAAAGAAGTGAGAGCCGGGCTGAGATGCCATGGCTCTTAGCTGCCCTCCCACTCACCCTGCGGGGTGCCTTACTCAGTCCCTCAGAACGGCAACAGGCTGGTCGCTGAGTCTCAGGCAGCCAGAGACAAGCCAGAGCCCTGGCAGCCCTGGCACTCGCCTGGCCTCGGCTTCCCTGCTAGCTCTTACCCAGTGGCACGGCAGGTACGAGGCAGGGAGCCCATGCAAGGCCACGTGTCCTGGAGAGGTGGCTTGGGAATTCTACTGCCTGGCACAGGAACCTCGGACCCTGGGCCCAAACTGTCCACCACCCTGCACCATCACCGGGGCGTCCACCCGCAGCGGAGAAGAAGGTGGTGGCATCTTCACTCCCATGGTCACAGATGTGCGTGGCGTCTACTACGGCTCAGGGGATGTCCTAGGCACTGGACACACAGCGATGAAGAGAGGAACACGGTGTCTGCTCGCGGTGTGCTCACACCAGTGACTCATGGGAGACGGTGAACAAACACACCGAGGGACCACCGGCATCGTGACAGCCCAGGTGGAGCAGAAGCACACTCACCTGGGGTTTTGTTGTTGTTTTGTTTGTGGTACTTGAGTATTGAGTCCAGGGGCTTTCTAACTCCAAGTTATATCTCCAGCTTGTATTTTTATTTTGTATTGTATTTCTATTTTGAAATGGGGTCTCACTGAGTTGCGGAGGGTCTTGCCAAGTTGTTGAGGCTGTCCTTGAACCTGTGGTCCTCCTGTCTCAGCCTCCCAAGTACTGGGATTATAGGTGTGCTCCAGCACACGCTGTTCAGTTCCCACCCTCTTGACATTCGGGCTCCCCTTGACTCCCGGCTGCCCTGACTCATCCTCTGCAAGTTCTTTCTCTTTCATCGGATGCAGGATTCCCGGGATCTCCTCTCCCTCTGGATTTCTCAGGGTGAATGAGACACAGGACTCTCCTGAGGGCAGGATGACTGAGGAGAAAGGAGAAAGACCACAGGAGCTCTGTAGTCCTCAGGAGGGAGTGCCCCAGGCGGGGAGGGACAGCACGCATCTAGGGAGTGGGGCCTCCTGGGCTCCTAGGTCCTGAGGACCACATCCCCACATCGTACTCAGCTATGACGGAGGTCTCAGATGTTCCAGCTGTTGCTGTGCTGTGCTCTAGGGAGTGGATGAGTTCCTCTGGCTTGGCGTGTACACACTGAGGCTGGTGAGCGGCACTGAGGGCGAGTGGGCAGGGAGGAGGTGCGGAGCCTTGCTCTGGAGAGCCATGATTTGTTTGTTGATGGTGGGCTTCGGGGCACCAGACAAGCACATAGAGAAGGTATTGGGGTTCATGGAGTCTTTTTTGATACTGGGGATCTAACCAGGAGCATTCTACCTCTGAGCTATACCCCTACCCTATTTTATTTATTTATTTATTTATTTATTTATTTATTTATTTATTTATTTTGGTGGTACTGGGGTTCTTGGAGGCCCTTCTACCTCCAGGCTACACTCCCAGACCTATTTTATACTATTTTTATTATGGAAACGGTCTCTTAAGCCAGCGCGGCTGACTTCGAACCTGCACGATCCTCCTGCTCTGCCTCCGAAGCGCGAGGATTATAAGTGTGCGCCACCACGCCTAGCTTACCCTGTTTTATTTTATTTGGAAAGAGTGTCTCACTAAATTCCCAAGAGCTTCATTAAGTTGCTGAGACTGTACTCGAACCGGTGATCCTCGTATCTCAGCCTCCCATGTAGATGGGATTACAGGGTTGGGTTTTTGTTTGTTTTGTTTTGTTTTGCACTACTGGGGATAGAACCCAGGGGCATTCTACCTCTGAGCTACACCCCAGCCCTATTTTTTTATTCTTTATCTTAAAACAGGGTCCTCACTGAGTTGTAAAGACCTCACTAAGTAGCTGAGGCTGTCTGTGAACCACGATCCTCCTGTCTCAGCCTCCCAAATGCTGGGATTCAAGTATGCACCACCATGACCGGCACCAGCCCTATTTTTATTCTTTCTTTCTTTCTTTCTTTCTTTCTTTCTTTCTTTCTTTCTTTCTTTCATTCTTTCTTAATATTTTGGTGGTACTGGGGTTCCCGGAAGCCCTTCTACCTCCAGGCTATACTCCCAGACCTATTTTATATTTTTTATTTGGGAACAGGGTCTCTTAAGCCAGCGTGGCTGGCTTCAAATCAGTGCGATCCTCCTGTCTCAACCTCCCAAGCGCGGGGATTACAAGCGTGCACCACCACGCCTGGCTATTCTTTATTTTGAAACAGGGTCTCACTGAGTTGCAGAGGGCCTCACTAAATAGTGGAGGCTGTCCGCAAACCTCGATCCTCCAGTCTTAGCCTCCCGAATGCTGGGATCACACGCTGTTTGTTTGGTGCCTCTCATTCCACCAGCTCCTGCTCCTGCCACCTGTGACTGTTCCAGGGAACAGGCAACCGGTTTCCTCACCAGCTGGGAGCTCTGCAGGCACAGGGAGCCCGTGCTCCTCTCTGAGGCCTGAGAAGCACCTTGAGGTGTTTGTTCAGCATGCGGGTGCCCTAGATCCCTCTCTAGACCTACAAACCAGAACCGGGAGCACAAGGTGTACGTTCGTTTTCTAAAGTGCCTTTGCACTCTGAGCTTCTCGCGCACAGGAAGAAGCCACAGCGGAAGGCTGAAGTCTTGCCAATACTGGAAATTCCTGCACCATGGTTCTGCTTTCAGTTCTGTTCTGAAAAGGAAGAGTCGATCCGCTTCATGTCAGGGTGGCAGAGTCAACGGGGCGCAAACCTGATGTCAGACTGGACTGAGCTGGAATGTCAGGAAGTTAATTAGCCTGTGTAGCCTTTAGCAATCGCCTTAACCTTTCTGAGTTCTATTTCCTCACCTGTAAAAAGGTAGTACGGTTGCCGGGCGTGGTGGCGCACGCTTGTAATCCCCGCGCTTGGGAGGCGGAGACAGGAGGATGGCGCAGGTTCGAAGCCAGCCGCGCTGGCGTAAGAGACCCTGTTTCAAAAATATAAAGTAGGTCTGGGAGTGTAGCCCGGAGGTAGAAGGGCTTCCAGGAACCCCAGTACCACAAAAAAAAAAAAAAGGTAGTACGGTTGGTCCTCCATATTCACAGGCGCCACACCCACAGATTCACCAAACAGAGGCCTGAAAATACTAAAGTATATATATACATATATTGCATCTGTCTGTTGGGTACAATGGCACAGGCCTGGAATCCCAGCTACTCTGGAGTCTTAGGCAGGATGATCACAACTTTAAAGTCAGCCTGGGCAACTTAGCAAGACCCTCTCTCAGAATAAAGAATAAAGCCGGGCGTGGTGGCGCACGCTTGTAATCCCAGAATTTGGGAGGCTGAGACAGGAAGACCGCGGTTCAGGGACAGCCTCAGCTACTACTTAGTGAGGCCCTTGGCAACTCAGTGAGACCTGTTTCAAAATAAAGAATAAAAAAAGTAGGGCTGGGGTTGTAGCTAGGAGGTAGAATACCCCTGAGTTCCATCTCCAGTATGGCAATAAATAAATAAATAAATAAATAAATAAATAGAAAAAAAAAGGCTGGGAGTGCAGCTCAGTAATAGAGTGCCCCTAGGTTCAATCCCCAGTACCATAAAAAATCATCTCTGTGCTGGATACATACTAGTCATTATTCTCTAAACAATACAGTATAACAATTATTTAGATAGCATCTATATTGTACTAACTATGATAAATAATCATAAGCAAGCGATGAAAGTATACAGGCTGATATGCATAGGTTATATTTGCAAATACTATGCTATTTTATTTTATTATTATTATTATTTTTGGGGTGGTACTGGGGTTCCTGGAAGCCCTTCTATCTCCGGGCTACACTCCCAGACCTATTTTTACATATTTTTATTTTGAAACAGGGTCTCCTAAGCCAGCGCGCATGGCTGGCTTCGAACCTGCGCGATCCTCCTGTCTCTGCCTCCCAAGCGCGGGGATTACAAGCGTGCGCCACCACGCCCAGCTAATACTATGCTATTTTATATAAGAGACATGAGCACCCATGGAGTTTGGTATCCAAGGGAGATCCTGGAATCAACTCCCTGACATCTTGGACTATAGTTATAGCCCGTCCTTGGAAGGTTATAATAAAGCATTCAGTAGTAACATGCATGACAGTGGTTCTCAACCTTGGTCTCATATTGGGAGAATTTTATGAAAACAAAATCACGATGGCCAGACCCCATCCCAGATTCATTACATCAGAATAATATTTTGTGTGTGTGTGTGTGTGTGTGTGTGTGTGTGTGTGTGTGTGTGTGAGATACGGGTAATTGCACGTGTGTGTGTGTGTGTGTGTGTGTGTGTGTGTGTGTGATACGGGTAATTGCACCAAGGAGCATTCTACCCTGTGTTTTAAAACAGGGTCGATCAGGTGTGATGGCACATGCTTGTAATCCCAGTACTTGGAGGCTGAGTGAGACAGGAGGATGGTGCAGGTTCAAAGCCAACCTCAGCTACTTAGTGACACTTATCAATCTAGCAAGACCCTTTTTCAAAGAATAAAAATAAAATAGGGCTGGGGGTGTAGCTCAGTGGTAGAATCCCCAGTATAAATAAATAAACAAACAAACAAACAAAATAAAATAGGGTCTTGCTAGCTTGCTGAGAGTCCCTCTAAATTTCTGAGGCTGTCCTCAACCCATCTCATCCTCCCAAGTACTGGGATTACAGGTGTGCGCCACCCCACCTGACTTCAGCATAGTTTTGATTTGCGTGTTCCTGATTGCTAAAGATGTTGAACATTTTTTCATATATTTTCTGGTCATTGGTATTTCCCCTTTTGAGAATTATCTAGCTCAGTTGTTCATTTATTGATTGGGTTGAAACTTTTTTGGTGTTTTTGAATTCTTTATATATCCTGGATATTAATCCTCTGTTGGAAGAGGAGTTGGCAAAGATTTTATCCTATTCTGTAGGTCCTCTCTTCATGTTCTTGACTGATTCTTCAACTGTGCAGAACTCTGTGTGTGTGTGTGTGTGTGTGTGTGTGTGTGTGTGTGTGTGTAACACTGGAGATGGAATCCAAGGGTCTTCTACCTCCAAGCTACACCCCTAGACCTATTTTATTTCTTATTTTGAAACAAGGTCTCACTAAGTTGTAGAGAGCCTAATTTGCTGAGGCTGGCTTCAAAATTGCAATCCTCCTATCTCAGCCTCCCAAATACTGGGATTATAAGCATGTGCCACCACACGCTGCTTATGCATAGCTTTTAATTTGATGCTGTCTCAGTTAATAGCTCTGGTTTTATTTCCTGAGCTCTAGGGGTTTTACTGAGGAAGTTGCTATGAGGTGAGTTGATCCTATGTTTGCTTCTAGCAGTTGCACCATGTTTTTGGTCTAATCCCTAGGTCTTTGATCCATTTTAAGTTGACTTTTGTTCAGGGTGAGAGATGGGGGTCCAGTTTCATTCTTCTATGTATGAATATCCAGTTCTCCCAGCACCATTATTGAAGAGGCTGGCTTTTCTCCAGCATGTTTTTAGTACTTTTGTCAAGAATTGACTGGCTGTATCTGTGTGGATTTGTCTCTATCTTTCTTCCCTCCCTCCCTCCCTCCCTCCCTCCCTTCCTTCCTTCCTTCCTTCCTGCTTGCTTTTGTGCCAGAGATTGAACCCAGGGGAATTCTACCTCTGAGCTACATCCCCAGCCCTATTTTATCCTTTATTTTGAAACGGGGTCTTGCTAAGTCGCAGAGGGCCTCACTAAGGAGCTGAGGCTGGCCGCAAACCCGCAATCCTCCAGTCTCAGCCTCCTACGTCCTGGAATTACAAGCATGTGCCACCATGCCTGGCTTTCTCTTTCTCTTCTATTCTATTTAATTGGTCTGTGTGTCTGTTTTTATGCCAATATCATGCTGTATTTATTAATATAGCTCTAAATTATAATTTGAAATCAGGTATTGTGATGCCTCCAGCACCTTCCTTCCTTCCTGCCTTCATCTCTTCCTCCTCCTCCTCCTCCTCCTCCTCTTCTTCTTCTTCTTCTTCTTCTTCTTCTTCTTCTTCTTCTTCTTCTTCTTCTTCTCCTTCTTCTTCCTCCTCCTCCTCTTCCTCTTCCTCCTCTTCCTCCTCCTCCTCCTCCTCCTCCTCTTTCTCCTACTCCTCCTTTTTTTGTGATACAGGGGATTGGACTCAGGGATATTCTACCTTTGAGCTACACCCCCAGCCCCATTTTATTTTTATTTTAAAACAAGGTCTTTTAGATTAATGAGCTCACTACTTGCTGGTCCTCCTGTCTCAGCCTCCCAAGTATGGTGTGGGCCACCATGCCTGGCTCTTCAGCATAATTCTTACTGATCAGGATTGCTTTGACTATTCTGGGCCTGCTGTTCTTCCATGTGAATTTTAGAATTTTTTTTTTCTACTAGGGTGAAAATGACATTGGTATTTTGATAAAGATTGCATTAAAACCATAGATAACTTTTGTTACTGTGGCCATTTTGACAATATTTATTTTGCCTATCCAGGAACATAGGAGATATTTTCATCTTTTAATGTCTTCATCAATATTTTCCTTCAGTGTTCTATAATTTTCATTGTAGAATTCTTTTGCCTCTTTGATTAGATTTGTTCCTAGGTATTTTATACTTTTTGAAGCTATTGTTTATGGTATTGTTTTTCTGATTTCTTTTTCAGTGGATTCATTATTGGTGTATAGGAAAGCTACTGATTTTTTTTTTTTTTTTTTTTTTGGTGGTACTGGGGGTGGAACCCAGGGGCTTTCTACCTCTGGGCTATACTCCCAGACCTTTTTTATATTTTATTTGGAAACAGGGTCTCACTAAGTTGCTGAGAGCCTCACTAAGTAGCTGAGGCTGGCTTCGAACCCGTGCAATCCTCCTGTCTCAGCCTCCCAAGCGCTGGGATTACAAGCGTGCGCCACCACGCCCGGCTCGCTACTGGTTTTTGTATGTTCATTGTGTATCCTACTACTTTGCTGAATTTGTTTATCAGCTCTAGAAGTCTCCTGGTGGATTTTTTGGGGGAGTCTTCTAAGGCATACAGTCATATCACCTGTAGAAACAATTTGACTTCTTTTCCTATATCTATTTCTTTGATTTCCTTCTCTTGACCAACACTTGTGCCTATCAATAGAACATATTGAATAGGAGTGGCAACAGTGGCCGTCCTTGTCTTGTTCTTGACTTTAGAGGAAATACTTTCAGGTTTTTTCCTGCTCAGTATGATGTTGGCTTTGTCGCATTTTTGCCTTAATGACCTAAATATGGAACCCATTTATTTATTTATTATTTATTTATTTATTTATTTATTTGTGGTACTGGGGGTGAAATCCAGAGGCTTTCTACTTCCGGACTATACTCCCAAACCCATTTTATATTTTATTTGGAAACAGGGTCTCACTAAGTTGCTGAGAGCCTCACTAAGTAGCTGAGGCTGGCTTCGAACCTGTGCGATCCTCCTGTCTCAGCCTCCCAAGCGTGGGGATTACAAGCGTGCGCCACCACGCCCAGCTTATGGAACCCTTTACCCTAAGACCAGGATCTCATTGAGGTGTGCGCATGAAGTCATTTGTGTTGTGATCCTTTCCTCTCTTAAGATGTCCATAGCCTCATACCTGGTGCCTGTGACTGCGTCAGATTTCATGGTAAAGAGGAATTAAGACTGCAGACAGGATGCAGGTGGCTCACCACTGCCTTTGAGGTGGGCAAATGCCTTAGATTAGCGGGGTGCACCCAGTGTGATCACAGAAGTCCTTATTGGTGAGGAAGTAAGGCATAGAGGAGAATCAGAGGGAGATGTGAACAGGGATGAGTGATCAGAGAGATGCAACATTGCTGGCCTCGGAGACGGGGAAGAGGCTACGAGCTGAGGAGTGTGAGTGGCCTCTAGAAGCCAAGGAGACATGGAAATAGATTTTCCAATATGTCCCGCAGAAGGGACATAGCCCGCTGACACCTGGGTTTTAGCCTTAGGAGACTTATGTGGACTTCTGCCTCCAGAACTGTAAGATGTGTGTTAAGAAATAGGGCTTTGGCCAGGCATGGTGGCACATGCTTGTAATCCCCACCCTTGGGAGGCAGAGACAGGAGGATTGCGCCGGTTCAAAGCCAGCTATGCTGGTTTAAGAGACCCTGTTTCCAAATATAAAAAAATAGGACTGGGAGTGTAGCCCAGAGGTAGAAGGGCTTCCAGGAACCCCAGTACCACCAAAAGAAAAAAGAAAAAAAGAAAAAAGAAATAGGGCTTTGCCAGGCGTGGCAATACATGCCTGTAATCCTACTACTTGGAAGGCTGACGGGAGGATTGCAGGTTTGAGGCCAGCTTCAGCAATTTAGCAACCCCCTCTCCGAGTCAGCAAGACCCTGTTTCAAAATAAAATAAAGTAAAATAGGGCTGGGGGTGTAGCTCAGATGTAGAGTGCCCTTGGGTTCAATCCCCAGCACCACATACACATACAACAAGGGCCAGAGGCTTCTCAGCTATATTACTACCCTCCTTCCCCTATACTTACCTCTGTGGCGTTGGATTGAGAGGAAAGAAGGGAACAAGCAATTTCCTGTGGGAAGCAGCCCATCAATGGGCCATTGATGGTAGCAAAAGGGCTTCTAGCTGGCCCACCCCGGCCCGCGAGAGGTTTCTTGTTGTCCCCTGAAAGATGTGGCTACATCCTTACATGCAAGCATTTCTTTGCCCCATGCTCCAGGAGCTCATCCTGTACCCCACAATCTCTCCTACCCTCTGCGGCCCCAACTCCAGGCCTGCGGCAAGGGTCTCAGATTCAGCCTCTCTATCTTTTTAGAGCCTGAACTCGATCATGTGGCAGCTGCCTACTTCCTATTTCCTGCACTCCCTGCCTTCTCCCCCAGAAGTCCTCCCCCATTTTGGAAGCACCTTCACTATTAAACTAGCCTCAGTGACATCCAACTGGGAATGGAATAATCTGATTCTCTTGGGCACCGTCTTTCAACTGCTCTCTCTCAAAAAGACAAGTTCTCTGTCTCAAAAAGACAGTTCTGTTGAAAAGGCATCTAAAAAGAAAGAAAAGAAAGAAAGAAAGAAAAGAAAAAGAAAGAAAGAAAGAAGAAAGAAGAAAGAAAGAAGAAAGGAAGGAAGGAAGGAAGAAAGGAAGGAAGAAAGAAAGAAAGAGAGAAAGAAAGAAAGAAAGAGAGAGAGAAAAGGCATCTCTCAGCAGTCCAGGGAGAATGGGGCGACCGCACTGCTGTTTCTCTGGCTTTAGAATATGGGGAACTCGGGACTCTCATTTTCCACTGTGGGCTCTGACTGTTCCCTCTGGGAGCTCTTCTGTGGTCCCTCACACCACCATACCACTGCCACAATGATGCTCCTTCTAAACGTCTATAGCAAGCTATCCTGGGCCCTGCCAGGTGTGGCGGTGCATATCTTTTATCCAGTATTTGAGAGGCTGAAACAGGAGGATTGCAGGTTCGAAGCCAACCTTAGCAATGTAGGAAGGCCCTCCACAATTTAGTGAGACCCTGTTTTATTATTATTATTATTATTATTATTATTATTATTATTATTAGTGATACTGGGGTTCCTGGAAGCCCTTCTACCTCCGGGCTACACTCCCAGACCTATTTTATATTTTTATTTGGAAACAGGGTCTCTTAAGCCAGCAAGGCTGGCTTAGAACCAGCGCAATCCTCCTGTCTCTGCCTCCCAAGTGCGGGGATTACAAGGGTGTGCCACCACGCTCGGCGCTGAGACCCTGTTTTAAAATAAGAGAATAAGCCGGGTGTGGTTCGGGGGTTCCAGGAACCCCAGTACCACCAAATAATAATAATAATAATAATAATAATAATAATAATAAATAATAAAATAAGAGAATAAAATAGGACTGAGGGTATAGCTCAGAGGTAGATGCCCCTGGGTTCCATCCCCAGTACCACAAAAATAAGTAAATAAATAAAATAAAATAAGAATAAGGGCTGTAGCTCAGAGATCAAATGACCCTGGGTTCAATTCCTAATACCAAAAAAATAAAAAAATAAAAAATCTTGAGCTAAGAGTGGTGGCACATTCTTATAATCCCAGCATTCAGGATCGCGGTTAGTTCGCGGACAGCCTTAATCACTTAACAAGGCCCCTCGCAACTCAGTGAGACCCTGTTTCAAAACTTAAAAGACTAAAAAAATAGGGCTGGAGCCTGGTGTGGTGACGCATGCTTGTAATCCCAGCATTTGGGAGGCTGAGACCAGAGGATCATTGTTCGTGGACAGCCTCAGCTACTTAGTGAGGCCCTTTGCAACTCAGTGAGACCCGGTTTCAAAATAAAGAATAAAAAATAGAGCAGGGGGTGTAGCTCGGAGGTCGAATGCCCCTGGGTTCCATCCCCAGACCTGCCAAAAAAAAAAAAAAAATAGGGCTGGAGGTGTAGCCTGAGGTACAATGCCCCTGGGTTCTATCCCTAGTACCGCCAAAAAAACACACAAAAAAAACAAAAAACAAAAACAAAAAAAACTTGAACCTTGCTTGGCCTTTCATAGATAACTGGGAACATCATTATTAACATCAACAGAGGAAGGCCCTGTGACATAGAGAGCATTCTGGCTTCCTGGATGACCTTGGGCAGCTCTTGCCTCCCCATCAGGGAACAGGGTGGTAGTTGAGGCTGAAATGAGGTAAGAGATGGGATTGCACTGGGCAGACTGCTCAGTCCCCACTGAATGCACTTGAAACCGAGGCAAATCAAATCAGTTTTATTTGTGAAGAAAAAAAGTCAGGTGTGGTGGTGCACGCCTGTTAATCCCAGTACTTGGGAGGCTGAGACAAGAGGATGACAGGTTCGAGACCAGGCTCAGCAACTTATCGAGACCCTGTTTCAAACTGACAAATAAAATAAGGCTGGGGGGCAGCTTAGAGCTAGAATGCCCTGGGTTCAATCTCCATTACCAAAAAATAAAATAAAATAGGACTGTGTGTAGATCAGAGGTAAAATGCCCTTGGGTTCAATCCCCCCCAGTACCGAGAGAGAGAGAGAGAGAGAGAGAGAGAGAGAGAGAGAGAGAGAGAGAGAGAGAGAAAGAACAGTGAGTTCTCATAAAGTCCTGAAGAGTAGTAGAAGGTCAGCCGGGCGTGGTGGTGCACGCTTGTAATTCTGGTACTTGGGAGGCTGAGACAGGAGGATACTAGGTTTGCAGCCAGCCTCAGCTACTTAGTGAAGCCCTCTGCAACTTAGCAATATCCTGTTTCAAATTATAGAATAAAAACTAGGGCTGAGGGTGTGGATCAGAGGTAGAATGTCTAGTACAACACCCAAAAAAGTAGTTGATGGTGTCATTCCTATATTACAGATGGAGACAGTGGGATTCAGAGAAGTCCCCTTAGATGCAAATAAGTATGGTTTGACTGTAAACACATGTCTTATTCCTAACAGGCTTGTATCTCTCACAGCATGATAGATAAAAGCCCACCACTACTCCAGGACGCCTTTCATTCACGCATAATTCTATCTCCACTCTTTTTAGGATTCTACTGCAATGAGTTGGTGGAGGAACTATTTCTGGATCATCTTAGCTGTGGCCATCGTCGTTGTCTCCTTGGTCCTAGGCCTCATCCTGTACTGCGTCTGTAGGTGGCAGCTAAGACAAGGTAATGGCGTCTCCTCTGAGCAGGTGGAGCAGGAGGGAGGAGCTTGAGGGTGAGAGTCGTTCTGGGCCGATATGGGCTGAGCTTTGGATTAAACATCGTGCTTTCTGGGTTTGAGTCTTTTCTCTGCCACTAACTTCTCCCTTGCTATTTGGGGAAGCTGAGGCAAGAGGACAAGTTCAAGGTCAGTTTGGGCAACTTTGTGAGACCCCCGTCTCAAACAAATTCATCCGAGATGAATTTGGTTTTCCTCCACCTTAGGCAAGAAATGGAAAATTGCCAAGCCCTTGAAAGGAATCCTAGGAGACGAAGAAAAGATGTACGAGTGAGTAGGGGTCCTTCTGCTTTTCAACTGTGAGAACAGCCTGCTCTCTCCCACCCTGTGTCCATTTTGACTCAGGTCACAGGTTGGACCCTGTGTTCTAGGCCCACCACCCAGTCTACATCCCTTTCCTTTAGGAGAATTACAAGTGTAGTCCTCTGAAAACCATTTTGCTGAACCAAAATTTAGCACTTGCTTTACTGTGTGTGTGTGTGTGTGTGTGTGATATGTATTTGGGGATTTACAATGGGTATCTGTGTTAGACATTCCCAATGACACACTAAGGCTTGACACATCACTAGAAGGACTCCCTGGATGTATAAAGATACTCTCACCAGGCAGGATATCTCAAGAGCTGGAAGAGGTGCTTTCCCAAGAACCAGTCAAGATTGTATGCACCATCTAGAACAAAATCTATGCTTTTGTAAAATAGCTTTTTTTTTGGAGGGGATGCAAGGGGCCCAGCAAATAAAACACCTCCACCTATTCTGATTCCTTTGAGGAGGCAGCTAGATGACCAAAAACATTGCCTTCATGAAGAATAAAACTGTGATGGGTGTGGCTGTTCACATCTGTAATCCCTTGGAGTACTTGGGAGGCTGAGATAGGAGGACTGCAGGTTTGAGGACAGCCTCAGCAACATAGTGAGGCTCTCGGCAACCTAGTAAGACCCTGTTTTAAAGCAAAACATAAAAAATAAAAATAAAAAGGGCTGGGGGTGTAGCTAAGAGGTAGAATGTCTTTAGTTCAATCCCAAGAACCAAAAAGGAAAGAAGAGAGGAAAGGAGAGAGAAACCGAAGAAGGGAGGGAAAGAGGGAGGGAAAAAAGAGAGAAAGAAGGAAGAAAGGAAGGAAGGAAGGACGGACAGAAGGAAGGAAAGAAGGAGTACATCTGTTTTGCAAATTGAAGCACACCCAGTAATGTCTCCTCCTCTTGCAGCCCAGGTGGACACAGGAGCATGCGCTCCACACGCTGAGCATGAACACTGCACCTCCATGCTTTTAATTCCTCCATCCCCTGGTCTAGAGGAAACAGCTTTTGGGTGGAAGTTAGAAACAGACAAAGGGCCGGGCGTGGTGGCACAGGCTTGGAATCCCTGTGCTTGGGAGGCGGAGACAGGAGGATCACACTGGTTCGGAGCCAGCCTCACTGGCTTAAGAGACCCTGTTTCCAAATAAAAAATATAAAATGGGTCTGGGAGTGTAGCCCGGAGGTAGAAGGACTTCCAGGAACCCCAGTACCATCAAAAAAAAATTAAAAAATAAACAGACAAAGGGCCTGGGGAGGGAAGGAAATGCCCCCACTCGCTTTCCTTGATGTTTCCTTATGGGCCCTGACAGCAGGCACGATGCTGACCAAACACTGATCTCTGTCTTTCTCCCTCCGCAGGAATGTTCTTAATCAGTCACCAGGTCAGGTACCCCCTCTGCCGCCCAGGAATTTGGTTTCTCCAGGAGACTCCTGTGAGTACATTTTGCTAGTAACGGTTTCACTCAGGGTAAGAGAGCAAATGTATCTAGGCTCTTGGTCATGGCAGACGGCTGCAACAAAACCACTGTAGGCTAAGTGGCTTAAACAATAAAAAATCATTTGCTCACAGTTGTGGGTGCTGGGAGTCTATGATCAGGGTGCTGGCTGATGCGGCTTCTGCTGGGGCTCTCGTCCTGGCCTGCAGACTGCCGTCTCCTGCTCTGTCCTCAGTGGCCTTTTCTTGGGACATTTGAGCTGGGGAGGAAGCCCAGGGGCCAGCACTTTGGTGCCTTTTCTCACAAGACCATGAACCCACTGGATCTGGGCCTCATCCTTATAACTAAAAACAGCCACACTGGGTTTCGAGATGTATGTACAAACATCCCAAACCCCAGGAACATGCTGCCAAGATACACCCCCAGCCCTGTTTTAGCTTTTATTTGGAAATAGGGTCTCGCTGAATTGCTGAGAGCTTTGCTAAATTGCTGAGGCTGGCTTTGAACCTGTGATCTTCCCATCTCAGCCTCTCGAGTACTGGGATTAGAGGCATGCTCCAGCATAAGGGGGTTCAACATATGCATTTTGGAAGGACACAAACATTTAAATCATAACAATAGGATTGGCAGGCACAGCATCCTCTTTGAAAGAGAGAGAAATTCAAAGCGGGGAGAATAGCCTGGTGCAATGGCCCACGCCTGTAATCCCAGCTACTTGGGAGGCTGAGGAGGGTTATTTGCAAGTTCAAGGCCAGCCTGGGCAAATAAGGATACCCTGTCTCAAAATAAATAAACAACAAGCTCTGGGGATTTAGTGCAGTAGTTGGACACCATGGAGTTCTTTAAAACCCAGCAGAGGGCATGGTGGGCCCATGCTTGTAATCACAGAATTTGGGAGGCTGAGACTGGAGAATCACGGTTTACAGACAGCTTCAGCTACTTAGTGAGGTCCTTTGTAACTCAGAACTGTTTCAAAATAGGACTGAGGGTGTGGCTCGGAGGTATAATGCCCATGGGTTCCATCCCCAGTACCGAAAAACAAAACAAAACAAAAAAAAAAGACTGGGCGTGGTGGCGCACGCTTGTAATCCCAGCATTCGGGAGGCTGAGACCGGAGGATCACGGTTTGCGGACAGCCTCAGCTACTTAGTGAGGCCCTCTGCAACTCAGTGAGACCCTGTTTGAAAATAAATAATTAAAAATAGGGAATGGGGTGTAGCTTGGAGGTCAAATGCCCCTGGGTTCCATCCCCAGATCCACACACACACACAAAAAAAAAAAAAAAAATGGAGAAGCTGGGCATAGTGGCATATGCTTATAATCCCAGTACATTAGAGGCTGAGACAGGATTGCAGGTTCGCAGGCAGCCTCAACTACTCAGTGAGACCCTTAGTAACTTACTGAGAACCTATTTCAAAATAAAGAATAAAAATAGGGCTGGGGGTGTAGAGGTAGAATGAGTGCCCCTAGGCTCAATCCCCAGTATTGAAAAAAAAATCAAAACAAAAGGGAGAAAGAGGTGCAGAATAAATACCATTTGACTTGGATCACGCCTACCGTCACTAGAAACCAGACAGGAGGAAAAAGAGCAGCAATGTCCCTGGTATCCTGGTGCGTATGTGCAAATCCATGTTCAAATCCCAGCTTGGAACATGAGTGGAAAGGAACCTGAGTTGGACTGTCACTGTTCCCCATAGAACAGCTCGCCGGGCTCCCTTCTCTGGAATGTCCTTCCTTAAGCTCTTTGCAGAACTGGCCCTGCCTTGTCCTGTACATGTGGCCTGGCCCCCCGGCCCCCTCGAAAGTAGTTCTGCTCCTTTCCTTTATGATATTTATAGCAGTTATCCAAAGTTGTCTTATTTAGTTATTGTTCAACTTGTTTATTATCTATCTCCTCCACTGGACTACAACACTAGGAAAATAAAAGCCTTTCTTGTCTTGTTCCCACTGTTTATCCACAACCTAGAATTATCTATTAGCTTAGAACACCCTGGAGCTTAGTAGATACTTAATTAAAATTGTGGCACACACCTGTAGTCCCAGTACTTGGGAGGCTGAGACAAGAGGATCGCAGGTTTGAGGGCAGCCTCATCAGTGTAAAGAGACTCTCAATAATCCAGCAAGACCCTGTTTCAAAACAAAATAAATAAATAAAGGGCTGGGTAGAGTGCCTTGGGTTTGATCTCCAATAACAAACACACATACACACACACACACACACACGCAATGTTTTTACCAAATGGACAAATAACAGTATTAGCTAACATATATTGAGTATGCACTGTGTGTCAGGCCCCCTGCTAGACAGTATGTCATTTAATCCTCAAAACAACTCTGTGAGGCAGGGACATTATTATTTCTCTTGGGCAGAGGAGGACAGGGAGGCACAGAGATGTTAAGTGATTTACCCATGGTCACAAAGCTGTGAGTGGTACAGCCCGAACACGAATCTAGATCTATATCACTGCCAAGTTCCTTTTCTTCTTCTTTTTTTTTTTTTTTTGCAGGGATGGGGATGGAACCCAGGGGCATTAGACCTCCAAGCTACACCCTCAGCCCAATTTTTTATCCTTTATTTTGAAACATAGTCTCACTAAGTTACAGAGGTCCTCACTAAGTAGCTGAGGCTGTCCCTGAACTGCGATCCTCCTGTCTCGGCCTCCTGAATGCTGGGATTGCAAGCGTGGGCCCGGCTAACTGCCAAGCTCTACATGGAGTGAAATGGCAGAAGTCTTTTAGGTTTTCTTGGGAAACGATGAGATTGTGGTAGAGGCAATTCCAATCCCCATCACAGGTGGAGCTGAGCTATTTCCTCCTTATGTTACTCCATTTCCCATGACTATAACAAAATACCGGAGACAGGGTTATTTCCCCAAAAAAAGATGGTAGGGGGTGCTGGGGATTGAACCCAGGGGTGTCCTATCACTTAGCTTCATCCTCAGCCATCTTTATTATTGATTGATTGATTGTAGTACTAGGTATTGACCCTAAGGACATTTTACTCTCAGCCATTCTTTAAATTTTTTGTTTTTCTTTGTTGTTTTTTGTTTTGTTTTGTTTTAATAGGGTCTCTTAAGCCAGCGCGATCCTCCTGTCTCCGCCTCCCAAGTGAGGGGATTACAAGCGTGAGCCACCACGCCCGGACTAAGTTTTT
This sequence comes from Muscardinus avellanarius, assembly GCF_963383645.1. Classification (NCBI taxonomy): domain Eukaryota; kingdom Metazoa; phylum Chordata; class Mammalia; order Rodentia; family Gliridae; genus Muscardinus; species Muscardinus avellanarius. Next base: position 17,796,739 of record NC_137802.1, on the reverse strand, counting down.
TGTTTTGAAACAGAGTCTCATTGGGTTGTTGAGAATCTCACTCCATTGCGGAGGCTCTCCTCAAACCTGCAATCTTTCTGTCTCAGCCTCTCAAGTACTGGGATTGCAGGTGTGTACCATCACGCCCAGATTTATATTTTTATTTTTGAAACAGGGTCTTGCTAAACTGCCCAGGCTGGCCTCGATTTTGCAATCTCTGCCTCAGCCTCTTGAGTAGCTGGGATCATAGGTGTGCACTACAGTGCCCAGTAAAACAAAAACCAAAACCCCCAAAACACAAAAACCAGAGTTTTTGTTTATTTAGCTCACTGGGAGGCTGAAAGTCGAAACATCATGGTGCCAACTCTAGGGAAGGTGCCCTTGACCAAATCACATCATAGCAGATGGCCTCAGAGTGGAGGAGCCTGAGGTCACGTGATCAGACAGGAAGTCGGAAAAGGGAGGGGCCAATAATGATCTCCCTACTAGAGCCTACTCTGTGTGTGTGTGTGTGTGTGTGTGTGTGTGTGTGTGTGTGTGTGTGTGTTACTAGGGATTTAACTCATGGGTGTTTACCTCTGAGCTACACCCCCAAGTCTATTTTGAAACAGGGTCTCACTAAGTTGCAGAGGGCCTCACAAGGTTTCTGAGGCTGGCTTCGAACCTGCAATCCTCCTGTCTCAGCCTCCCAAGTACTGGCATTACAGGCGTGCGCCACCATGGCTGGCCCCATTTCTTAAAGGTTCTACCACCTCTTAACATCACTACCCTGAGGACCAAGCCTCCACCAAAGGAACCTTTGTAGGACACACTCAAGTCATATCCAAATCAGAGCAGTCATTCCTTGGTTTGCCATGAAGCCAGTGTGCACTAATTCTACCTCTTGAGAACACCACTGTTTCCTTCCTTCTTAGCAGAGAGATTTGTGCATGAGCAATTATGGACAATTATGGACAGTTCTGGGAAGTAGCACAAGTCATCGGGAGGTGTACGTCAGTAAGGAAACGTGGTTGGTATCACTTCCTTATGAGTATCAGGATCTCACCAGGGTACTCATCTTGTGGCCAGCCCTGGTCTGCCTCTTTCCTAAGCATTCGCCTTACAGTTCCCAAGCAGCATGCCTTAGTTCTCAGGCAGAGGCGGGACTCAAGGTATCTGACCAACACTGGCCATTTACTCACCTGACTGAGCCTGGCACCTGTGTCATGTCTGTGTCTGAATGTCCTCTATAAAATGGGAATCTAGCCGGGTGTAGTGGTGCACACTTATAATCCCAGCATTGGGGAGCCTGAGACAGGAGGATCACAGTTCATGGACAGCTTCAGCTACTAAGTGAGGCCCTTTGCAACTCAGTGAGACCCTGTTTCAAAATAAAGAATAAAACGTAGGGCTGAGGGTGTAGCTCAGAGGTAGAATGCCCCTGGGTTCCATCCCCAGTACCAAAAATAAAGGCGGGGGGGGGGGTGTCTGAGCCTGATGTGGTGGCACACACTTGTAATCCCAGTACTTGAGACACTGAGACAGGAGCATCGTAGGTAAAAGGTTTTGGCGAGTCCCCTTGGCGCATAGAGACACGCGGAGATCCATAGTAGATATTATGTATGGATGCCTTTATTTGTGGGAGATCGGCCTCCAGCCCCCGCGTGGCCGCGGAGGCTGGGGGGGGGGGCTCCCTCCCCTCTCGGGCTCCTCTCTGAACTCTGCACTCTCCTCTTCCTGACCGGGAGGCGTGGTCCCCTCCCTGAATCACAGAGCTCCACCTCCTAGCTTCCAACCCCGCCCCCTGTGGGGCAGGTGCGACTCTAACCTTTCAGTAGGTTCTCAGCCAGCCTCAGTTACTTAGTGAGACCCTGTTTCAAAATAAAGAATAAAGCTGGGCATGGTGCCGCATGATTGTAATCCCAGCATTTGGGAGGCTGAGACAGGAGGTACCTAAAAAAAAAAAAAAAAAAGAACCAAAAATAGGGCTGGGGGTGTAGTTCGGAGGTAGAATGCCTCTGAGTTCAAATCTTCAGTGTACTAGTATTGAGAAGAGGTTTTAAAATGTATTAATGTATCAGTATTGGGAAAGATTTCCAATTTTAAAATATATCTTCTTTACTAAGAAAGCCAGGGTTAGCTAACAGAAAGAAGAGACTTGTAATTTCCATTTGTAAAGGAAGGAAGGCTGGAGCCAGGAGAAAATGTGTCTTTGCATTCCTAAGAACAACTTCACACATTCTAGGGAATAAGACAAAAGGCAAAAGCCTGTGTCTAGAGACAGAGATGCCTCCCCCTCCGGCCATAAATCTGGCTGAGATAACAGAAGCAGAGCCAGGGCGGGAGGTAAGGGGTAACATTATCTCCAAAATCAAAGGGACCTGCTGGACATAGACAGGATAAGAACTCAGCATACTGGAGTTCGTTGGCATTTTCATTCTAATTGCCCCCCTGTGCCCCTCTGCGGCACAGGGCTGTAACTATCTCTATATTTCTATCTTTTTAATAAACTTCTTTAAATCTTCAGCAGCTGTCCAAGCGATGAATACTTATTCTAAGCTTAGGACAAGAATCCACGGTTTTTCTGTTTGTCTGTCTGTGTGGTAGTGGTGGGGGGGATTATTTCTCCACATACACACACACCACGCACATTTCACCCCCCGCAACACACACACACACACACACACACACACACACACACACACACATTAAAATTAAATGATGATCTGACCCATGGGGGGGGGGAAATCACCAAAACCCATAAAAATCACGCTGAGCTACTTAGTAAAAAATAAAACAGCACACAATAGGTTTCATGTAAGATACAAACGTTTTTGTATATTCTAGCCCCACAGGAAATCCCCAGTCAGCCACCAGCTACCTATTCGGCAATGAATAAAGTCAGAAACATAAAGATCGTTTCCACTCCTGGCTACGCTGAGCCTGAAGGTGACTATGACGATGTTGAAATCCCTGAAGACCATCATTCTAAAGTGACCATTTCTTCTTTTTGGCAAGCAGAAGCAGCTTCAAACAGCTCATTTTAAAACACTCAGACATGATTGAACTTGACTAATTGCCCAGGTCCTGAAAGCCAGCCAGCCGGAATCTTGTGAAGCTTGAGGAGATAAGGACTTCCTGCCCTTTAAAGGAAGAGCCTCTGCAGGCCAAGACGGCAGCCGGAGGAGAGACGCCGCTCCAGCCGGTGCTTCACCCAGGACTCCCATCAGTGGATCACTGGCTCCACACGCACGCCTGGGAGAAACATCGCTGTTTCGTTCCCTCATTGCAGTGGTTCTAAAGGATCTTATGTCTTGGTGTTTGATTGTGCAGAGCCCTTGCCCAGCATATGGGTCTCCCTCCTGCCTGCATCAAGAGGCTGAGGGCGGTAGTTACAGCCCAGCACCCTGGAACTCAGTCACCACTATTTCAGACGGGGAGTGCTTTGCGTTCTCGTGAACCCTCCCCACCTACACACGCCCGAAACTCCCCCACCCCGTGCCTTTATATGACTTTATATGATGTAGGCCAAAATGACCAGACAGAATCAAGTCCTTTTTTTTTTTTTTTTTGGAAGTACTGGAAATTGAACCCTAGGAATTGGGCATTCTACCTCCAACTATACCCCCAGTCTTTCTTTATTTTGAAACAGGGTCTTGCTAGGTTGTTAAAGGGTCGTACTATGTTGACAAGGCTGTCCTCGAACCTGTGATCCTCCTGTCTCAGTCTCCTGAGGACTGGGATTACAGGCGTACGCCACCATGCCCAGCTGAGAATCAAGTTCTTACTTAGGTTTTTCCCTGTGCTTATAGGAGGTGGCACCATAACAGTTAACTAAGAAGTTACCTTCGGGCTCACAGCCTGAGGTGCCATTTTGTAATATGTGTGCAGAGAGTACCGGAGGAAAAGTAGGATGCCCAGGATAAATCATGAGACAATCTTCTTTCTTCTCATTTTTTAGGTACTGGGGATGAACCCAGGGGCATTCTACCTCCGAGGTACACCCCCAGTCCTATTATTTTATTCTTCTTTTTTTTTTTTTTTTTTTTTTTTTGGTGGTACTGGGGATGGAATCCTTCTACCCCCAGGCTACACTCCCAGACCTGTTTTATATTTTATTTGGAAACAGGGTCTCTTAAGCCAGCAAGGCTGGCTTCGAACCTTTGCGATTCTCCAGTTTCCAATAACTGGTTCCTCGTGCCCATCTAATACATTTTTACTAACTTTCTATCCATGATTCTTAAGTAATTTTTTTCTTTCTTTCATTTTTTGGGTACCATTGATCCAGAGATCTGCTACCTCTGAGATACACCCTCCAACACCCCCCCCCCCGGCGCTTTTTTTTTTTTTTTTTTTTTTGGCAAGAGGATCTCAATAAGTGACTAAGGACGGTCTCATTAAATTGCTGAGGCTAGTCTTGAGCCTCCTATCCTCCTGTCTCAGCCTCACAAGTACTGGGATTACAGCATGCACCACCAAACCCAGCCCTTTTAGGTAGTTTTTTTTTCTTTTTTTCAGTACTGAGGATTGAACCCAGGGGCATTCTACCTCCAGCCCTATTTTTTATTCTGTACTTTGAACCAGGGTCTCACTAAATTGCAAAGGACCTCACTAAGTAGCTGAGGCTGGCCACAAACCTATGATCCTCCTGTCTCAGTCTCCCAAGTACTGGGATTACAAATGTGTGCCACTATGCTCAGCTTTTTAGGTAATTCCTAAGAAGATTGAGCTTGTTCTATTGTTTTCATGTTCTCCTAAGACCTTTCCAGAAAGTATGCACATCAAAACCCTTCTAGCCTCTATCACCCAGGTCCAAAGCCACTGCCACATTTTTGGGTATTTGTTGTTAACAGCAGCACCTCATCTCTCAAAACCAATTTCTGGTTAGTACATTTGGGCTACTGTAACAAAATACTTTAGAAGGGGTGTGTTAGAATTCTGTCACTGTAGCTGGGCGTGGTGGCGCACGCTTGTAACCCCCGCGCTTGGGAGGCTGAGACAGCAGGTTCGAAGTCAGCCTCGGCTACTTAGTGAGGCTCTCAGCAACTTAATGAGACCCTGTTTCCAAATAAAAATAATAAAATAGGTCTGGGAGTATAGCATGGAGGTAGAAAGCCCCTGGGTTCCACCCCCAGTACCACCAAAAAAATAAAATTCTGTCACTGTAACAAAATACCTGAGGTACTCAATTTATAAAAAGAAAATAATTATCTTGGTTCACAGTTTGGAGGCTTCAGTCCTCTGAGGCCGCACATCATGGCTGGAGCTCCCAGTGGAGCAAAGCCTGGGGGGGTCAGGGAGCAAAGAGAAAGGGGAGGAGACAGGGACCCATAATCCAGCAACTTGGTGAGGCCCTGATTTCAAATAAAAAAATAAAATTGGCTTGAGGGGGTGTAGCTCAGAGGCAGAATTTCCCAGGTTCAATTCCCACTAACACACACACACACACACACACACACACACACACACACACACACACCACCTTCTAACCAGGCATGGTGCACATGTTTGTAATCCCAGTACTTGGGAGGCTGAGACAAGAGGATCACATGTTTGAAGCCAGCCTCAGGTATATAGTGAGGCTCTCGGAAGCTTAGTGAGACCCTTTTTCCAAATAAAAACTAAAAAGGGCTGTGGATGTAGCTCAGAGGTAGAATGTTCCCTGGGTTTGTAAGAAAAAAAAAGTGAAAGCTAGACATGGTAGTGCATGCTTGTAATCCCAGTACTTGGGAGACTGAAATAGCTACTTAAGTGAGGCCCTACACAATTTAGTGAGACCTTGTTTCAAAATAAAGAATACAGCCAGGCGTGGTGGCTCACACTTGTAATCCCAGCATTCAGGTGGCTAAAACAGGAGAATCATGGTTTGCAGCCAGCCTCAGCTACTTAGTGAGGCCCTTTGCAACTCAGTGAGACACCGTTTCAAAATAAAGAATAAAAAAATAGGGGTAGGGATGTAGCTCAGAGGTAGAATGTCCCTGGATTCAATCCCCAGCACCACAAAAATAAATAAATAAATAGGAATGAGGGCATAAATCAATAAATTGAAGGTAGAATGCCCATGGGTTCAATCCCCAGTAGAAAGAAAGAAAGAAAGAAAGAAAGAAAGAAAGAAAGAAAGAAATCTTTTCTATCAAAGTTAAAAGGTCATATAAAACCTGACATTTCTCCCATCCAAGTACTAACCAGGCCCAACCCTGCTTAGCTTCTGAGATCAGACGAGATTGGGCACATTCAGGGTGCCATGGCCGTAAATAGGTTATCCATTTCTAACAGTAGCTTTTGTAACTTTTTGTACATGTGTCTATAAGCTTCACTCTCAAAAGGATAGATTTCCTATTTCTCCTTTGTTCTAAAGAAAAAACTTGCCCAGTGGGAAATTAGCCAACCAGATCAGATCATAAGGTTTCATCTCAACCAATGGGGGGTGGCACAGTGGGCTGTGTAACAGTTTGGGATGTCCCAGTGGGTTTTTGTTCTTAGCTAGTTTAGAACAGCTAGCCAGAACTGCACTGCTGCAAGCTTAAGCAGAGTTTTGTTATTACAAGGTAGAAAGAAGGGACAGAACAATCAAAGCTCTATGTCAGAGGGATGCAGTGGAGTACCTTGAAAGTAAGACACTGAAGTTGTTAAACCCTTCTACCTCCGGGCTACACTCCCAGACCTATTTTTATTATTGTTTTTTTTATTTGGAAACAGGGTCTCTTAAGCCAGCAAGGCTGGCTTCGAACCTGAGCGATCCTGCTGTCTCTGCCTCCCAAGTGCGGGGATTACAAGCATGTGCCACCACGCCCGGCAAAGTATATGAACACATAACATTTTTAACCCCAGTCAGAGTGGCAAGCATAAAGAAATCAAATAACAAATGCTGGCGAGGATATGGGGAAAGAGGAACTCTTTTACACTGTTGGTGGGAATGCAAACTAGTTCAACCACTATGGAGATCTGTGTGGAGATTCATAAGAAAGGTGGGAATAGATCCACCATATGATCCAGCTATACCACTCCTGGGTATCTTTCCAAAGGGGTTGAATTCAGAGAAATACAGCAACATATGCATACCTATGTTCATAGCAGCACAATTCGTAATAGCCAAAATATGGAATCAACCCAGATCTCCATCAACAGATGAATGGATAGCAAAACTGTGGGAAATACACACAATGGAATTCTATTCAGCCATAAAGAAGAACAAAATTATATCATTTGCAAGAAGATGGAAAGCCCTGGAGAACATCATGTTAAGTGAGACCAGCCAAGCACAGAAGGAGAAGGTACATATGTTTCCTCTAATATGCCCAAACTAGGAAACACAGAGGATACCAGTGGGACTCCAGATAATGGAGGGGAAATATCAGCAAAGTTTGAATGGAAAGATAGGAGAGGAGGAAGGCTGATCTTGATTAATGAGGGTCTACATCTGAATATGTGTAAAATTATGAATATGGCATGGTTAACCTGGACAACCATTGGTGGGAGGGGGGAAGGGAAAACAGGGGCAGAGGGGAGAGGGCACCAAATATAGTTTAAATGTATACCATTTGTGTTCAATAAAAAATTTGTTTTAAAAAAATAAATAAATAAAAAATAAAAAAATAAAAATTAGTCACTCCTTCCTTCCATCCTACTTAGCCAAAAATCCTCTTTTCTCATCAAACGCAGGTGCAGGCCATCAGTTATCTCTGCTGTGTAAGCCTTTTCTGTTAGCCTTCTTTGATTATCCTCAGAGGGACAGACAGGTCTGACTTCACTGATCAAAATGTGTTACTTGGTTAGCAAGGTCAGGGGCTGCATGGTAGAAGCCAACTTTGTTTTTGTTTTATTTTTATTCTTAAAGCATATATTGTCCACCTGTGTCCTTTGTGAACTTTCAGCTTCTTCTTATCTTTATCTGAACTTGTTGAGAACTTGTTTTATAATAAAGAAAAAAAGACATAGGAATATGTTTTTTCAAAATATAGAGGTTTGGGACTATAACTATTTTGTCTTATTAATAGTGAATGTTGGGTTAATAATAGATTTCTTTTTCATCTTTTAACTTTAGTGTAAACTGTTGTGATGCCGGAGCCAGCTGGCCAAAGTATGGGTTCCAAAGAGAGGAGTGAGGATTAAAGAATTCGAGCATGGGAGAGCCACCAGTCACTACTAGCACCAAGTTTATTCTCTCGTGGCCCTTTTATACAGTTTCTAGCTTTGGGAACAGGAACGCAAGAAAGGCAAGTACAACGTACATACATCATGGGCAAGTCAACCAATACCCTGGTACAACATAAATCTAATCTTATCTAGCAGACAGAAAAATTAGCATCAATCATTCCAAGAGGGTCTTATTTACTTAGACTCCATGACTCCAAACCTTGTTGGCCCTGGGTGAAGGACAGTCAGAAGTGCACTTTTGAGTAAGGGTGAGACAAGATAAGGTAAAAACCTTCATGGCTCCTCACATTGTGAGAGTCTCATAATTCTTTTTATGGGTAGAGATCTGTGTTTTAACATTCAGTGTTCAGCTGGGCTAGCAAACCAACTTTTAGCTGACCAAGGTCAACCTTGGCTGCAGCTCTTGACTGACAGCTTAGAGACAGAAAAAAGGATTTTATTGTTTTGCTTAAGTATGAAAGTTTGTTCTTATTAGCAATTAATACTTCCCTTATTATTAATGAAGAGTGCATGCTATTAATCCCAGTACTTGGGAGGATGAGACAGAAGGATCGCAGGCTCAAAAACATCCTCAGAAAATAGTGAGACTCTCATCAATCTAGAAAGACCCTGTTTCAAAATAAAAATAAAATAGGATCCAGGCATGGTGGCACATGTTTGTAATCTCAGTATTTGGGAGGCTGAGACAAGAAGATAGCAGGTTTGTGGCTAGATCTCAGCTACTTAGTGAGTCCCTCCACAACTTAGTGAGACACTGTTTCAAAATTAAAAATAGGGCCAGGAGTGGTGGTGCACACTTGTAAACCCCGCACTTGGGAGGCGGAGACAGGAGGATCGCGCAGGTACGAAGGCAGCCACGCTGGCTTAAGAGACCCTGTTTCCAAATAAAAATATAAAATAGGTCTGGGAGTATAGCCCGGAAGTAGAAGGGCTTCCAGAAACCCCAGTACCACCAAAAAAAAAAAAAAAAAAAAATTAAAAATAGGGCTGGGGGTGTAGCTTGGAGGTAGAATGCCCCAGGTTCAATCCCCAGTACTGCAAATAATAATAACAACAGCAATAACGACAACAACAAAAATAAAATAAAATAAGGCTGGGGTGTAGCTCAGAGGTAGAAAACCTCAGGTTTCAATCCCCAGTGCCACAAAAATAAAATAAAATTAATTAATTAAATATTCTACAATAAAAAATTCTTTTTTTTTATTTTTGGTCATACTGGGGGTGGAACTCAGAGGCTTTCTACTTCTGGGCTATACTCCCAAACCTATTTTATATTTGATTTGGAAACAGGGTCTCACTAAATTGCTGAGAGCCTCACTAAGTAGAGGCTGGCTTTGAACCTGTGCGATCCTTCTGTCTCAGCATCCCAAGCACGGAGATTACAAGCGTGCGCCACCATGCCCGGCGTACAATAAACAATTTAAAATTACTTAAAAATATACTCTTATAAGCTGCTAGTGGTGGCACACACTTGTAATCCCAGTGCTTGGGAGGCTACAAGAGGATTGCAGGTTCACAGCCGGCCTCAGCTACTTAGTGAGACCCTGTTTCAAAATAAAGAATAAAAATAGAGCTGAGAGTGGAGTTCAGAGGTAGAATGCCTCTGAATTCAATCCTCAGTAAAACACACACACACACACACACACACACACACACACACGAATGTAGTTTTATTTTATTTTTTATTTACTTATTTGCAGTACTGGGGATTGAAGTAAGGGGCACTATACCACTGAACTATACCCCTAACCCTTTTCATTTTTATTTTGAGACAGGGTCCCACTAAGTTACCCAGGCTGGCCTTGAACTTGTGACCCTCCTGCCTCAGCCTCTCGAGTTGCTGGGATTGCAAGCATACCACCTAGAAGAACATGGTTTTAACAAAAATTGTAGAGTAGTATTTAAGAATAATAATATTCCAGTGGGATGTGGTGGCACACTCCTGTAATCCTCGTACTTGGGAAGCTGAGACAAGAGAACTGCAGGTTCACAGCCAGCCTCAACAACCTTGTGAGACCCTCCACAACTCAGTGAGACCCTGTTTTCAAATAAAAAATAAAATAGCACTGAAGGTATAGCTCAGAGGTAGAATGTTCCTGGGTTCTATCTCTAATACCACAGAGAGAGAGAGAGAATAATGAAATTCCCCTAATGTGTAAAAAATACATTTATTTGCATAACTTGTATTCTTCGACCTCCCATGAGCCACCAAACAAAAATAAAATTTCCGATACTCTTGATGTTAACCCTCAAAAAGCTACTTCCTCTGAGTACATTAAAAATAAACATAAAGGCTGGGGTGCATCTGTGTGCGACTACATCCAGCAAGAGTATATAACTTTTTAAAAAGAAGTTAGCTTTAAGCCAGTGTGGTGGCACACACTTGTAATCCCAGCATTAGGGAGGCTGAGACAGGAGGATCACGGTTCATGGACAGCCTCTGCTACTTAGTGAGGCCCTTTGCAACTCAGTGAGACCCTGTTTCAAAATAAAGAATAAAAAATGGGACAGGGGGTGTAGCTTGGAGGTTAAATGCCCCTGGGTTCCATCCCCAGACCTGCAAAAAAAAAAAAAAAAAAAAAAAGAAAGAAAAAAAGAAGAAAGAAAAAAAAATAGGGGCTGTGGGTGTAGCTCGGAGGTAGAATGCCCCTGGGTTCCATGCCCAGTACTGAAAAATAAAAAGAAGAAGAAGAAGAAGAAGAAGAAGAAGAAGAAGAAGAAGAAGAAGAAGAAGAAGAAGAAGAAGAAGAAGTTAGCTTAGCCACTTCAGAGAGCAATTTGGCAATACCTAGTAAAACTGAAATTGTGGATGCCTATGACCCAGCAATTCTACTTCAGGAACATACCCTAGAACAATTGATCTCAAACCATTCAGTACTAGGACCCCGTTACACTCTTAAAAGCGAGGTGCCATGGCTCACACTTGTAATGCCAGCTACTTGGGGGGGCTGAGGTGAAGGATTTGCAAGTTTAAAGCCAGCCTGGAGAATTTAATGAGACCTGGTCTCAAAATAAAAAATAGAGCCAAGCATGGTAGTGCACACCTATAATGCCAGTACTTAGAAGGCTGAGGCAGGAGGATTAAAGGCTTGGGGCCAGCCTCAGGAACTTAGCAAAACCCTGCTTCAAAATAAAAAATAAAAAATAAAAAGGTCTGGGAGTGTAGTTTGGAGGAAGACGACCCTGGGCTCAAGCCCCAGTACCAATAAATAAATGGGCCGGGGATGTAGCTCAGTGGTAGAGCGCCCCTGGTGGTTCAGTCTCCAGTAAACCCCCCCCCACACACACACACACAATGATGGCGGAGATGGTTCTGTGGTTCCTAAGCACAATGACTGAGTTTTCACATCATTCTGTGAGATGCATCCTCTTCAAACCTTGTTGCCCTGGTGGCTCATTACCTGTCTATCATGGGGAAAAAAAGAGTGAAAGAGAGAGATGGAGGACACCAACGAGATTTTGTTTATGTATAAGATATCTACTGATATTTACCTTATTAGAAATTAAAACTGATGACTTCTGGGAAGATGGCAACCGAGAAAAGCAGCATTTATGGGTCCTGCTAACACTCAATCCTTATTGCCACAAAATTAGCGCTTTTCATAGCCAGAAAACACTATCAGCAGAGAAATAAAAACTGTAAATACAAAGGACAGAGAAAAAAATAACTAGAAGAACAACCAGAGACCAGAAAAGAAACCTGCCTGCATTGCAGTGGCGGAGCCGCGCTGACACCATCTTGCCTCACAGCACCAGACTCCAGAGAGGAAAGGTAAACAAGGAGCTGAAGTGAGTATCTGCGGATCATTCGGGTGTAATTCAGCAGTTCTTTCAGCACAATGAACATCTAAAACTCCCAGTGGCCAAGCTCTTCACACCTTCCAGGGACTCAGAATGGAGCTCAAAACCAGAAAAGAAATATGCCAGCCTCACGGCCGAGGGCATGGCAGCGGCACCATATTGCCAGCAGCGGAGGCAAGTTCACCACGCCGGTGACAGCTCCAAATCAGCGCACTCAACAACCGTAAGTGAAATTGCGGCCCCTAGAGGAGAAATCCCAGCACTGCACCCCAGGGACTTGCGCAGCTTTGATAATCTCTCTGGGTCTGAGATTTTGCAGTCCAACCCAGTGAAGGAGTATCGGTGGCAGAGATACCACATCCTAGTCTCAGCTCCCCATGGGAAAACGCCCAGCCCGGCACCCCCACGGTATCACACAGTCTCAATTAACTCCCTGGGTCTGACACTTTGCGATACAACGCAGTAAAGAAGTAGTGGTGACTGAGATTACCACAGACTTGAGATCCAGAGCACCCTAAGTGAAGTTGTGGTGACCCAGGGAAGAACCCAGAGAAGTCACAAACTTCTGAAATCATGGGAAAGAGGAATAGCAATGGAGAAATGAATGCCCACAACACCACAATATCAGAACCTGATAACAAAGAAATTCAGAGATCTCCAGAAGATCAAATCAGGAATATAACTGTAGAAATAACACAGGAGCTTCGAAAAAATTTAGAGAGTGTCTAAAAGAAATAAAGGATGCAATCATTGAAGTAAAGGCATCAATTCAAACTATAAACAATCAATTAGACCACATGGAGAATAGAAATTAAAACTGAGAAAGTTTTAAAATATTTAGTTCAAGCCAGACATGGTGGCACATGCCTGTAATGCCAGCACTTGGGAGGCTAAGACAGGAGGAACAAGGGTTTGAGGAAAGTCTCAGCAACTGAGTAAGGCTCTCAGCCACCTAACGATACCCTGTTTCAAAATAGAAAGTAACAAAAGAGCTGGGGGTGTAGCTTAGAGGAAGAATGCCCCTGGGTTCAATTTCTAATACTACAAAAATAAATTAAAAAGAGGAGGATCACACAGGTTCGAAGCCAGCCTCAGCTACTTAGTGAGGCTCTCAGCAACTTAGTGAGACCCTGTTTCTAATAAAATATAAAATAGGTCTGGAAGTATAGCCTGGAGGTAGAAAGCCTCTGGGTTCCACCCCCAGTGCCACCAAAAAAAAAAAAAAGATTCTAGGGGTGCAGATTGGAAGTAAAATGTCCCATGGGCTCGATACCCAGTACCCAAATTAATTAATTGGTTAATTAATTAATTAACAATAAACTCATTACATGTTAACATAAGTAACATTTTTTTAAAGGAACTGTATACTTTTCCAAACCAAAACAACTAGAGAGCGAGCTGGGCGTGGTGGTGCACACTTGTAATCCCCGCACTTGTAAGGCTGAGACAGGAGGATCACACAGGTTTGAAGCCAGCCTCACTACTTAGTGAGGCTCTCAGCAACTTAGTGAGACTGAGACCCTGTTTCCAAATAAAGTATAAAATAGGTCTGGGAGTATAGCCCGGAGGTAGAAAGCCCCTGTGTTCCACCCCAGTACCACAAAAACAAACAAACAAAAAAAAAAAACTAGAGAGCAGAGTGTCACTGTGTGTTACTTTTTGCAAATCTCTTTCATGTCTGGTTTAATAGAAAACATCTTGATATTCATATTTGTTTCTACTGTCAACAATTATATTATTACATGTCTGCGGTTACAAGTATGTACCACCATACTTGACTTTTGTAATCTTTTTTAACACTAGTTTGCAGACATCTTTTCACAGATGTAAACTATTAGTTCACAGAGTAGGAATGGAGAAAGACCATGTGATTCTTGCATAACTAGGAGGTGCTTATTTTTCTGTTTTCTAAAAGGTACATTTAAGGTGTCTTGAGATGAGCATGGTTGTGCTTGCCTATAATCCCATTACTTGGGAGGCTGAGACAGGGTGATTGTGGATTTGAAGCCAGCCTCAGGAATTTAGCAAGGCTCTCAGCAACTTACCAAGACCCTGTTTCCAAATAACAAACTCTGGGTTCCATCCCAACACAACACACACACACACACACACACACACACACACACACACACACACTCACAACAGTTTAGAACCATGAGTTGTTCACCACTGCCTCCTAGTGGCACATTAAGTCAACATATCACTGGCAAAATGGCCTTTGCTAAGAAAAAAGGCTTGGGGTACTTATTGCTAAGTGGTAGAGTGTTTGCTCAGCCCTGGGTTAGATCCATAGCATTGGGGGTGGGAGAGGCTCTCATTATTCACCCATATTTTGTTTGGGAATATTTTGTAATTGGAACAAAAATTTAAATTAAGCCATTTACTTTCTAGAAATTAAATCACCAATATAGACCTCTTTCTTAGCCCTGTAGTAAGCATGTACATTAGAAGATTTTCTTAAAATAATTTAGGTAAAATTGTTAATATTTCACAAACCAAAGAGCAAAACCAATGGTTAAAACAAGTTATTAGATTACTTTCTTCATTTAAGGATATTTTGAACTCGGGTGTGGTGGCACACACTTGTAATCCCAGTACTTGGGAGGCTGACACAGGAGGATCGCAGGTTCAAGAGCAGCCTCAGCAACTTAGTGAGGCCCTCTGGAGCTTACAGAGGCTCTATTTCAAAATAAAGAAGAAGGCAGACGTGGTGGTGCACATTTGTCATCCCAGTGCCTGGGAGACGGAGACAGAAGGATTGAAGGTTCAAGGACAGCCTTAACTACTTAGTGAGGCCCTCCACAACTTAGTGAGACCCCTTTTCAAAATAAATAATAAAATAGGGCTGGGGTATAGTGTGGAGGTAGAATACCTCTGGGTTTGATCTCCAGTATCGCAGAAAAAAAAGAAAGAAAGGAAGAAGGAAGGAAGGAAGGAAGGGAGGGAGGAAGGAAAGAAGGAAGGAGAAGGGAAGGGAAAGGAAAGGAAAGGAAGAAAGAAAGGGAAGGAAGGAAGGAAGTGCCGGGGTCCAGCCCTAGCAAGAGTCGAGGTTCATGTGTTGGTGAGAGAAGAGTCGAGGTCGTGAGAGAGAAGACACTGTCACACAAGACCAGACGGCAGTTTCTCGAACTTTATTCTGATGGAAGCGTCTCCAGCTTCTCTCTTACTTCTTAATTCTTTCTTATTCTTACTTGCTCCTTTCTTGCAGGATTTGTTACAATCTTTATAGTCATGCAAACAGGAACTTCAAGGACAGAAAAAGCCTTCAGGGCAGGGTGTCAGATATTTAAATAATCATAGAAAGTAAGCTTTGTCTCATCACAAGGCCAGCTTGAACTTAATCTTATATATTGGCCCAAACTAAAGTCAGTTTGAACTTAATCATTGGCCCAAACTTTATCTTTGGGAAAAAATAATCTTTGCTGCCTGAGTCTCTCACAAGCCGCTGCCCATCAATTTTAGTTATAATGCTTATACATAAAATTTCAATTATAGGCCGGGCATGGTGGCGCACGCTTGTAATCCCCGCGCTTGGGAGGCAGAGACAGGAGGATCGCGCAGGTTCGAAGCCAGCCGCGCGCGCTGGTTTAGGAGACCCTGTTTCCAAAATGAAAATGTAAAAAATAGGTCTGGGAGTGTAGCCTGGAGGTAGAAGGGCTTCCAGGAACCCCAGTACCACCAAAAAAAAAAAAAAAAATTTCAATTATACATATTAATCCAAAAATTTTTTTTTGGTGGTACTGGGGTTCCTGGAAGCCCTTCTACCTCTGGGCTACACTCCCAGACCTATTTTTAAACTTTTTTTTTTTTTTTTTTTTTTTTTTTGGTGGTACTGGGGTTCCTGGAAGCCCTTCTACCTCCGGGCTACACTCCCAGACCTATTTTTTTTACATTTTCATTTTTGGAAACAGGGTCTCCTAAGCCAGCACGCGCGGCTGGCTTCGAACCTGCGTGATCCTCCTGTCTCTGCCTCCCAAGCGCGGGGATTACAAGCGTGCGCCACCACGCCCGGCTATTTTTAAACTTTTTTGTGTGGAAACAGGGTCTCCTAAGCCAGCGTGCGCGGCTGGCTTCGAACCTGCGCGATCCTCCTGTCTCTGCCTCCCAAGCGCGGGGATTACAAGCGTGCGCCACCACACCCGGCTCCTAAAATAATTTTTTAAAGAAGAAAATGCTAGACATACTTCATGGGGGATTTACGCTCTTGTGAGTCCCCTGACCAAGCTTTCTCAAGGTCTGCATGAGATGCTATAGGAAGGAAGGAAGGAAGGAAGGAAGGAAGGAAGGAAGGAAGGAAGGAAGGAAGGGGAAAAAAGAATAAAGGAAGGAAGGAAAGAAAAGGGCTGAGGGTGTAGCTCAGAGATAGAATGCTCCTGAGTTCCATCCCCAGTACCAAAAAAGATGTTTTTATTTCTTTCCTCTTTTTGGTTTTGTTTGGTCTCTGATTTATATGGTGAGAGACTTTTTCCCCCTTGCAGTACTGGGGATGGTACTCAGGGTCATTCTAACTCCGAGATACACCCCCAGCCCTGTTTTTATTCTTTGTTTGGAAGCAGGGTCTCACTCTGTTGCAGAGGGCCTCATTAGGTAGCTGAGGCTGTGTGCCAACTGCAGTCCTCCTGTCTGTCTCCCAAGCACTGGGATTACAAGTATGTGCCACCATACCCAGCTCAAGAGACGTTTTTTGAAACTACATGCAGAAAAATAGCAGTATTTCTGTGGATAGTAACGACTCAAATATTTGCTCCTTAACAAAGAAAAAAAAATCCATGACTTTTTTCACTCCATTGTTGCTCCCTTTTGTTTCCTCAATGCCTAGAACCTAAGAATATTATGGAAGAAGGGAAGGGGGGAGAAAGGGAGAGAAGAGGCTATCTTTATTCCAGTATGTGTTTTGGGCCCCTTTGTCAAAAATCAATTCTTAATTGTAAAAAATCAATTTGGGGCCATAAGTGTGTGATTTGTTTCTGAGTCGTCTATTCTGCTCCATTGGTCTTTATGTTTTTGTGCCAACAACATGCTGTTTTTATTACTACGGTTTTGTAGTATAGTCAGGTATTGTAATACCTCCTGCATGGTTCTTGTTGCTGAGAACTACTTTGGCTATTCTGGGTTTGTTGTTGTTCCAAATGAATTTATGGACCGATTTTTCTATGTCTGTGAAGAATGTCGTTGGTAATTTAATGGGGGTATTGTGTTGAATCTGTAGATCACTTTTGGAAATATGACCATTTTAATGAAATTTATTCTGCCCTTCCAAGAACAGAGGAAATCTATTTCCTAAGGTCTTCTTTGATTTCTTTTCTTAGTGTTTATAATTTTCTTTGTAGAGGTCTTTTACCCCCTTGGTTAATTTTATTCCTAAGTATTTTATTTTTTGTGGGATACCCTGATTGGAAGTGTTTTCTGGATTTCTTTTTCAGTGGATTTATGGTTGGCATACAGGAAAGCTTCTGATTTTTTAAGATGGATTTTGCTGAATTTGTTAATCAGTTCTATAAGCTTTTTGGTTGAGTTTGTTTGGTCTTCTAAATATAGTATTGTATCACCTGCAAATAGAGATAGTTTTAGTTCTTCTCCTATTTGTTCTCCTTTGATTTCCTTCTCTTACCTTATTTCTCTGGCTAGAGTCTCAAATTATATATTGAAAAAAAGTGGTGATAATGGACACCCTTGTCTTGTTCTTGTTTTTAGGGGGAATTCTTGCAGTTTTTCTCCGCTTAATATGATGTTGGCTGTGGGCCTATTGTATATTGCCTTTATGATATTGAGATATGTTCCTTCTATTCTGATTCTCTGCAGTGCTTTTAGCATAAATGAGTGTTAGATTTTTTTCAAATGCTTTTTCAGCATCTATTGAAATGATCTTGTGATTTTTGTCTTTGGTTCTGTTTATGTGATGAATTACATGGATTGTTTTTTGTATGTAGAACCAGCCTTGTATCCCTGGGATGAACCCTTCTTTGTCATGATGTATGAATCCCTCGATGTGGTTTTGAATGCATGTTTCTAGCATTTTGTTTAGCAGTTTTGCATCTAAGTTCATCAACAATATAGGCCTATAGTTTTCTTGAGCTGTCTCTATTTGGTTTTGCTATTAATGTGATGTTGGCTTTGTAGAATGTATTTGGAGAGTCCCATTTCTTTCTATTTCACTGAATAGATTGAGGAGTACTGGGATTAGCTCTTCTATAAAGGTTTTATAGAATTCACTTGGGAAACCATCTGGTCCTGGGCTTTTGTTTGATGATAGGATTTTTATTGCTATTTCAATCTCTCTGATTGCTGTTGGTAAGTTTAAATTTTCTATATCTTCTTAATTCAATTTAGGAAGGTTGTATGTGTCTAGAAAATTGTCAATTTCTTCTACATTTTCCATTTCACTGAAGTATAGTTTTTCAAAGTAGTTTCTGATAATCCTCTGAATTTCTATGCTGTTGGTGGTAATATCTAATTTTTCATCTCTTATTTTAATAATTTGGATTACTTCTCTCTCTTTTTTGTTAAATTGGCTAATGGTTTATCCATCTTGTTTATTTATTATTTATTTTTGAGAAACCAGCTTTTGGTTTATTTATTTTCTTTCTTTTTTCTTTACTTTTTTTGGTACTAAGGTTGGAACCCAGTTTTTTGTATTTTTTAATTAATTAATTAATTAATTTAGCAGTACTAGGGATGGAACCCACGAGCATTCTACCGCTGAGCTACAACAACCCCAGCCCTATTTTTTTATTCTTTATTTTGAAACAGGGTATCACCAAGTTGCAAAGGGCCTCACTAAGTAGCTGAGGCTATCCGTGAACTGCGATCCTCCTCTCAGCCTCCCAAATGCTGGGATTACAAGCGTGCGCCACGACACCCGGCTTTTGTATTTTATTTTGAAACAGGGTCTCACTAAGTTGCTGAGAGCCTCACTAAGTATCTGAGGCTGGCTTCAAACCTGCACCATCCTCCTGTCTCAGCGTCCCAAGTGCTGGGATTACAGGCATGCACTACCGAGTCTGATGGTTTTGTTGAATAATTCTTTTATTCTCTAATTCATTGATTTCTGCTATGATTTTAATAATTTCCTGCCTTCTACTGGCTTTGGGATTAGACTGTTCCTGTTTTTCAAGGGCTTTGAGATATGTAATTAGGTTATTTATTTGGTGATTTTCTGTTCTTCTTATGTGAGCACTCAGTGCTATGAATTTTCCTCTTAATACTGCCTCCAGTTTTGATATGTTGTATCTCTAGTTTCATTTTTTTCTAGGAATTTCTTAATTTCACCCCTTACTTACTAATTACCCATTCCTCATTCAGCAGTGTGGTGTTGTCTCCACAAGTTATGTGGTTACTCTGGGTCTTCTTATAGTTGATTTCTAATTTCATTCCATTGTGATCTGAAAAGATGCAGGGGATTATGTCACATTTTAAAAAATTTGCTAGTGCTCACTTTGTAGCCCAGGATGTGGTCTATTTTGGAGAAGGTTCCATGAGCAGCTGAGAAAATGTGAACTCTGCTGTAGTTGGGTGAAATATTCTATATGTGTCTAATCAGTGCATTTGGTTTATGATGGTTTCTTTTTTAGGTCTGAGGCATTTTTACTGACCTTTTGTCTAGAAGATTGGTTTATCAATGTGAGAGGAGTATGAAAGTCCTTCAGTATTATTGTATTGGGATCTATGTGTGACTTAATGTCACAGAGTTTATTTTATGAAAGTGGCTGCATCTATGTTTGGGGTATAAATGTTAACTATCGTGATTTCCTCTTGCTGGATTTTTCTTTTTACCAGTAAAAATATGATCTGCTTTGTCTCTTCTTTTTTGTGTGTGTGTGTGTGTGTGGTACTGGGGTTCCTGGAAGCCCTTCTACCTCCGGGTTATACTCCCAGACCTATTTTATACTTTTTTATTTTTGGAAACAGGTTCTCTTAAGCCAGCGGGGCTGGTTTCGAACATGCGCGATCCTCCTGTCTCCGCCTCCCAAGTGCGAGAATTACAAGCATGCGCCACCACGCCCGGCCTGCTTTGTCTCTTCTGATAAGCTTGGACTTGAAGTCTAATTTGTCTGATATCATAGTTGCTACTCCTGCTTGTCTTCGAATTCCATTGGCATGGATTACCTTGCTCCAGCCCTTCACCTTTAGTTTGTGACTATCTTTACTTGTAAGGTGTGTTTCTTACAGGCACCATGTAGATGGATTCTGGTTTTTTATTTGTTTTGCCACGTTATGTCTTTTCATTGGGGAGTTGAGGCCATTCATGTTCAGTGTGATTTTTGAGAGATGATTTATAATTCCTAACATTTTGAGTTTTAACTTCAGGTTTCTTAGATTTGTATCTCTGTTGTTTTTGATAGCTTTCTCTCACTCTGTAGGTGTCAGCTGGTATATACAAGGGCAAGTTGTGTTGTGTTCAGTGGTGAAGGTTGAGTGAGGAGGAAGGTGATGAAGCGGTAAGTGTAAGAGCAGGGCCAACTAGCAGAGAGGATTGACCAGAATGAAAGTTTGAGTTTGGTAAGATAGTATTTGTAGATATTAGAGATTGTCAATATGTAGTAGGATTCTAGTAACCCATATAGAGTATTTGGTATAGTGATATGAAGTGAATTTAATACAAGACAAAGAAAAGAAAACAAAAGGCCGGGCGTGGTGGCGCACGCTTGTAATCCCCGCACTTGGGAGGCAGAGACAGGAGGATCGCACAGGTTCGAAGCCAGCCTCAGCTACTTAGTGAGGCTCTCAGCAACTTAGTGAGACCCTGTTTCCAAATAAAGTATAAAATAGGGCCAGGCGTGGTAGCACACGGTTGTATTCCCCACACTTGGGAGGCAGAGACAGGAGGATCTCCCAGGTTCAAAGCCAGCCATACTGGCTAAAGAGACCCTGTTTCCAAATAAAAATATAAAATAGGTCTGGGGACTTCCAGGAAGATGGCGACGGAGGAAAGCGGCACTTACAAGTCCCGCTAACAATCCAACTCTACTACCACAAAACCAGCGCCTTTCAGAGCCAGAAAACACCACCAGCAAAGAAATAAAAACGGTAAATACAAGGGACAGAGAAAAAGGGCTGGAAAATCAAGACACCGGAAAAAAAACCAGCCCGAAGTGCCGTGCCCGCGTGGCGCGGAGCGGCCAGAGCCACAGCGCAGATTTGGGGGAGCCGCGGAGCGGAGCGGCCTGAGCAGCCGGAGCAGCCAGAGCCGCATCGCGGAACTGCCTGAGCGGCCAGACTGGCCAGACCCGCGGTGCAGAGCAGCCGAAGCCGCGGTTCAGAGCAGCCGAGCAGAGCAGCCAGAGCAGCCGAGCGGAGCGGCCAGAAGAGCCGGAGCAGCCACAGCTGCAGCGCGGATTGGCTGGAGTGGCGGCGCGGAGTGGCCGGAGCCGCAGAGTGGAGCGGCTGGAGCAGCCAGAGCGGAGCGGCCAGAACAGCTGAGTGGAGCAGCCAGAGCAGCCGAGCAGAGCGGCCAGAGCAGCCGGAGCAGCCAGAGCCGCGTCGCGGAACAGCCGGAGTGGCCAGACTCGCAGTGCAGAGCAGCCAGAGCCGCGGTGCAGAGCGGCCGGAACAGCCAGAGCGGCTAGAGCCATGGTGCGGAGCAGCCAGAGCCGCGGCGCAGAGTGGCCGGAGCGGTGCGGCCTACATCTCCCCTAGCAGCACCAGGCTCCAGAGAGGAGGGAGACTCAAAACAGAGATCAAATCCAGAGAGGAGGTACTCTGGCCTCGCGGCCTAGGATGCAGAAGCAGCATCTTACTGCTGGCGGCAGCGGTGAGTTCACCGGATGGCCCTAGACCAACCCACTCAACCAGCCACCAGGCGCCTGAGAGGAGGGGTGGACAGTGAGCCGAGGTGAGCAGGTGCTGAACAGCCGGGCGGCAGTCAGCAGTTTTGTTGGTGCAGGGAACATCTAAAGCTCCCAAGGGCCGGGCACAGCACAACTGGCAAGGACTCAGAGCGGAGTTCAAAACCAGAGAAGAAATACGCCGCATCACGGCCGAGGGCGTGGCAGTGGTGCCATATTGCCAGTGGCGGCAGCAGCGAATCCACCGAGTTCACTACAGCTCCATCAGCGCACTCAACAACCGTGAGTCAAATTGCGGCCCCTAGGGGAGAAATCCCAGTACTGCACTCCCAGTGACTTGCTCAGATAGTCTCCCTGGGTCGGAGATTTTAGCAGTGCAGCCCAGTGGGGGAGTGGCAGTGGCAGAGATATCATACCATAGTCACAACTCCCCACTGGAGAACGCCCAACTTGGCACCCCCCACGGTCTAAGCAGCCTTGATTGACTCCCTGGGTCTGAGACTTTGTGATACAACCCAGTAAAGGAGTAGTGGTGACTGAGATACCACAGACACGAGATCCAGAGCATCTTAAGTGAACTCGTAGTGACTCAGGGAAGAACCCAGAGAAGGCACAAACTTCCAAAACCATGGGAAAGAGAAATAACAATGGAGCAGTGAATGCCAACAACCCCACAACATCAGAATCTGATAACACAGAAATCCAAAGATCTCTAGAAGATCAAATTAGGAAAATAACTTTAGAAATAATAGAGGACTTTCGAAAAGAATTTAGAGAGAGTCAAAAAGAGATAAAGAATGCAATTAATGAAGTAAAGGCTTCAATTCAAAGTATAAACAACAGATTAGACCACATGGAGAATAGAATCTCGCTTCTTGAAGATGATCATTCAAAAAATGAACGCATAGTTTCTAATTTAGAAAAAAAAAACCCGACAGCAGGAATCTGACATTGAAGAAATATGGGCCCATTTCAAGAGAGCTAACCTAAGAATAATTGGAATAGAGGAGGGAAAAGAAGGTGAAACCAAAGGGATCAACAATCTCTTCAAGGAAGTAATAGCAGAAAATTTTCCAAACATAGAGCAAGAAGTCGATACACAGGTCCAAGAAACTTATAGAACTCCCTTTAGACAGGATCAGAGAAGAGGATCCCCACGCCACATAATTGTCAAAATGACTAATGTGGAAGCCAAGGAGAGAATCTTAAAGGCAACAAAAACAAAAGGCCACGTGACATTCAGAGGCAAACCAATTAGAATCACTCCAGACTTCCCAAACCAAGTTATGAAAGCCAGAAGGGCTTGGAGGAACATATTCCAAACTCTGAAAGAAAACAACTTCCAGCCAAAAATTTCCTACCCAGCAAAACTATCCATCAAATTAGATGGGGAAATAAGAAGCTTCCATGACAAACAGCAACTGAAGGAATTTATGTCTTCAAAACCAGCGCTAGAGAAAATACTCAAGGAGATTAACTGCAAAGAGGAAATGGGTAATACATGCCAGAACCAAAGAAACAAGAATTCCCATCCAGCAGACAACTAAGCAAAGAAGAATAAACAGTATCTCAAGCAGAAATAAGATCTTAACATGTTGGGAATTAAAAATTATCTCTCTATAATCACACTGAATGTAAACAGCCTCAACTCCCCAATAAAAAGACATAAAGTGGCAAAATGGATTAAAAGCCAGAATCCATCCATCTGCTGCTTACAAGAAACACACCTTACAAGTAAAGATAGGAACAAACTCAAGGTAAAGGGCTGGAGCAAGGTAATCCATGCTAATGGTACAAGAAGACAAGCAGGAGTAGCAACTATGATATCAGACAAGTTAGACTTCAAACCCAAACTTATTAGAAGAGACAAAGAAGGTCACATTTTACTGGTAAAAGGAATAGTCCAGCAAGAGGAAATAACAATAATCAACATCTATGCCCCAAACATAGGGGCTGCTACTTTCATAAATCAAACTCTTTGTGACATGAAGTCACACATAAATCCCAACACAATAATACTGGGAGACTTCAACACACCTCTCACAATACTAGACCGATCTTCCAGACAAAGGGTCAGTAAAGATGTCTCAGAACTAAAGAACACCATTAACCAAATGGACCTGTTGGACACATATAGAATATTTCACCCAACTACAGCAGAGTTTACATTTTTCTCAGCTGCTCATGGAACCTTCTCCAAAATAGATCACATCCTGGGACACAAAATGAGCACTAGCAAATTTAAAAAATGTTACATACTTCCCTGTGTCATTTCAGACCATAATGGAATGAAACTAGAAATCAACTATAAGAAGACCCAGAGAAACAACATAAACATGTGGAGACTGAACACCACACTTTTGAATGAAGAATGGGTCATAGAAGATGTAAGAGGTGAAATCAAGAAATTTCTAGAAACAAATGAAAATAAAGAAACAACATATCAAAACCTCTGGGACACTTTGAAGGCAGCATTAAGAGGAAAATTTATAGCACTGAGTGCTCACATAAGAAAAACAGAAAATCTTCAAATAAATAGCCTTATGACACACCTCAAAGCCCTTGAAAAGCAGGAACAATTGAACCCCAAAGCCAGCAGAAGACAGGAAATTATTAAAATTAGAGCAGAAATTAACGAAATAGAGAATAAAAAAAAATACAGAAAATCAACAAAACCAAAAGCTGGTTTCTTGAAAAAATTAACAAGATTGATAAACCACTAGCCAACCTAACTAAAAAAAAGAGAGAATCAACCCAAATTATGAAGATAAGGGATGAAAAAGGAGACATTACTACTGACAGCGTAGAAATCCAGAGGATTATCAGAAACTACTTTGAAAAACTATACTCCAACAAAATGGAAAATCTGGAGGAAATTGACAACTTCCTAGATAAATGCAACCTTCCTAAACTGAGTCAAGAAGAGATAGAACACTTAAACCAACCAATAACAATCAAAGAGATTGAAATAGCAATAAAGAGCTTACCATCAAAGAAAAGCCCAGGACCAGATGGCTTCCCAAGTGAATTCTATAAAACCTTTATAGGAGAACTAATCCCAATACTACTCAAACTATTTCGGGAAATAGAAAAAACCGGGACTCTCCCAAATACATTCTATGAAGCCAACATCACACTAATACCCAAACCGAATAAAGACAGTTCAAGGAAGGAAAACTACAGGCCTATATCTCTGATGAACTTGGATGCAAAACTATTAAACAAAATACTAGCAACACGCATTCAAAACCACATCAAGAAAATCATTCACCATGACCAGGTAGGGTTCATCCCAGGGATGCAAGGCTGGTTCAATATACGAAAATCAATCCATGTAATTCATCATATAAACAGAATCAAAGACAAAAACCACATGATCATCTCAATAGATGCTGAAAAAGCATTTGATAAAATTCAACATCCATTTATGATAAAAACACTGCAGAGAATTGGAATAGAAGGAACATATCTCAACACTATTAAGGCAATCTAAATAAGCCCACTGCCAAATTCATATTAAATGGGGAAAAACTTCAAGAATTTCCCCTAAAAACTGGAACGAGACAAGGATGTCCACTATCACCACTTCTCTTCAATATATTACTAGAGACTCTAGCCAGAGCAATAAGGCAAGAAAAGGAAATCAAAGGAGTACAAATAGGAAAAGAAGAACTTAAGCTTTCACTATTTGCAGATGACATGATACTATATTTAGAAAACCCAACAAACTCAACCAAAAGGCTTATAGAACTGATCAACAAATTCAGCAAGGTATCTGGATACAAAAATCAATCTTAAAAAATCAGAAGCTTTCCTGTACACCAACCATAAATCCACTGAAAAAGAAATTCAGAAAACACTTCCACTCAGGATCTCCCACAAAAAAATAAAATACCTAGGAATAAACTTGACCAAGGAGGTAAAAGATCTCTACAAAGAAAATTATAAAACACTGAAAAAAGAAATCGAAGAAGATCTTAGAAGATGGAAAGACCTTCCATGTTCATGGATTGGCAGAATAAATATCATTAAAATGGCCATCCTCCCAAAAGTGATCTACAGATTTAATGCAATGCCCATTAAACTACCAAGATCATTCCTCACAGACATAGAAAAATCAGTCCTTAAATTTATCTGGAATAACAAAAAGCCCAGAATAGCCAAGGTAGTTCTCAGCAACAAAAACCACGCAGGAGGAATCACAATACCTGACTTTAAACTATACTACAAAGCCATTGTAATAAAAACAGCATGGTACTGGCAAAAGAACAGATATATAGACCAATGGAGCAGAATAGAAGACCCAGAAACAAGTCCACACACTTTCAGCCAATTGATTTTTGACAAAGAGGCCAAAAACATACACTGGAAAAAAGATAGCCTCTTCAACAAATGGTGTTGGCAAAACTGGTTAACCATATGCAGAAAATTGGATGTTAATCCCACTTTTTCAAAACCCTGTACAAAAGTCAACTCACGATGGATCAAAGACTTGGAAATTAAACCAGAGACTTTGAAGCTCCTTGAAGAGGGCATAGGTCCAACACTACAACACATAGGCACAGACAAACATTTCCTCAACAAGACCCCAAAGGCACAACAAATTAAAAGGAGAATCAATACATGGGATTGCATGAAACTGAAGAGCTTCTGTTCAGCAAAGGAAACTATCAAGAATCTCAATCGAGAGCCAACAGAATGGGAGAAGATTTTTGCCACCTACACCACTGATAGAGGTCTAATATCTAGAATATACAGAGAACTCAAGAAACTCAACACTAAGAAAACAAAGCATCCAATAACAAAATGGGCAAAGGAACTAAATAGACACTTCACAAAAGAAGAAATTCAAATGGCCAATAAATGCATGAAAAAATGCTCAACATCACTGGCAATCAGAGAGATGCAAATCAAAACTACCCTGAGATTTCACCTAACTCCAACTAGAATGGCCATCATTCAAAACACAAACAACAACAGATGCTGGCGAGGATGTGGAGAAGTGGGAACTCTAAGAGATTGTTGGTGGGATTGCAAATTAGTGCAACCACTTTGGAAAACAGTATGGAGAATCCTCAGAAGAATGGGAACAAATCTACCATTTGATCCAGCAATACCACTGTTGGGTATCTACCCAAAAGAAAAGAAACCAAACTACCAAACTAATGCATGTGTATCTATGTTCATAGCTGCACAATTCACCATAGCCAAACTATGGAACCAGCCAAGATGTCCATCAACAGATGAATGGATTACAAAACTATGGGATATGTACACAATGGAATTTTACTCAGCCATCAAAAAAAAACTCAATTACATCATTTTCAGGGAAATGGATGGAACTGGAGGACATTATGCTAAGTGAGATTAGTCAGTCACAAAAAATAAGAAATCAGATGCTTTCCCTAATATGTGAGAGTTAGGGAGAAAAGAGGAGCAAACAAGTCAACCTAAAGGAGAAGAAATGAGGGGGGAAGAGGAAAATCTCTAAAGCTCACAATGTACTTAAACATATAGAAGTCAATCACTAAGCCAAGCAAGGGAGGGAGGGACGGGGAGGGAATGGGGTGGGATTTGGGTAGGGGTTAAATCAGCGATGAGTACATGTTTGTACACACAAGTTTTTTTACCCCAATAAGTTGTATGAATATAATGCACCAATAAAAAAAATTAAAAAAAATTAAAAAAAATAAAAAATAAAAAATAAAAAATAAAATAAAATAGGTCTGGGAGTGTAGCCCGGAGGTAGAAGGGTTTCCAGGAACCCCGGTACCACAACAAAAGAAAAAAAAGAAAAGGGATGAAGAAAAGAGAGTAGATATGAACAAGGAAAGAAGCTTGTAAAAGGGGTTGGGAAGAGAGCAATTAAGCATCACACACACACACACAACAACAACAACAACAACAACAACAACAAAATAATACAACACTAAAAATATATGAATACTGAGCAGACTTGGCCCCTGCTGTCCTCCTAAATAAAAATTTAAAAAGAAGCCTGGTATGGTGGCACATGTCTATAATCCCATTACTTGGGAGGCTGATACAGGAGGATCACAGGTTCAAGACCAGCTTCCACAAGTAGTTAGACAAAGGAAAATCTGTTTCAAAAATGAAAATAAAATAGGGCTAGAGGAGCAAATTGGAGGTAGAATGCCCCTGGGTTCAATCTCCAGTACCATTAATAAATAAATAAATAAATAAACTTTTTTTTTTTGGTGGTCCTGGGTTTACTGGAAGCCCTTCTACCTCCGGGCTACACTCCCAGACCTATTTTACATTTTTTTAAATTTGGAAGCAGGGCCTCTTAAGCCAGCGTGGCTGGCTTCGAACCTGCGCCATCCTCCTGTCTCTGCCTCCCAAGTGTGGGGGGTTACAGGTGTGCGCCACCATGCCTGGCTAAACAAACAAACAAACAAACATTTTATTTGTTTATTTGTTTGTTTATTTATTTATTTATTTATTTATTTATTTATTTATTTTTGGTGGTACTGGGGTTCCTGGAAGCACTTCTACCTCCGGGCTGCACTCCCAGACCTTTTTTAAAATATATTTTATTTTGGAAACAGGGTCTCTTAAGCCAGCACGGCTGGCTTTGAACCTGCGCGATCCTCCTGTCTCCGCCTCCCAAGCGCGGGGATTACAAGCGTGCGCCACCGCACCCGGCAATAAATAAACATTTTAAAAATAAAAATAAGAAGAGCTGGGGATGCGGATCAGTGACCTTGCTTAGCATCTGTGAGGCCCTCAGTTGAATCTCAACAGCGCAAACATATGCACACAAAAGTTATGATAAAAAGTGTTTCTCTGAAATTGTTTGATTTCTCCTAACTGGCTATGGTGGTACACACTTGTAATTACAGTATTTGGGAGGCTGAGACAGGAGGATCACAGGTTCAAGGACAGTGTTGATGTAGGATAGGAGAAATAAGTAGTAGGTAGAAAGGAGTCAGACATGAAGGAAAAGTAAAATATAACTTTAATATAAGAACCTAGAAAGCTGGGCGTGGTGGTGCACGCTTGTAATCCCAGCATTCAGGAGGCTGAGACCAGAGGATCACAGTTCGTGAACAGCCTCAGCTACTTAGTGAGGCCCTCTGCAACTCAGTGAGACCTGGTTTCAAAATAAAGAATAGAAAATAGGGCAGGGGGTATAGTTTGGAGATCAAATGCCTCTGGGTTCCATCTCCAGACACCCCCCCCCAAAAAAAAACAACCTGGAGCTGAAGTGCTTCAGCCTCTAGTCCATAAACCAGTTCTCTTTTCCAGGCCTGACTCTCCCAAATTCCTGGGAAACTATAGGTCCTAGAGTTAACTAAAAGAAACTATAATTGCCCTGTGCATTGAAAACAAAACAAATACGACATCTCGAGAAACCTGTAATTTGGGACATTCCAGCTTATCTGTCAATCGGCTAATGAGGACCCCAGTCAGACTGAGGACCCTAAGGTTAACCAGACCACCAGACCACCAGGAAGCGCCTAAGGACCACAGGACTGAGATCATCTTCACAGACCTCCTCTAGCCTACCCCTTTAAGAAGAGAACCCTGAACTCCCCAAAAGGCCTTCCTCATCTTGAGGGGCCCGCATTCTCTCTTGAATGTGTATTTCCTCCCGTTTCCCCCCCCAAAAAAAAAACTCTGTTCACGTCTCTGACTGGTGTGGGCTGAAATCTTTTCCAAAGACCCTACAGATCCTGAGTTCCTGAGCTGAGGGCTCACCCCGACAGTCTCAGCAAATAGTGAGGCTCTCATCAACCTAGGAAGACTCTGTTTCAAAATAAAGATAAAATTGGGCTGGGAGTGAGGCTGCCCTCAAACCTGTGATCCTCCTGTCTCAGCCTCCAAAGTACTGGTAGTATAGACGGGCACCACCTCACCAGGCTACAAGATTTACTTTGTCTATAGAGAATGCTGGAAAGAAAATGAATGTCCATAGGGAAAAAAAAAAGAAAAGAAAAAAAAAGAACCACTTCTCGGTATCAGTGTGCTGTTCTATTTTTACCTATTTTAATTGTATTTCTTGGTATTGCTGCCAGAAAATCAACTTCTGGGGATCCTAGTGGCACTTACCCTAGTGGGCTATTTCTTGTACACGAGGTCCGGCCCAGCTACATCTTCCAGTGAATTCCTCCCCGCCCAGCAGGTCACTTCCTGTGGACCAGCTCCAAACTGTGCACCCCTGCAATAAATATTTCCACCACCCCTTCAGGCCGTCCTCTCAGACCTCCTCCATCTGCACCCTGGCAAGTCTTTTCCGCACCAACAGGGTGTGCGTTCCTGTGGTAGCTGTGGTCTCTCCAACAAGGTCTGAATCTCAACCTTCTTTTTTAGGAATACAGAATGATATACTTATCATTTTAGATTCTGAAACCAAGAATAAGATGAAACAATGGAATTCACAGATGGATATTTCTGAGCTGGCATGGTGACGCACACTTGTAATCCCAGTACTTGAGAGGCTGAGATGGAAGACCGCAGGTTCGTGGCCAGCCTCAGCCACTTAGTGAGGCCCCCCTCAACTTAGTGAGACCCTGTTTCAAAATAAAAAATAAGAGCTGGGCATGGTGGTGCACACTGTAATCCCAGCATTTGGAAGGCTGAGACAGAAGGATCCAGGTTCGTGGCTAGCCTCAGTTACTTAGTGAGGCCCTTTGCAACTCAGTGAGACCCTATTTCAAAATAAAGAATAAAAAATAAGGCTGGGGGTGTAGCTAGAAGATAGAATGCTCTGGGGTTCTACCCCCTGTACTACAAAAAATAAAAAATAAAAATAGGGCTGGGGGATATAGTTCAGAGGCAGAATATCCCTGGGTTCAACTCCCAGTACTGAAAAATAAATTTTTTTCTGAAGAAAAGGATTCAGCAAGGGCTGCATATTTCCCAAGAACATGAGTTAGTTGATACCAGTGGTCCTGATATTGAGGCGTTGAATTAACCCCTTGAAGGATGCAGTAAGACACCTCCCGTCCCAAAAGAATGGTTTCTGGGAAAAGAATCTCCTCCCCAAGAAAGCCATTGCAGAAGAAAGAGGCCACAGATGCCATGGAGAAAAACTACTTCCTGCAGGATAAATATCCCAGAGATGTGAGGTCAGTGGCCAGAGCTTTAAACAGAAAACTGACTCAGAAAGTTCATGATATAAATAAGACCTATGAATATAAGGAAGGTAGACAAACCTTTAACCATCACTCAAACTTAAACATCAGAGAATTCATACAGGAAAAAACCTTAAGTATGTCATGAATGTGGAAAAGACTTCAACCAGAGCTCTGATCTGCTGAGACATAAGAGGATTTACAGGCAAGAATCCCTATGAATGTAAAGAATGTGGGAAGGCCTTACGGGACGCTCAAACCTTGTCCTACACATGAGATTTCATAGCAGAGGGAATTCGTTCATATGCAAGGAATGTGAAAGGTCTTCAATCAAAGCTCAGATCTTACTATACATCACAGAATTCACACAAGAGAAACCCTGCGAATGTTACAACTGGACATATGTTTAACTGAAGTTCACACCTTGTCACACATCAAAGGATTTACAGTAGAGAGAAACCCTTGAAGTGTAATGAATGTGAAAAAGCCTTCAAGCAGCATTCTCACCTAACTGAACACCAGAGACTCCACAACGGAGAGAAACCTCAAAAAGGCCGAGAATGTAGACAATCCTTCAGTGGGTGCACAACTTAAACATCAGAGATACGTACTAGGAAGAAACTTATATATAAAAAAGCATATGCTTCTGACTTGGAACTTATTGAACAACAGAGAATTCACAGGGAAGAAAAACTTTTTTTTTTTTTTTTTTGGTGCTAGGGGTTGGATGCAGGGGCATTCTACCTCTGAGCTACATCCTCAGCAATATTTTATTTTTTATTTAGAAACAGGGTCTTACTAAGGTACAGAGGGCCTTACTAAGTTACTGAGACTGGCCACAAAAGGAAAAAAAAAAATCTTATAAATGTACCAAGTGTGGGAAACTTTCCAGAGAAGTTCAGATCTAACTCAGCATTGGATAACTCCTACAGGACAGAAACCCTAAGAACACAGTGAATGTGGGAAAGCCTTTAGCCAGTGGGCACACTTGGTTACACACCAGAAAATTCATTCACCAAGGAAGTCATAGTGGTGAGAAGCCCTATGAATGTAAGAAATGCCGAGTGCAAGCCTTTGTCAAACATTAGACTTCCTAATGGAAAGAGAATTGAAGGGAAGTGTATTTATTGGTCAGGATTCACTAGAGTAACAGAACTCAGCACATGGATGTGGTAAAAAGGGATTTATCAAATCACATTACAGTTCACAGCAGCGTACTTCCTGTAACACTGAAATTGAGTTGGGGGTCAAAAAGCAAATAAATCCAGCAAAGGAGTGTGGGACTAGGCCTTCTTTATTAAAAGAAATGTCATTCCCGGTTGAGGTCTGGAGACCAGTACTGGGATCAGTCTGCAGAGCTGTGCGGCAGAGAGGAAATGAGTATCGTGACCTCTAGAGTTAGTCCCATGATATCAGGAGTCATATGACATCTCTGCTCTGGCTTCCAGGGTTCCACTTCCTGTCCCTGCTGCGGGGTCCCATGGGGGAAGGGAGGGACCTAACCTATCATCCTAGCCTTTTGGTGATATTGGGCAATGAACAAGTCAATAACGACTTTCTGCTGTCAGAGGGGTTGTCGTTAGAGGCCCCTTGGCCAGGAGAGGTACGGTCATTGGAAGTGAGCGGTGGGAGTATGGCTGCAGTGGGAGTTGATCAGAGGTTACCCTGGACAGCTCGGTAATGCACATTTGAATGAACTTTAGCAGACAAGAGGCTATTAAAAAGAAAAGGCAAATCATGAGAAGGGGTCCGAGGTAGGGAAAGGAGCCCAGCAGCTACTGGGCCTTGGAAGATACCCTTCCAGATATGAGATAGACTGTCCATTTTATGGTTTTAGATTCTCCTTAACCTGGTCAGAATTTAGACATTTTCCTCTGTTAGACTAGGTTTATTAATAGCAGCATTTTTCCTGAGAAAGAGACATACACCACCCTTTTCAGCAGTTTTCTCCATTAGACCAGATTCATTCACATAATAACAGCATTTTCCCTGAGAAAGACACATACCACCCTTTTCAGCAGTAAGAAGGACTCAGTCTGGTCAAATGGAAAACATGCTATTGGGTCAGGAGCATCAGTAACAGATTTTAGAGCGTTTAATACTTATGGCTGTCTGGCATCCAGAGAGGGAGAGCACTGTACTGATCCC
The DNA here is from genome assembly GCF_963383645.1 of Muscardinus avellanarius. Taxonomy (NCBI): domain Eukaryota; kingdom Metazoa; phylum Chordata; class Mammalia; order Rodentia; family Gliridae; genus Muscardinus; species Muscardinus avellanarius. Next base: position 17,763,792 of record NC_137802.1, on the reverse strand, counting down.
ACCTTGTGGTTGGCCCAATGTTTTATGGAGGGGGGGCAAATAGGTAGTGTACACAGTGAATTTCCAGACATAAAAGGTGGGCCTGCTGAAATAAAAACATTAAAGAGAATTATGCTGAGAAAAAATGGAGCTTAGTGGGCCCCGACATTGTACAAGAGAATTTGTTGTAGCGGAGCCCTTTTTAGCCGAGTAAGATGACGCCAGCTGGGTCCCCCAGCGGTTTGGCCGCAGCAGATGTGGTGAGGATCACTGTAAAAAGCCCAGTCCACCGAGGTTGGAGGTGCTTTGGTTGAAGCGACTTGAGGAGGATTTGGTCTCCTGGCTTAAGGGCCTTGGCTGCCGGGTGTGGAGCTGCTTCTTCAGTCCCAAGTTGGGGAAGATATCGGTCAGCATGTTCCCTAAAGAGATGCCTGAGAAAAGACAAGTAAGGGAGATAGGAAGCCAGAGGAAGAGGATCTGAAGGGAGAGAGCGATTAAGCAAAAAAGGGCGACCATACAGCAATTCAAAGGGGCTCATGAAGGTGGGGCTTCGAGAGGTGGCCTGTATGTGGGCCAGGGCTGGCGGTAGGAGTTCAGGCCATTATGTGGGCCAGGGCTGGTGGTAGGAGTTCAGGCCACGACAACTTCAGCTCCAGGGAAAGTTTTGTTAGATGGTTTTTGTTTTATTTTGTTGCAGGTCTGGGGGTGGAACCCAGGGGCATTCTACCTCCGAGCTACACCCCCTGCCCTATTTTTTTATTCTTTATTTTGAAACAGGGTCTCACTAAGTTGCAGAGGGCCTCACTAAGTAGGTGAAGCTGTCTTCAAACCATGATCCTCCGGTCTCAGCCTCCCAAATGCTGGGATTACAAGGGTGTGCCACCACGCCTGGCTTGTTAGATGGTTTTTAAAAATCTCATTTGGAGGGGAGCGGCAGCGGGGAGCGCCCAGACCGCACCCTCTCCCCGCTGGGGGCGCAGGGTCTGGGGCTGCTCAGTGTGTGGGGAGGGCGGCGTGCTGCAGCCTGCGGTGGTTTGAAGCGTTTCAGTGTTTCAGTCGCAGTGGGCCGAGCACCGGGGTTGGGGGTCCCAGTCCGGGGTAGAGCGAGACAATGCTTCTGGAGTTGGGTGAGCGGCTCCGGGGTTGGACTGGAGAAGAAACACTTTGGGAACCTGGGAGGGGGCGGGCTTGATGCTTGAAGGTGCGTGGCTGGGGCTGACGATTGCGAGACCCGCGGTGGAGAAATGCAACCTGAGGGTGCCAGGTCCCTCCCGCCCAGGCTGCCCGAGGAATTTCACTTGCAGCAGCGTCACCCTTTACTCCAGAAAGCTGGCGGGCACTACGGGGGGGGAAAAAAACAAAACAAGAAGAAAGTGGAGGAGGTCCTAGAAGAAGAGGAGGAGGAATATGTGGTAGAAAAAGTTCCCAACCGGAGAGTTGTGAAGGGCAAGGTGGAGTACCTCCTAAAGTGGAAGGGCTTCTCAGATGAGGACAACCCATGGGAGCCAGAAGAGAACCTGGACTGCCCCGACCTCATTGCTGAGTTTCTGCAGTCACAGAAAACAGCACACGAGACGGATAAGTCAGAGGGAGGCAAGCGCAGAGCTGATTCTGAAGATAAGGGAGAGGAGAGCAAACCAAAGAAGAAGAAAGAAGAGTCTGAAAAGCCACGAGGCTTTGCCCGGGGTTTGGAACCAGGGTGGATTACTGGAGCTACAGATTCCAGTGGAGAGCTCATGTTCCTGATGAAATGGAAAAACTGTGATGAGGCCGACCTGGTGCCCGCCGAGGAAGCCAACGTCAAGTGCCCGCAGGTGGTCATCTCCTTCTGACGTGGCACTCCTACCCCTCAGAGGATGACGACAAAAAAAGATGACAAGAATTAACTCTCCTGAGCACCAGCCCCATCGCCTCTGGCTGGGTTTCAGGTGGGGAGGGGAGGAGTTCTACTTGTCTTGACACCAAAAAGTGGCTTGAGAAGATGTCCTTTGAAGAGCCGTCTAGTTTCTGTGCCCTGCAGCAGCCTAAGTGCTTTAAAGCCGTTTCAAGCTGTATAGTTTGCACACCCATCCCAGTGGAGGGGAGAAGGGGAAGTGTTCCAAGGCAGCCCGTTCTGCACTTGACTGGGAAAAGAAAGGGCCTTCTGTGAAAAACAGAACTTGCAGAGTTGTGTGTGGGGGGAGCAAAGGACACTGTGGATCTTCAAAGAGCATCTCCACAACCCACGGCCTTCTTCCAATAGCGTTGACTGCATTTTGACAGCGTAGCATGTGTGTAGTTTTGGCTATTACTTATTTGGGGTGGGGGGCGGGGTGGGGAGGATGGGAAACGGATAGGATCATTTTGGTTAAAATGTGGGGCAATATTGGGGAAATGGTGAAATAATGAGAACAACTAACTAATGACTTGGTTCTGTGTCTACACTATTTTACCTTTTCAAAAAATGTCATTGGCACCCTAAGTGAGGACTGAGAGACTGTGTAAAAGCTGTGAACGCCTGGAGCCCGGCAGCCCAGGCGCTCCCTGCCTGAGCTGGCGCCGTCCCCACAAGGACTTAGCCAGTTCAGAAGTTACCAAAGCTGCCGTTTTGAAGATGGAGACTGAGAATGTGCACAGGCCGTTCTGTCTTACAGGTGCTCATTGTGGAATGAGACAAAGCCCTCTTCCAGCTAGGAGATCACAAACCTCAGCGTGCCCATCCAAGCCACTGGCCGAGGTACTGGGGAGGCGCAGGGAGAGCAGGGAGCGGAGGGGCCACACTCGCAGGATGGAAGCTGTGGGAGCCTCAGTGTTTCTGAACTTTGAACTCTGAACCGTTGGTGGCAGGGTTCAGTCACTGACAGCACAACTTTCACTGAGTCCATTCACAAGGTGAATGACTTCAAACACCCTGGTCTCAGGAGAAGATTGCCTTCCATATGGGCAGTGGTTCACTTTAAAATACAAAACAAAAACATTTAGAAAAAAATCTTAATGGATTAACTGATGCCCAAAACGCTCTGTCTTGAATCATGAGATCCATCACTTCTTAACTGTCTAGACATGCATCTAGAGCTACAGTGTAAAATCTTTTTAGGCATGTTAGATTTCTGTGAAAATTTTGTTTAGATGTAAACTTCATATACACTGTCATTTTTTGTCTTAATAAAACTATAGATTTATAAAAAAAAATCTCATTTAATTTTTCTACCTTTCCTGATGACTACAGTCGATTGGAGCTTCCAAGAAATGCCAATGGCTTGTGCCACCTGTTGAGTAACCTTAGAAATAAAAGCTGGTCCATTTTCAGACTGTAAAGAATTAGGAAGTCAAAACCAAGGGATGATGTCTGAGCATAGAACATTGACAACAATACTGGCTGTCTCGTCCTTTGAGGGAAAAGCCTCGACCCAATCTGTTAGGGTGTTGACCATGGTAAGAAGATAGTTTAGTTTTTTGTGAGAGGGAATAGGGGTGAAATCAGTTTTCCAGTCCTATCCTGGCAAATGTCCTTTCATTTGGTGGGCAGGAAAAGAGGGGCGAGGCCTCCTTGGAGAGAAACAGCAGCGTAAGTAGAACAGGAGGCACTGACGTTACTAATCATCTCATGTAGGAGGGGAGAATAAAACGAGGGATTTAAAAATGTTTAAGCACGCCGGGCGTGGTGGTGCACGCTTGTAATCCCCGCGCTTGGGAGGCGGAGACAGGAGGATCGCGCAGATTCAAAGCCAGCCACGCTGGCGTAAGAGACCGTTTCAAAAATATAAAATAGGTCTGGGAGTGTAGCCCGGAGGTAGAAAGGGCTTCCAGGAACCCCAGTACCACCAAAAAATAAAATAAAATAAAATAAATAATAATAAATAATAATAATAAAAAAAAGCCGGGCGTGGTGGCGCACGCTTGTAATCCCCGCGCTTGGGAGGCAGAGACAGGAGGATCGCGCAGGTTCGAAGCCAGCCGCGCGCGCTGGCTTATGAGACCCTGTTTCCAAATTAAAAAGTATAAAAAAATAGGTCTGGGAGTGTAGCCCGGAGGTAGAAGGGCTTCCAGGAACCCCAGTACCACCAAAAAAAAAAAAAAAAAAAAGTTTAAGCACCATAGGCCCCATGTGTAGGGAATTATGTATTAGGTTAATGACCACTTTGTCCTGAGCCTCGGGCAGGGCAATTTTATCTTTTATCATGAGCCATCCATCTCCTGTGCTGGATGCCCCAAGTTTTGTCAGATGTTTTTGTTCAGCCAGGCTGTAGTCAGGCGTCATTGTGGGAAGAGTTCACAATAATACAGGGGCTGCTGGGCTTGGTTGGGGTTGTTGTGACAGCTGTCTCACTGTATAATCAGTTTTAGTGTTTCCTTTGGCCACTAAGGAGGAGTCTGCCTGGTGGCCCTGACAGTGGACGATGGCCAGCTGAGATGGCAGGGAGAGGGGGTCTAGGAGCTTTTTAATTACAGTGGCACTAACAATGAGTGAGCCCTTAGTGGAGAGAAATCCCTGCTTTCTCCAAATTTAGGCATGGCAACGTACTATTAAAAAGAAATATTTGGGCCAGGCATGGTGGTACACGTTTGTAATCTCCACTCTTGGGAGGTGGAGACAGGAGGATCACGCAGGTTCGAAGCCAGCCTTGCTGGCTTAAGAGACCCTGTATCCAAATAAAAATATAAAAAATAGGTCTGGGAGTGTAGCCCAGAGGTAGAAGGGTTTCCAGGAACCCCAGTAACTAACACACACACACACACACACACACACACACACACACACACAGAGGAATATTTGGAGTCAGTATATATGTTTGCCCGCTTGTTTTTGCTAGGTGTAGAACTCGAGTTAGGACAATCAGTTCAGCCTTTTGAGAGGTGTTGTCATGTAGTAACCTGGCAGCCTCAATAACTTGAGTTAAGGTGACCACTGCATAGCCTGCTCTTCTCTTACCTCTGGCATCAGGAATGGAGCTGCCATCAACAAAATAAGTAACATCTGGAGTAAGAAGGGGGTATCCTGAAGGTCCACCCAGGTTTAGCTAAGGCCTTGATCATATCTACACAAGAGTGAAAATCATTGGGTGAATAAGAATCAGATCAGGGCATAAACCCTGGCCTAGTGGTAGAAGCATGGCCGGGTTAAGGGCTGGGGGTGAGGCAGTCTAATGCCTAGATTTTCCATGAACAACAAATAAAGTTCCTGAATGTGAGAAGGGGACAGAAGAGTGCTCAATGAAAGAGTAAATCCTGAAGCCTATGTGGGGAAAACCCTGCAGGGGTAGCCATAGACCAATTTTGAGAGTCTCTTTTGAGAACGTGGTGGCTGCCACCAGAGCCCTAAGGCAGGGTGGCCACCCACAAGTAGTGGGGTCAAGCTGTTTGGAGAAGTAGGCCACTGGTGCCTGGGGTGGTCCCGGGGGTGGAGTAAGCACTCCTGAGGCTATCCCTTCCTCTAATCAGTATATAACAAGAAAGCCTTAGTGGGATTGGGGAGTGCCAGGGGAGGGGATTTAAGGAGGGCTTCCTGGAGTAAGGGGACCAATCAGGGTTTCCTTGGTTGCATCATGTAGTGGCTTAGCTAAAATTTCAAAGTTGGGGATCCAATGCCAGAAAAACCCCACAAAGCCCAAGAAAGATTGGATTGATCAGCCAAGGTGGGCGGCTGCAAGTCTCGTACAGCCATTACTTGGTCTACAGTTAATCTTCAGGTGTTTGGAGTGAGATGTAGGCCTAGACACCACACCACTGGCAGTGATAACTGGGCTTTATTTGGGGCCACTTTGTAGCCCCTGCTTCCAACAAAATTAAGGAGAAGGACAGTGCGCCGTTTGGACACTTCGTGGGAGGGACTACCAAACAGAAGATCATCCACATATTGTAAAAGGGAACTAGGATCCAAGGGGCACTGGAGGAGATCCTGTGCTAGAGCCTGGCCAAAGAGGTGTGGGCTACCTTGGAAACCCTGGGGGAGGACAGTCCAAGTTATTTGTTGAGCGACCTGCGTGTAAGGGTCCTCCCGTGTAAAGGCAAAAAGGCAACACAACGGAATAGTCTAGAACACATCCTTGAGATCAGTAACAGAAAAATAAATGGTAGTGGGGGGAATCTGAGATAAGAGGGTATAGGGATTAGGGACAACTGGATGGATTGGGACCACCACATCATTAATTAAGCGGAGATCTTGGACAAAACAATAAGTCCCATTAGGCTTTTTAACTGGGAGAATGGGAGGCTGAGACAGGGTGATCACACAGGTTCGAAGCCAGCCTCAGCTACTGAATGAGGCTCTCAGCAACTTAGTGAGACCCTGTTTTCAAATAACATATAAAATAGGTCTAGGATTATAGCCTGGAGGTAGAAAGCCACTGGGTTCCACCCCCACTACCACACACACACATACACACAAAATGTATATTGGGGAAAGCAGAAGTGGTGCGGAAATGAAATGAAAGTTCAGCCCCAATTTGGGTTAAAAAGTCTGTACCTAAAAGGGGGGTAGAACATGAAGGAAAATCAGAAATGGATGGGCAACCATAAGGTTTTTCAAATGGCAAAAAAGGGAGCACCTGCGTGGGTAGGGGGGCTTACCGTTGATCCCCTGTACGAAGACTGGAGAAGGAAAAATAGGACCTGAAAAGAATGTAAGGAATGAATAGGTACTCCCTGTAATGTTGAAATTGAGTTGGGGGTCGCAAAGGAGGCAAACACCAGCCAAATTATTAAAGGCCTCTTTTTTTTTTTTGGTGGTACTGGGGTTCCTGGAAACCCTTCTACCTCCAGGCTACACTCCCAGACACCTATTTTATACTTTTTATTTGGAAACAGGGTCTCTTAAGCCAGCGCGGCTGGCTTTGAACCTGTGCGATCCTCCTGTCTCTGCCTCCCAAGAACGGGGATTACAAGCGTGTGCCGCCACGCCCGGCTAAAGGCCTCTTTAATCAACTAGCACCTTTGGGCAAGGTCTGCTGACCCTGGGGGAAAGGACCAGTGACCAAGCATTAGAGTCACACGGTCAGCAGAGTCATGGTCAGTCGGCAGAGTCACGCAGCAGAGAGGAAATGAGGGGATTTATGTAGCCAGGGTCTTGGGGTGGAGCTAGCAGCATGGAAATGATGGTCCCCTCACAACATCTAGTCTCGCGACCTCTGGAGTCTGCCCCACGAAGTTGGGAATCTCGCGATGTCTAGAGTCTCGCCACATCTTCTGGCTTCCAAGGTTCTGCCTCCTGTTCCTGCTGTGGGGTCTTGTGGGGGAAGGGAGGGACCCAACCTATCATCCTGGCCTTTGGTGATATTGGGCGAAGACCAAGTCCATAATGACTTCCTGCTGTCAGGGTGCGTCATAGGGGCGCCCCTTGGCTAGGAGTTGTTGGGAAGCGACTTGAGAAGAACTTGGTCTCCTAACTTAAGGGCCTTGGCTGCCAGATGTAGAGCTGCTTCTTTGGTCCCAGATTGGGGAAGCTATTGGTCAGCATTTCCCCTAAGGAGGTGCCTGAGAAAAGACAAATAAGGAATATAGGAAGCCAAGGGAGAAGGATCCGAAGGGAGAGAATAATTAAGCAAAAAGGGCAACCATACAGCAATTCAAAGGGGCTCGTGAAGGTGGGGCTTCAAGGAGTGGGTCGTATGTGGGCCAGAGACAGTGGTAGGAGTTCAGGCCACAACACCCACAGCTCCAGGGAAAATTTTGTTAGATGGTTTTTAAGAATCCCATTCATTTTTTCTACCTTTCCTGATGACTACGTTCAATATGGGACGTGGAGCTTCCAAGAAATGCCAGGGACTTGTGCCACCTGTTGAGTAACCTTAGAAATAAAAGCTGGTTCGTTATCAGACTATAAAGAATTAGGGAGTCCAAACCGAGGGATGATATCTGAGCATAGAATATTGACCACCGTGCTGGCTGTCTCGTCCTTGAAGGAAAAAGTCTCTAACCCAATCTGTTAGTTTGTCAACCATGGTAAAAAGATATTTTATTTTTTTGTGAGAGGGCATGAGTGAAATCAATTTTCCAGTCCTATCCTGGCAAATGTTCTTTTCATTTCATGGGTAGGAAAAGAGATGTGTAGGCCTCCTTGGGGAGAAACAGCAACACAAGTAGAACAGGAGGCACTGACTTTACTAATCAGCTTTTGCAGGAGGGGCAAATAAAACAAGAGGTTTAGGAAATGTTTAAGCACTATACATATGTTTAAGCCCAACATGCAGGGAATTATGTATTAGGTTAACAACCGCTTTGGCCTGAGCCTCAGGCAAGGCAATTTTGTCCTGTAAAAGAGGCTGTAGTGCATGGGCAGGAGAGCTTACCATCAATCCCTTGTACCAAGATCGAAAAAGGAAGGAATGAGTAGGCAATCAAAAAAGAGACTGGCTTACCCGCTACCTTGAAATTTACCCTGGGCTCAGCAAGAGGAATCAAGGTTGAGGAGTCTAGGAGCCATCATTCTTTGGCCAGGCCAAGTAGGGCCAGTGGCGGGGCCTGGTCTGGAAGGGTGGTCCCCCTGTGTTGAGGCACCTGGGGCCCACTGCTTTTCTAAGGGCAATCACTGTTCCAGTGGCCCTCCTGGCCACATGCCAAGCATGCTCTGGTTGGTGGGCATGGCCTTGAAGCTTGAAGCTGGCTTGAAGCTGGCTCCTGGAGGTAGTTGTAATTGCCGTCCTCCACCCCTAGGTGGCATTCCAGAGGGCTGAGCCCCCACTGCCAGCCGCAGGGTGGCTACCAGAGATCTGCCTTTTGGTGAAGTCAGATTGTACACTTCATTTTAGCCTGTTCCTTTTGGGAATTAAAGACTTTAAATGCCATGTTTACCAAATCTCGGATAGGAGTTAAAGAGCTGTCCTTGGCCTTTTTTAATTTTTCGAATATCAGGGGCTGATTGCCCAATGAAATGGGATGCCGACACCACAGTGGATCCTGCCTCAGTAGATGGATCCAAGCAGGTATAGAGGGTAAAAGCCTCTTAAAGCTGATTAAGAAAAACAGCTGAGTTTTCATCTGGACTTTGAGTGATTTCCTTAAGTTTATTGTAATTAGCCACTTTATGGGAAGCAGCCCACATGCCATCAAGAAGGCATAGTATCATATGGTCTCTCATTTTTATTCCCTCACCCCAACCATTAGGGGCTGGCTGATACAAGCTGGCGACCACGCGTTGCCACAGTGGAGCAACCAAGATGGCGACCTTGTGATGTCACCAGGTCTTGATGATGCCATCACAAAATGTGACTGACGGGAAAATGGTGGCTGATGGGAGAGAGCAGAAGGAGGGCAGGAAGAAGAAAGCCTGGACATAAAGGACTTTTGACCATTTACCAGACCGCTTACAAAAGTTGCTAAGATCGGTCAGGGTATTAAAATCCAGAGTTCTGTTTTCAGGCCACTGTGACCCATTATTTTGGAATTCTGGCTTCCCATATCTGGTCTGTGAGCAAGAACAAAGAACAGGAAACAGGCATCCCTGATCATCCTGATCAATGTTCGGAAACGGGGGTCAAGAGGGTGGGAGAGACATCTCCCTTCTCAAGACTGGAGGACAACGTGGGGCCTTGGCCCAAAGAGCCCAGTCTTCACCAGGGTGAAGTGGTCCCAGTGGACTGGAGGACAATGGATCAGCAAGTGCTTGGATTTTTTTTTTTTTTTTTTTTTTTTTGGTAGTACTTGGGTTCCTGGAAGCCCTTCTACCTCCGGGCTACACTCCCAGACCTATTTTAACATTTTTATTTGGAAACAGGGTCTCCTAAGCCAGCGCGCGCGGCTGGCTTCGAACCTGCGCGATCCTCCTGTCTCTGCCTCCCAAGCGCGGGGATTACAAGAGTGCACCACCACGCCTGGCAGTGCTTGGATTTTAGATCCTACTGGACCAGCAGAAAGGGAGGACCCAAGTCTGGAGAGTAAGCCGGAACCTGCTGACCAGAAGAAGGAAAGGGAGCTTACCCTGTCTGAAAGTCCTCTGCAGGACACAGGAGCACGGAGCCAGAGCAGTGGTGGTGGCAGGGGCCCAAGCAGCTGGAGGGTGTGCGCCGCCCAGCAAACCCAGCACAGGACCTTAGGGGTCTGCCCAGTCAAAAAGAAAGTGGTTGATCCAGGTGAGGGTCGAGTTGAGGACAACCAAGATGGCGACCTTGTGACGACACCACCAGGTCTCGGAGACTACGGGGCTGAAGGGGGGGTACAGCAACAAAAAAGAAAAAATACCCCTGGGTTTTGTGTACTACATGTAACATTAAAATTGAGTTGGGGGTCACAAAGAAGCCAAACACTAGCCAAATTGTCAAAGGCCTCTTTAATCAAACAGCACCTTTGGGTCTGCTGACCAGGGGGAAGGGACCAATGACCAAGCAGCAGAGTCACACGGTCAGCAGAGTCACGGTCTATCGGCAGAGTCACGCAGCAGAGAGGAAGTGAGGGGATTTATGTAGCTGGGGTCTTGGGGTGGAGCTAGTAGCATGGAAATGCTGGTCCCCTCATGACATCTAGTCTTGTGATCTCTGGAGCCTGCCCCACAATGTTGGGAGTTTCACGATGTCTAGAGTCTTGTGACGTCTCCGCTTCTGGCTTCCAGGGTTCTGCCTCTTATCCCCGCTGCTGGGTCTCTTGGGGAAAGGAAGGGACTTTACTCCTCATGTCAATTAAAAGGAGATTGGAGCCAGGAGTGGTGGCGCACACTTGTAATCCCCGCGCTTGGGAGGCTGAGACAGGAGGATTGCATGGGTTCAAAGCCAGCCTTAGCTACTTAGTGAGGCTCTCAGCAACTTAGTGAGACCCTGTTTCCAAATAAAATATAAAAAAGGTCTGGGAGTATAGCCCGGAGGTAGAAAGCCTCTGGATTCCACCCCCAGTACCACCACACACACACACACACACACACACACACACACACACACAAGGAGATTGGTTACCCGCTACCTTGAGAGTTACCCTGGGCTTGGCTAAAGTAATAGGGGTGATCGAGTCCAGGAATTGTCAGTCTTTGGCCAGTCCGAGCAAGGCCAGTGACGGGGACTGGTCTGGAAGAGTGGTCCCCCTGTGTTGAGGTATCTGAGGCTCACTACTTTTCCAAGGGCAATCACTTTTCCAGTGTCCCTCCTGGCCACACACTGGCCACACTCTGTTTGAGGGCATTGTTTGGCCCAATGACCTTAGTTACCACATTTAAAATAGACTCCTGAGCCAGGCGTGGTGGCACACGCTTGTCATCCCCGCGCTTGGGAGGCGGAGACAGGAGGATCACGCAGTTTTGAAGCCAGCCACGCTGGCTTAAGCGACCCTGTTTCCAAATAAAAAAAATATAAAAATAGGTCTGGGAATGTAGCCCAGAGGTAGAAGGGTTTCCAGGAACCCCAGTACCACCAAAAATAAAAATAAAAATAAAAAATAAAAAATAAAATAAAATAAAATAGGCTCCTGAGCCAGGTGTGGTGGTGCATACTTGTAATCCTAGTACTTGAGAGGCTGAGACAAGAGGATCTCACAGGTTTGAAACCAGCCTCAGATACTTGATGAGTCTCTCAGCAGCCTAGTGAAACACTGTTTCAAAATAAAATCTAAAGTAGGTCTGAGGGTGTAGCCCAGAGGTAGAAAGCCCCTGGTTTCCATTTCAAGTACCACAATAAATAAATAAATAAATAAATAAATAAATAAATAAATAAAATAGGCTCCTGGAGGTAGTTGTTGTTTCTGTCCTCCACCCCTAGGTGGCACTCGTTATCCTGGGGGCTAAGCCTCCACTGATGGCCACAGGGCTTGAGCTTGCAAATCTGCCTTTTGGTGAAGTCGGAGTGTACACTCCATTTCAGCCTGTTCCTCTCGGGAATTAAATACTTTAAATGCCATGTTCACCAAATCTTGGATAGGGGTCTGAGGGCCGTCCTTAGCCTTTCTTAATTTTTTTTCGAATATCAGGGGCTGATTGCCCAATGAAATGAGTTGCCAACACCACAGGTCCTGCCTCAGTAGATGGATCTAAGCAGTTAAAAAAGGTAAAAGCCTCCTGAAGCTGATTAAGAAAAATGGCTGGGTTTTCATCTGGACCTTGGGTGATTTCCTTAAGTTTATCATAATTAAGTGCTTTATGGGAAGCAGCCCATCAAAAAGGCATAGTATCATATGGACTCTCATTTTTAATCTCTCACCCCCACCATTTGGGATTGGCTGATAATCTCAGTGAGGATCTTCAGAAGGTACCTCTGCCGCTCCCTCAGGGGGAGCTGGGTTAGTTAGATGAGCCTGGTCAGCCCATTCTCAGACAGCATTTACAATACGATCCCATTCATCCAGAGTTAAGACAGAGGTTAAAATAACATGAAGATCTGGCCATGTGAGACTGGATGCTTTCACAATGTATTGGAGTTCTTTAATAAAAACCAAATGGATTGGTGGAAAAAGAACCCAGTTTTCTTTCAATTTGAGCAAGGTCTTGGAGGGAGAAAGGGACACAGATGTCCCTTCTGCACTGGCCACCTCTCAGTGCAGGGCCAAGAGAGAAGAGGGGGTTCTTGGAGTGGGTATGGTAATTTACGGGGGAAGACAAGGGGGAAGTAAGGGTTAGTCCCTTAAGGGAGGATGACAGGGGAGAAAGGAGTGGGTTAGAGTGGGAGGCGGTCCTAGGATAGGTTGGTGGTCAGGGCGGTGGGGAGAGACCCTGGGGATCAGGGTCCTCAGAAAACGGAGCCTGTACCCAGCAAGGTCACAAGATGGCAACTGCACGCTGACACCATGAGGCGACCAAGATGATGACTGTGACCTAGCAGACTTAGAAAATGGCAGCTGCTGGGAAGATGGTAGCTGGTAGGAAAGTGGCAGCTGGTGGGAGTCCTTAGCCAGTGGGACTTGGGCGGTGGAGCGGGGGCAGGTGAAAAGGTTGGGAAAGGTGGGAACACATAAAAAAAGAAGGCCTGGCCGGGCGTGGTGGCCCACATTTGTAATCCCCGAGCTTGGGAGGCGGAGACAGGAGGATCATGCTGGTTCAAAGCCAGCTGTGCTGGCTTAAGAGACCCTGTTTCCAAATAAAAAGTATAAAATAGGTCTGGGAGTGTAACCCGGAGGTAGAAGGGTTTCCAGGAACCTCAGTACCACCAAAAAAAAAAAATTATGTCATTTACAGGAAAATGAATGGAACTAGTGAAATATTATGCCAAGTGAGATCAGCCAGTCTCAGAAAGTCAAGGGTCAAATGTTTTCTCTCATATGGAAGCCAGAGAGAAAGTAGGAAACAAAAAGGACCTTAGACAATTGAGGAGAGTCCAGTAGAATAGTGGAAGGGTATGAGAGAAGCAGAGAGGAGTGGGGAAAAGACGTGAAGAAATAGTTCCAATAATGCTCAATATGCAAATGTATCATTGCCCATCTCACTAACACCATGGGGAGGTGTGGGTGGTGGCACAGGATCCAAAGGGAAACACATCAAATACTGTGTACATGTATGTTTGTATCACTTTAAACCTAATACCATTGGGAGAAAATTTATATATATATTTGTGTGTGTGTGTTACTCCGGGTAGAACCCAGAGGCTTTTCTCCTTCCAGGCTATACCCCCAGACCTATTTTATACTTTATTTGGAAACAGAGTCTCACTAAATTGCTGAAATTGCTGAGAGCCTCACTCAGCTGAGGCTGGCTTCAAACCTGTGCAATCCTCCTGTTGCAGACTCCCAAGCTCTGGGATTACAAGCATGCGCCACCACGCCCGGCCTGAAAATATATTTGAAAAAGAACAGAATCTTAAAGTGTTTATAAGTTTTATTTAATTCCTAAATACTTAATCTTTAGACTAAACGACTAGACTATAGATTGAATTTCTCAAAAACATTTTTCCCTAAGGCTAAGAGTTATTGGCAGGCAGCAATTAAAATTTTTTTCTTAAACCGGGTGTGGTGGCACATGCTTGTAATCCCAGTACTTGAGAGAGGCTGAGACAGGAGGATCATGCTTCGAGACAGCCTCAGCTACTTAGTGAGATCCTCCACAACAGTGAGACCCTGTTTCAAAATAAAGAATAAAAGTTTGGGCTAGAGGGATAGCTCCAAAGTAGAATGCCCCTGGGTTTAATCCCCAACACCACATACAAAAAAAAAAAAAAAAAAAAAAAAAAAAAAAAACTTAGCCAGGCATTGTGGCACACACTTATAATCGCAGTACTAGGGAGGCTGAGACTGGAGGATTACAGGTTTACTGTCAGTCTCAGTTATTTAGTTAGGTCCTCCGCAATCTAGTGAAACCCTGTTTAAATATAAAGAATAAGAAATGGGGCTGGCTGCGTATCTCAAAGATAGAATGACCCTGGGTTTAATCCCCGGTACCACCAGAAGAAAAAGTGCTAACTAGTGAAAGGGGATTATCTATGAAAGGAGGTAAAATTTTCTCTGAATATAGGAATAAGCCAGGCGTGGAGGTGCATGTAAATCCAGCATTTAGGAGACTGAAACAGGAGAATCGTGGTTCTCAGACAGACTCAGCTAGTTAGTGAGGCTCTCCGCAACTCAGTAAGACCCTGTTTCAAAATAAAGAATAAAAAAAAAAATAAGGCTGGGGGTATAGCTTGGAGGCAGAATGCCCCTGGGTTCCATTCCTGGTACCACAAAAACGGGGGGGGGGTGTGTGAAGAATATAGGAATAGTAGAACGGGGACTAGCTACAAGGGCTGAGGGAGAATAGTCAAGAAAGAAGCAAACTTAGAGGCACCCTTCAGACTGAGATTCAGATAGGACAGGGTATGGCGATACATGGGTGTGCAAGAGCTATTCTCAAAAGAGCCAATTTTGTATTATCATTTCCCAAATCTGCACTGAAATTATCTGTGGTAAGAGTATTCACACCATGGAAATGCAAGAAATCAGAGACTTTTCCTTTGGTTTTGAGCTAGTTACATATTTGCCAGTGCACACTTGCTTGGCCCACTGGGCAGGCCAAGACTGACAAGCAGTAAACCATAGCTGAGGTGCCAACAAGACTCACTAGGAAGTGGCTGTCACCGGGTCTCTGGTACCAGAGCTACACTGTAAGAGCAAACACAAAAAAAGCCACAACCAGAATAAGCCCCTCCCTCTTTGCCCTGTCACTCTCATGCCCTTTATTGGCAAAGTCTAACATTTTGCTACCTGACAAAGGGGAAATATGTATTGGTCCAGCTGCAGTATTATAAAGCAGAACAAAGAATGGTGGGATTGGAGCTAGGAGGAAGTCATATGACCATTGGCCCATATTTCAAGTTTCTTTCCACCTCATGATCTCTTTGTTCTCTTCCACTCTGCCTGCTTTCTCCGATACACCAGTTACCCCCTTTACCTAGATCTCCCTTTATTGTTCATTTATTTATTTATTTTGCGGTACTGGGGATGGAACCCAGGGCATTCTATCTCCGAGCTACACCCCGAGCCCTATTTTTTATTCTTTATTTTGAAACAGGGTCTAGCCAGACATGGTGGCTCACGGTTGTAATCCCTGCTCTTGGGAGGCTGAGACAGGAGGATCGCAACAGGTTCGAAGCCAGCCTCCTCAGCTACTTAGTGAGGCTCTCAGCAACTTAGTGAGACCCTGTTTCCAAATAAAGTATAAAAGAGGTCTGGGAGTATAGCCCAGAGGTAGAAAAGCCCCTGGGTTCCACCCTCAGTACAACACAAAATAAGAAAGAAAAAGAAATAAGGTCTCACTGAGTTGCTAGGAGCCTAAGTAGCTGAGGCTGTCCGCGAACCACGATCCTCCAGTCTCAAAGATCTCTATTTAAATGTCATTTCCTTAGAGAAACCTTTCTTGGCTCCAACATACAAGTTTATCTCACGTAAACGTCCAGAGGCAAGCAGATGGTCAGCAAGATGCAGCTCAAGGGTCAAATCCAAATCCAGCTCACAGTCTGTTTTTGTATGGCCCACAAACTAAGAATTTTTTACTTTTTTTTTTTTGCAAGTCTGGGGATGCCAGGGGCATTCAACCTCTGACCTACACCTCCTGCCCTATTTTTTATTCTTTATTTTAAAACAGGGTCTCACTAAGTCAGGGAGGGCCTCACTAAGTGGCTGAGGCTATCTGTGAATCACAACCCTCCAGTCTCAGCCTCCCGAATGCTGGGATTACAAGCATGTGCCACCATGCCTGGCTTACTTTTTTTTTTTTTTTTGGTACATTTAAAGAAATAATAGTCGGGTATGGTGGTGCATGCTTGAAATCCCAGTACTCAGGAGGCTGAGACAGGAGGATCACAGGTTAACTGCCAGCCTCAGCTACCTAGTAAGGCCATCCCCACACCTGCAAAAGAAAAAAGAAAAAAAAGAGAGAAGAAAATAGGGCTGGGGATGTACCTTGGAGGTAGAATACCCTGGGTTCAATCCCCAACTGCAAAAAATATAAATAAATAAATAAATAAATAAATAAATGCCGGAGATATAGCTCAGTGATAGAGGCCCAATGGTTCACACACACACACACACACACACACACACACACACACCTATTATCATGGAAATAAAACAATTTTGAGCAATAATGAGCAATTTCGACCCCATGAGACATCTTCCCACTTCTGCAATCCAATGCTGATGATAGATGTGAAAAGGAGTTTGGTTCCAGAAAGGGTGAAGCAGGATTCTGGTAAGGAGAGGTCAAGAGTATGGATTACTCTGGTCCTGGTGGTAGTTACTCTAGTGGTAGCCATCAGTCTGTCTGCAATGCCCTATATTCAGCATTTGGAAAAAAGCTGAAACCAGAAGTTTTATAGGCAAAATATTGACCTGAAGCCATCTCTTGCATTAGTTAAGTATAAAAGAAGCTATTCCAATAGCAGGTTTTCTGTGTGGCTAATTTAATTACATTTCAGGAACTAATTCCTTTACCCTTGAGGGAGTCTTGGAAGTTAATGGTGCAATATAATAATAATAATAATAATAATAATAATAATAATAATAATATGAAGAAGAAGAAGAAGAAGGAGGAGGAGGAGGAGGAGGAGGAGGAGGAAGAGGAGGAGGAGGAGGAGGATAGAAGGAGGATAGAAGGAGGGGGGAAGAAGAGGAGGAATTATTGTTTCCAATTTGTGTCTACAAGCACCTTGCTCCCATGTGCATTTTAGAATTCAATCTGATAGCAGGAGGTTCCCAGTTCTGCAGCTGAAGAAACAAATGAAACTGCAGAAAGTGTTAACTTTTGTATGCAGTAAAAGACAAAGGAAAAACAAACCATTCTTAGTCTCAGGAAGCTGATGGGGACCTAGGGATACTCTATAAATACCTAAATAGAGATTTTACAACAAATACACTGGTGAATACTGATGACCTGGTCTGGAAGAAGTAGACACTCAGTTTTATGGGCAGACATTGGGATTGTAAGAAGTGTGAGTCATCCTCTGCCCAACGGGTACAGAGCTTCCTGTCTATGCAACTATACATCTAGGAAAAGCTTTCTGATCTAAGGAAAATGCAAAGTACACATGTAAGCAGGGCGCTTTTATACTAACAGAAAGAGAAAAATAAAGCCAAGCATGGTGGCGCACACTTGTAATCCCAGCATTTGGGAGGCTGAGACAGGAAGATCGTGGTTTGTTCGTGGACAGCCTTGGATACTTAGTGAGTCCCTTTGCAACTCAGTGAGATCCTATTTCAATAATATAAAAAAACTAAAAAAAAAAAAAAAGAGCTGGGGATGTTGCTCAGAGGTAGAATGCCCCTGGGTTCCATCCCCAGTACCGAAAATAAAAAGAGAGAAAAATATGTATGCAATATACACAAATTTCAGTCAATTCCTGGATCCCTTTTCAGGGATCATAAGCAAAGCTTCTAACATAATGAAACCAAAGCCATGGAAGAAGTGCAGCCAGGAAAATTTCATTTACAAGGTCTTGTACTTTCAGCTGAGTATGTTTCTGTATCTATTTCTTTGACTGCACTGAGAAAATCCCACAAGTAGGGAGGGGCAAGAAGCAAGACAGCCCCACCTGGAATGAAGATGGTATTGGAAGAAGCCACTGGTGGAGGGGCCTGCAGTCTGAGTCTTCCCTAGAGCAGGATCCTCTTGCCCTCCCATCTTCCTGCTGCCCAGCTTCCCCTGCGCTATGCAAGGCTTCCTGGGGTGTGGCACAAGTAGTGCAGCCTTTCAGAAATCACCCTGTGCAAACAGACTGGCTGTGGGGAGGCACCGGGTGGAATGGAGAGCGCACTTCCTTCATAGAACATCTTTAAAAAGCTGTAGCATTTCTTTTCTCTCGACATATACTTGAGTGGCATTCTTTGGTCTATATGGTCTCCAACTAAAGAGCACACTGCTGTATGCCATCATACCAGTGTAGTCACTTCAGCAACAGTGTGTGGGTTCTTAAGGAGAGTGGCCAGCACAGATCCCGTGTCCCCCACTCACTACCTGCTCACATGAACAGGAATGTCAAGGACCTTGCACAGAGGAGGTGCTTTTTTTTTTTTTTTTTTTTTGAGGACAAAAATATTTGACAAGCACTTCCTATGTGCCATATCCTTGACATTCCTACTCACGGTCAGCAGTAGTCTCTGTGACCTGCCTTCATAGAGGAGTGCACTGGATGTGACGGCCACGCTGCCAGGATCCCTGGCTGCCTAGGGACACCCAACACTCCCCAGAACTGCCACGAGCAAAAGGGAGCAGCCTGAGCCAAGCTTTTATCCCTCCCTGCACCTAATCCACGAGAAAAGGGAGGGGTAGTGAGAACGGGGAACCATTGCTAAAAGATCTTCCCAGACTCCCAGGGTTGACAAAGACCACTGGTGCAGCCACATCACCATTCAACTCTCCCTCTGCACATCCTGGCTCCTTCACTCTCACACGTGTTCCCAGGAACTTTCCCAGTAAATATCCAATGTCCATCACACACTCCATTGGATCTCAACTGATAAAACAGGCAGCATCAAATAAGCAGTTGTGAAGGAGGGGAAGGCAAATATAAATTGCCTGGACTCTAAGTTGCTCACTTATAAAGCCACACGTCCTTATCTGCTTTCTTGTCTGTCACTGTATTCATAGACTTACATGTCCACTCAGAAAATCCCAAGTGCTTAAAAGACAGTCCTTGCCTCAAAGACATCACTACTGAGTAAGAGTGGGAGTGGGGTGAGGGGGCCTGTGCTGCTGGGAGCACGGCTGAGAGCAGGTAGTCCAAGCTCAGTGCTTAGCAAAGGTCTCAGCCACCTAGCAAGACTGCTTCCAAATAAGAAATAAAATCAGGCTGGGGGTGTAGCTTGGAGGTAGAATGCCTCTGGTTCGATCCCCAGTGCCAAAATAAATAAGTAAATAAATAAGTCTAGAGGTATACCCCTGGGTTTCATCCCCAATACCCCAATATAAAAATAAACCATAATGAGCCGGGCGTGGTGGCGCATGCTTGTAATCCGCACACTTGGGAGGCGGAGACAGGAGAATTGCACAAGTTCGAAGCCAGCCTTGCTGGCTTAAGAGACCCTGATTCCAAATAAAATATAAAATAGGTCTGGGAGTGTAGCCTGGAGGTAGAAGGGTTCCATCCCCAGTACCACCAAATAAATAAATAAACAAACAAACAAATAAATAAACCATAATGAACTATAAGGCAGTTTGGAGTAATTAGGAACACATATCAAGAAAATTGTAGACACTTTATTTACCTAAAGGATTAATTCTAAAAGGAAAATGCACATGAACATACCTTCAAAAATTGTATATTTTGGGGTATTTAAGTAGGCCTTGGAGGTTGTGACACCTGTTACTGTTTTATGAGCCTAAAATTAAAAATTCATGGCTTTTGATTTATCTAACTCTAGTTGCACAAAGTCAGATATTGACTCCCAAGTAAGATGAAAATGGAAGAAGGCAAACAGAAGAAAAAGTGAGAATTCTTCCTGAGATAACTGGGGGTAGGAAAAAAGAAGGGAAATAAGGTTCCAAGACGCATGTACGGCATACAGAACAAGATGGAGATCATTTCACACACTAGAATTCTTCTTGGGAATATCCTGAGAACATGAGAGCTCCCCTCTTCTTAAGAACATGCTCACATACAACAAAATTTAGTCACTAATGCTCAAATGAGTAGATTTCAAATGAGACACTAATGTTGAAGTGACAGAAGGGCTTTTTGTTTTTTCTTTTTGGTGTGTGTTTATGTGTGTGTTATATGGGGGTTGAACCCAGGGTATTCTACCTCTGAGCTGGATCCTCAAGCCTATTTTATTTATTTACTTACTTATTTATTTATTTATTTGTGGTACTGGAGTTCAAGCCTAATTTGTTTAGAAACAGGGCCTAAGTTGCTGAGGCTGGCTTCAAACCTGCGACCCTCCTATCTCAGCTTCCCAAGTACTGGGATTATAAGCATATGCCACTGTGCCTGGTTTCCTTTCTTCTTTAGTGACAGAGCTAAGTGCATGCAGTGTGCATATATCTGGCAAGAAGAAAGGAGCTGAGGTGGCTGAGTCCTCAGGAGGGAGGGCAAAGAAAAATCTTTACTAGCAAATATTTGGTAGTTTGGCTAAAGGACTTCTGAAAACAAAATGTCTAATAGGGTATACAGTATGAAGCCTTCTCCACCTTTTATACAGCATCTTCATTAAGTCCTTATTGCTAAAGGATGTGCTTGTGCGGGTAGATTATTTGAGGGGAACTTGAGGAGGTGCTGAATTCTCTATCAGGGATGATAAGGGGTGGATGTGAAAATAAAATACACACGCACAAAAGTCAGAAGTCAAAAAGATAAGTGACATCCAGGTTTCGTGTAAGAAAGATGATCCAGGCACAATGTGATTTGAGCTTGAGCAACAGATAAAGGAATGAGAGTGCTTACTGCACCTGTAATTACCTAAGGGAAGAGGTAAGTGAAAGGACATCGCCTGGCACCAAGCGTGCTGCTCAGTGTTAGAGCACCTGGTGGGCCCCTCCCCCACACTGAAAGAAAGAAAAAACCATGCTCTTCTGCTGAAAGTCTGACATTTAGAGGCAGACATAATTGAATGTGGAAAATATGCAATCAACTGCTTATTTGTACAGCCCTTTTATTAAACCAAGGGAGACATTTATACTGGAATGCAAAATAAGCCCACTTTGTAGATCTGAGCCATAACCAATTATGTTTCCAAGGACATGACTTAAATTAATTATATTAAAATCTATGAAGTAATTAGTAATGAAAAATGTGCAAAGAAAGTAAGGCAGTAAAGAATCAGTCAATCTGCAGTACACTGTACTGGTTAAGAGAACATGCTTAGGTATAACAAGAGTTAGTCACTGCCCAGTGTAGTGGCACATACTTGTAATCCCAGTACTTGGCAGGCTGAGACGGGGAATCACCAGTTTGCTGCTAGCCTCAGCAACCTGGTGAGGCCCTCTGCAACTTAGTGAGACCCTGTTTCAAAATAAAACAAAAATAAGGCTGGGGGAATAGCATGGAGGTAGAATGCCCGAGTTCAATCCTCAGTACCACTAAAAAAGAAAAAACAGTCACTAATGTTCAAATGAGTCCATTGTTAACTGAAAGGTCTTTCCTTTTCTCCAATATGGATAATGGAGTCTTGGCTTTAGCACTTACTGTGTGATCATGGGTACATTATTAAACATCCCTTCTTCCCCTCCCTCTTTTTTTTTTTTTTAATTTCCTCTGCATTGGGGTTTGAAGCCAGGACATGCAAACATGCTCAGCAAGTGTTCTACCACTGAGCTACATCCCCAAACTCACTCCTTTTTCAAAAATTTTAAGACTAAGTCTTGCTATGTTAATTCAGGCTGGCCTCAAACTTGTGATCTTCCTGCCTGAGCCTCCTGAGTAGCTGGAATTACATGTGTGCAGTACCATCCCTAGCTATCCCTCATCTTTTTTTTTTTTCCCACAGTACTGGAAATTGAACCTAGGGTTTTTCTACCTCCAAGCTACACCTCCAACCCTATTTTTATTGAGACAGGGTTTCACTAAGTCACGAAGGGTCTCACTAAGTAGCTGAGGCTGGCCATGAACCTGCAATCCTCCTGTCTCAGCCTCCTAAGTACTGGGATTATAAGCGTGCGCCACCACACCTGGCTCTCCTTATCTTTTAAGTTGGGGCAAGAATCCCCACATTGTTGATGGTTGTGCAACTCTTCAAATTAATTAAAATTATTGAACTGAACACTTAAAACAAGTGCTTTTTATGCCGGGTGTGGTGATGCACGCTTGTGTGGCCCACGCTTGTAATCCCCGCACTTGGGAGGTGGAGACAGGAGGATCGCACAGGTTTGAAGCCAGCCGCGCTGGTTTAAGAGACCCTGTTTCCAAATAATAATATAAAATAGGTCTGGGAGTGTAGCCCGGAGGTAGAAGGGTTTCCAGGAACCCCAGTACCACCAAAAAAAAAAAAAAGTACATTTTAGCTGGGTGTGGTGGCATGTGCCCATAATCCCAGTACTTGGAAGGCTAAAACAAAGGCTTGCAGGTTCGAGCCAATCTCAGGAATTTAGCAAGACCCCATTTCAAAATTTAAAAAATAGGGCTGGGGGTGTAACTCACTGGTATAGTGCCCTAGATTTAATCCCTAGTACCCCTCAGAAGTATGAATTTTATGGATGTAAATTATAATCTGAATAAAGCTGTTTAAGAATATCCACATTGTAGAGATGCTGTGGGAAAAAAATGTCAGACACTATGCCTGGCAACAGTCAATACTCAGTAAAAATGGGAGATTAGTATTAGTGTTAATAGAGATTAAGTGATAGAACAATGAAGATGAATAAAGTTAGATTTTTTTAAAGCAATCAATGAATTTTGGGGCTGGTCAGAGCATGAGAGATCATTTTGTTCAAATGGCCTCATTTTATAGATAAGAAAATTAGAGACTAGCAGGTAAAGTTCCTTGTTCAAAGTCTAGCCTTCAGACCAGACCCCAGGCAACTCCCACTACCACCCACTACCTCAAACATGGACACACAAGAAGTGGAGGATGTATTTCCTTAAAGAAGAAATACACATAGGAGAACACAGAAAGCATATACAGTGATGTTGAAGAAAGGGAATCCTAAGACAATCAAGCAGAGCAAGAAGAGGTGTCACATCTCACTACCGGGCAGGGCCCCAGCAGTGCAAGGCCAAGCCCCGGTAGTCAGGTGAATGGGCTCCTTACTGTGGCCAGGTGCCTCGTAGAGGTGAAGACACATAATTCTCTCCACTACTTCCTCCCACAGAATCTGTCAGCAGCAGCAAAAGCTGAGACACACGTGAATGCAGCAGAAGTCTTAGGAGCAGTTGGTTTGAGCAGCCCTAAAGTGGGACAGTTGCAAAGAAGCCCCTGTGCCCATGCTGAGCAGCCTGGCCTCAAGGCTCTATCCTCTGGCCTTGCCTAATCAGTCCCTCTGGGTTTTAAGGCCTTCACTTATGACCCTGTAAATCGCCTGTCAGTTTCCTCCTTTGGAGCACCCTCTTCTGATGAATGCAAAAGCCTAGAGAAGTGAAATGATCCAAACTTCCTGCTCTTTCATTAAAGCTGCTTTCTTTTAAGGGAACTTGATAGCATGGCTGGAAGGTTGAGAGGCTAATGGAAGCTTAGTAAATTATTCCAAGACTGAACAGTGGATACGAGAATTAGATGTATCATCTAGGTCATGATTTTCCACTATTTCAAAGATAACACTCAGTGAGCCAACTCTATCATTTTTAAGTGGTAAATACTAATCCCAACTTTTCACAAAGAGTAACCATTTAGGACAGATGGCAGGGCCAGACCTCTCAATGTATATAATCCACTGGGGAGAGAAGAATGTAAGGAAAAAGGGACAAAGAATTAAGGCCCAAAGCACGTTTTATGTTTTAACTCGGTACACTGAAATTTCCCCGTGAATATTTTATAAAGTGCCTCATCCTTCTCAACTGTTAAAAATATTTTTTAAAAATCCGTGGAAGGACAGAGTTCTGTCCATTCGTGTGTGTGTGTGTGTGTGTGTGTGTGTGTGTGTGTGTGGTACTAGGGACTGAACCCAGGAACATTCTACCTCCAAGCTATATCCACAGCCCTATTTTTTATTCTTTTGTTTTGAAACAGGGTCTCTGGAGTTACAAAGGGCCTCACTAAGTAACTGAGGCTGTCAGCAAACCACGATCCTGCCTCAGCCTCCTGAATGCTGGGATTACAAGCGTGCACCACCACGCTTGGCTTCTGTCCATTCATTTAATCTGAGAATTTGAGTGCAGATTATGAACAAATGAGTAAGTGTAACTTTAGCCTTTCCACGAAAAGCTTTTCTGTTTTGCAGATCACTCCATACAATGAACACTCTGGTGTCGAAGAAGGTGAGAGCTTCGACTAAAGGTCTTCTGACACGCTTGGCACTCATAAGGCTTCTCTCCAGTGTGAATTCTCTGATGGATGATAAGTTGGGAGTGCTGGCTGAATGTCTTCTCACACTCATTACATTCGTAGGGCTTCTCTCCGATATGAATTTTCTGATGGAGCAGCAGCTCGGAGTTATCCCAAAACGTTCTTGCACACTCGTTACACTGATGGGGTTTCTCTCCAGTATGGATTCTCTGATGGACAATAAGGTGAGAGGTCCGCCTGAAAGCCTTTCCGCACTCAAAGCACTCATAGGGTTTCTCTCCAGTGTGAATCCTTTCATGTCTAAGAAGTTCTGAATTCCCCCTGAAGGCTTTCCCACATACTTTACATACATAGGGCTTCTCGCCAGTATGGATTCTAATGTGTCTAATGATTTCTGAGTTCTGGCCAAAAGTTTTCCCACATTCATTACATTCATAAGGTTTGTCCCCAGTATGAATTCTTTGATGCCGGATGAGCTCGGAACTCTGACCAAAACCTTTGCCACATTCATTACACAGATAGGGTTTTTCTCCAGTATGAATTTTCTGGTGTCTGATGAGGCCTGAGCTATGCTTGAAGGCTTTGCCACATTCATTACACTCATGGTATCTTTCTTCAGTATGAATTCTTTGATGCTGAATAAGCTGTGAGCTAACCCTGAAGGTCTTCCCACATTCATTACATTCATAGGGTTTCTCCCCTGTGTGTATTCTCTGGTGTAGAATAAGTGCTGAATTCTGACTGAAGGCTTTACCACATTCCTCACATTTATAGGGTCTCTCTCCAGTATGAATTCTATGATGGTGGATGAGATGGGAACTCTGAATGAAGGCCTTTCCACATTCATTACAAGCAAAGGGTTTCTCTCCAGCATGAATTCTCAGGTGCCTTCGGAGGCTTGAGTTAGTTCCAAATGTCTTTCCACATTCTTTGCATTCGAAGGGTTTTTCTCCACTATGAACCCTTATATGCTGGATAAGATGTGAGTTCTGATTAAAGGCTTTTCCACATTCTTTACACGTATGAGATTTGTCTCCCACAGAAGTCCTCTGTGTTTTATTAGGTTCTAAATTCTCTATGAAGTTCTGGCCAGAGGTAGCAAATGTACTCACTCCCTCTGCTGTAGTCTCTCCCTGATGTGTCACCAGATTGGGACTGGGCCTGTGGCCTCTCTCACTCTCACTATTCTCCTGGTCTCTCTCACTTGAGGGTGATTTCTTAAAGATAATCAACCCTGACACAAAGTCCCTCTCATGAGGAGACATCTGCTCTAAAATCTCTTCTGAGGACTCTCTCAAATGCCCCTCTAATATGTCTTCTTCACATTCTGCTCCAAACGCATGGCCTTGGTAATCCACTTTTGGAAGTTTTTTTAATGTTGGCCCATGCGGCTCAGATTCTTCAGAAACTTCTTCCTTAGGAATCACCTCCTTTTCCTCAGTCCCCATCTCACAATCTGAAATGAGAGAGGGTAAGTATGTGAAGCAGCTGTATCACATTTATCTTTTTTTTTCTGATAATTCACCTCTTTATTGACAGCAGAAGTGCTGAGGATAAATTAGGCAGCTGGGGCGGCCCAGGTGTCAGCGGCCCTGGACAAAGATCATTTCCAATCTGGTGGCTGAGAAAGGATGGCATGGCAAGGGGCCTGCAACTCATCATGACATCGGAGTCCTGAACATGTATCCTATTTAAATGAAGTAAATGTAGATGAGTGTGGAGCTCTGACACGTGCTGACAACACTCAAAAGCAGTGTTGGCATCCAGGGAAATGACACGAAGCTGCTGAAGAGGGCAAAGATTTAGGATTATAGTGGACGTGCTAAAGAACAGATACTAATGGAAGAATGAGAAAAAGTATCAGAGGCAGAGATTTAAAAATGAAAATCAGAGCCGGGCGTGGTAGCACACACTTGTAATCCCCGTGCTTGGGAGGCTGAGACAGGAGGATCACACAGGTTCGAAGCCAGCCTCAGCTACTTAGTGAGGCTCTCAGCAACTTAGTGAGACCCTGTTTCCAAATAAAATATAAAAAAAGGTCTGGGAGTATAGCCTAGAGGTAGAAAGCCTCTGGGTTCCACCCGCAGTACCACAAAAAATAAAATAAAATAAATTTAAAAAATAAAAATGAAAATCAGAGCCGGATATGGTTGCACACGCCTATAATCCCAGCATTCAGGAGGCTGAGACAGGAGGGTGACAGTTTCGCAGACAGCCTCAGCTACTTAGTGAGGCCCTCCACAACTCAGTGAGACCCTGTTAAAAAAAAATAGGGCTGGGGGGTATAGTTCAGAGGTAGAATGCTCCTGGGTTCCATCCACAGTACTGCAAAAATAAATAAATAAATAAAAATCAAGGCAGGCATGGTCATATATACTTGTAATCCCAGATTCTTCTAGATTCTTAGGAGGCTGAACAGAAGGATCACAGGTTTGAAGCCAGCCTTAGCAATTTAGTGAGTCCCTGTTTCCAAATAAAAAATAAAATCAGTCTGGCAATGTATGTTGGAGGTAGAATGCTCCTGAGTTCAATCTCTAGCACCACACACACACAACAAAATAAAGATGAAAATTAGAAATGGATGATGAAGAGATGATGATAAAAGTTCCATAACATTAACAGTGAGTTGGAATAAAACATAAGGTTCACACAAAAAAAAAACATTTAGGGAAAATGATAGCTATAATAATAGATGGGCATATAGAAAAGAGTGAAAAAAGGGACAAAAATGTTAACAGAAATAATTTGCAGATTTATAGATCAAGTAACCATAAAACGAATAGCAAGATGATCTACTGAGTCCAGTTCTATGGTACTCCCCAGTTCTATGGATCAAGACACCACATATTTAGGCATTACCCATTCAAAAGATGAATGTGACTTAGCAAAACTAGAACAGAACGATCCTTAAGCTAGGTATGGGGACATGAGTTGTGTTTGTAATCTCAGTGCTTAGGAGGCCTCGACAAGAGGATCACAGGTTTGAGGCCAGCACATGGTAACTCAGTGAGAATTTGTTTCAAAATAAAAAATAAAGGGGAGCTGGGTGTGGTGGCACACACTTGTAATCTCAGTACTTGGGAGGCTGAGATAGAAGCATTGCAGGTTCTCAGCCAACTTAGTGAGGCCCTCTGCAACTTGTTGAGACCCTGCTTCAAAATAAAAAATAAAATAAAATAGGGCTGAGGTTGTAGCTATCCCCCCCATGAGTATCATCTTCCACAATTAACACTTTTATTGATGAGAGGATTATTTTCCATCCAGCTGAGACTGGAGGATCCTGGTTCACGGACAGCCTCAGCTACTTAGTGAGGCCCTCCGCAACTCAGTGAGACCCTGTTTCAAAATAAAGAATAAAAAATGGGGCAGGGGGTGTAACTCAGAGGTTGAATGCCTCTAGGTTCCATCCCTAGACCCACAAAAACAAACAAACAAACAAACAAACAAAAAAGGTACAATGTCCCTGGGTTGGATCCCCGGTAACACGCAAAAAAAATAAATAAATAAAAATAAATTGCTGTGGTGCACAAGTATGCTGCCCTCAGCAAAGAGCTACTTCAGTATTGGCTCCAGTTTGCTCACCATCTGAGCAAAGGTCCAGCTTATCCTTTCATCATTTGGGATACCACTTAGGTGATGCAGACAGCTAAATTCCCAGGACAATTGCATTAGCAATAGGTTTGGCTACATGTAATAATTAAAAAACAACAAAAAACCCATAATGGCTTAAGCATGGTAAAAGTATTTTCTCTCTCCTGGATTAGAAGTTCAGAGGCAAGCTTTCCAAGTCTGGAAGGGCAGCTCAAGGAGTCGTCGGGACTTAGCTTCCTTCTAGCTCTGATCCCCATTCCTATGGATGCTGGTATACTCATGGTCCAAGAAGAGCATGGAAGAAGAGTCATGGAATGGCTTTTAGACAGAGACTGACATGCAAAAGTTAGGAGTCCCTGGTCAGATTAGCACTGTAGGTACATTGCACTAGGGGTCATTTAGTAGCTGGACTTGAAAGCTGTAGGCCTCAAAATAGGGAAACCAGTTAGGAGGCTAATACTGTCAACAAGACACAAAGTGATGAGCTCTAACTAGGGCAACAGTAGTAAGGATGAAGAGACAGACTGGAGAAAGAGTTAAGAGTCCAAATTCTGCAAGACTTTAGTGACTGGGTATAGGTGTAAGGAAAACAGTCTTTTATGATATTCATATTTCCCTTAAGAGATGAATGGTAAAGCCATCAAGGTTGGGAACACTGGAAGAAGAGATAGTTTAGGAGGGAAGACAAAGGATGAGCTCTGTTTTAGACAAGAGAAGTTTCAAGATATCTATGTAGCAGTATCGAGTAATTAGTCAAAATATATTGGTCTAAAGCTGAAAGTAGTCAGGACTAAAGATACAGATCTAAGAGTATTCAGCATGAGTAGAATATAGTGTAAGAAATGTTGAGGACTGAGAACAGAAAACTAGGAGCCAAAACTAAGAGTTGAGAGTACTGCAGTTAACTTTTTTTTTTTTTTTTTTTTTTTTTTGCAGTTCCGGGAATGGAACCGAGGGGCATTGTAGCTTAGCTACCCAGCCCTATTTTATTAGCTTTTTTTTTTTTTTTTTTTTTTTTGGGAAACAGGGACTCACTGAGTTGCAAAGGGCCTTGCTAAGTAGCTGAGGCTGTGAGGCTGTCCACGAACCATGATCCTCTGGTCTCCGCCTCCAGAATGCTGGGATTACAAACGTGCGCCACCACACCCGGCGTAACTTCAACTTTTGTTTGGATCTTCTTTCCACCTTTCTTCACCTTTCTGTCTGCCTCAGACAGTAACTGGAATGGAATACACTGCCAGGCCTTCTGGCTTCCTGCTGTGTTCCACCAATTCAGAGTCCCAGCAGAAGACTGGAAGTAGGGAGGAGATGGTGGTCAGAGACTTTATTCTCCTGGTTCCTTCCTGTGAGCTCACCTAGGTTGGTAATGTCCCTCAGTTGAAGGTTATTACTCCTCTAGAGTATTCTATCCTACCAAATCCTCTCACCATCTACACTCCAGTAAGCTCTACTACTCCTCACCTCTCCAGGCCCTGGGCTAGTGACCACTCTCATTGTTCCTAGCCCTAAGGTCAATAGCCTGCCTGCACGTGTATCATTCATTCCTTTGGGTTTGTTTGTTTGTTTGTTTGGGGACTAGGGATTTAACCCAGGTGCCTTCTACCTGAGGTACACCCCCAGATCTTTTTATTTTTTCATTTTGAAACAGTCTAAGTTGCTAAGGGTCTTGCTAAATTGCTGAGACTAGCCTTGACTCTGCCACCCCTCTCTCTCAGCCACCCAGCTGCAGCCATCTCTTCATATACTGTCTGTAGCTACTTTCAGAAGCTATCCCTTCTGAAACGTTCTGCCCTTCCGTACACTCTAATACAGCCTTAGTAATGCCGAGCCCTAACACCTGGAAGGAAGCTGGTCTCTTGGAAGCTTTGACTATCCTTCAAAAACAAGTTAGAATCTTCATCTTTCCTCCCCACTCACCTCTACCAACATTGTCTCTAATTGCCCCATACAGTAGGGGGGCATCTAAAGCTAGATTTCTCCTTTTTGTTGAACTCTTTGAAAATTATAAATATATATCCATAGCCAGATATGGTGGCACACACACACACACACACACACACACACACACACACACACAATCCCAGTACTTGGGAGGCTGAGACAAGAGGATTGCAGGTTCAAAGCCGGCCTTAGAAACTCAGTGAGGCTCTTGGCATCTTAGCAAGACTGTTTCCAAATAAAAATAAAATGGAACTGGAGGTTAAGTCTAAAGACAGAAGACCCCTGGGTTCCATCCCCAGTGTGTGTGTGTGTGTCTGTCTGTCTGTCTCTCTCTCTCTCTCACACACACACACACACCATATAACTAAATATTCTCATTCATATTCTCTCCCATGAGAATATTTAGTTCTTGTATTCATCTGAGTTGAGAAGTACTGTCTTAGATCAATGTCTCCAATAGCCAGCCACAAATAAGCGCTGCAAGGTGGTACTTAGTTCCTACTTCCAACCCCTACCTGACCTCTCCTTTTCATCCTCATGTCCCCATACTTGCTTATCTTCTAGTTCTTTACTGAGTCGGCATTTACGGAGTGTGCATCTGCACCACACCACATGGAAAATGATTTGTTCATAGTAAAACAAGATAGAATTGAAGTTAGGTACATATCTACCCCAACTTCAAGACAAAATTCAAATTCAAATAGCCTTCCACAACTAAATCTGACCCCCCTAACTATTCTTTGACTTTGAATTCTGCTAGCAACACAATACTGATGTCATCTGTTAAACGTTGCTGTGTAGGCGTCATCTCATACATGAAACAAAG
The DNA here is from genome assembly GCF_963383645.1 of Muscardinus avellanarius. NCBI lineage: Eukaryota > Metazoa > Chordata > Mammalia > Rodentia > Gliridae > Muscardinus > Muscardinus avellanarius. The sequence continues at coordinate 17,733,233 of NC_137802.1, read as the reverse complement.
CAATCTCCATTTGACTGATTATACCTCATACTTGTATGGAAACACTCCACTTCTCTAGGTAAGTTCATATTTCCAAACATAATTTCCTATCTTGCCATCTCTCCTTCTTTACTAAATCTGAAAAAAAAAAAAAAAAAAAAAAAACTTTCTGAAAATGGAGGTGCGACCTGAGGAGGGGAGGCTGACCAGTCTTGTGTTCAGTTTGAGGGATGACAGGCAGACCTCCACTGGGCCTTCATTTAGAACAGTGTCCTCAACTCTGAAGACCTGGGTCTGTCTTTTCATGTACACTAGGAGAACAGCCTCACCAGATGCCTAGTAATTAACAATAAGAAACAGTGATGCACATTTGTAATCCCAGTATATAGAGCTGAGACAGAGGCTCACAGGTTCAAGGTCAGCCTTAGTAACTTAATGAGACCTTCAGCAACTCAGTGAGACCCTGTTCAAACTAAAAAATAATAAGGCTGGGGATGTAGCTCAGAGATAAAACACCCCTGGTTTCAAACACTAAAACCACCAAAAAAGAAAAAGAAAAAGGGTACCACACTGACTAGATGATAATCTACATGGGAAGCCACACACATACATGCCAAAACAAAAACAACGAACAAAAATACTGAGAACTGTTTAACAGGCCTGCAATCGTAGTACAAAGCTGTTAGATAAATGCGGCTTCCTTTGTGTATGTGGGGGTGGTACTGGGATCAAACCCACAGGCCTTCTACCTCTGAGCTACACCCCCAACCATATATATATATATATATATATATATATATATATATATATATATATATTTTTTTTTTTTTTTTTTTTTTTTTTTTTTTTTGCAGGTCTGGGGATGAAACCCAGGGGCATTCGACCTCTGAGCTACACCCCCTGCCCTGCCCTGCCCTACTTTTTATTCTTTATTTTGAAACTGGGTCTCACTGAGTTGGAGAGGGCCTCACTAAATAGCTGAGGCTGTCCGTGAACCGTGATCCTCCAGTCTCAGGCTCCCAAATGCTGGGATTACAAGCGTGCGCCACGACGTCCGGCTCCATATTATTTAAAAAAAAAAAACGAAAACAGAACTCGCCGGGCGTGGTGGCGCACGCTTGTAATCCCTGCGCTTGGGAGGTGTAGACAGAAGGATCACGCTGGTTCGGAGCCAGCCTCACTGGCTTAAGAGACCCTATTTCCAAATAAAAAAATATAAAATAGGTCTGGGAGTGTAGCCCAGACGTAGAAGGGCTTCCAGGAACCCCAGTACCACCAAAAGAAAACAAAACAAAACAGAACTAAGTTGCTAAGTCTGGCCTCAAACCTGTGATACTCCTGTCTCAGCCTCCCAAGTACTGAGATTACAAGCCCACATCCCTACACCCAGCAGATAAATTCTTCTTAATAATGGTTCTTGGCCTGAAACTAAGCTAGTTGCATAAAAATCAACTGAGAAATTTCCAGGCCAGGCGTGGTGGCACACGCTTCTAATCCCCACGCTTGGGAGGCGGAGACAGGAGGATCACACAGGTCCGAAGCCAGCCTTGCTGGCTTAAGAGACCTGTTTCCAAATAAAAATATAAAAATAGGTCTGGGAGTGTAGCCCAGAGGTAGAAGGGTTTCCAGGAACCCCAGTACCACCAAAAAAAAAAAAAGTTGGAGTGTAGCTAAGAGGTAGAGTAGCCCTGGGTTCCATCCCCAGTGACACAAAAAGAACATTTTGACTTCAATGTAGCAAGTACAGATAAAGAAAGAGAGGAGATAAGCAAGGACGCACTGACATTTTTATGTGGAGAATGAGGATCAGCACTTACTACCTGCTGTATGCTAAGCAGCTTAGACATCATTTGCTGAACCTCACAACCTCCTTATAAAATGCTTTTGAAAAGCATTAGTGTGAGGAGGAGCCAACTGGCACGCACTCCTGAATTGCTCCCGCAGTGCTTTCTGCATCCTTGGAGCACATGGGGAATCTGGGGAGATGTGTGTAGTAGAAAACTGTGAGAGTGAAGAAATGGGAACATTAGCCAAAACATAGCTAAGATGACTTAATGAGACAGGAAGGCAAATGACAGCAACAGGAGTGGAACAGAGGGAGGAGTGGAGGCTAACAGATTACAGAGAGAGGATGAAGACCGTGGGAATGCACAGAAACAAGGGGATGTAGCTTGGAAATTGGGATGAGGTTTTATTTTGAAATGCCAAAATCCACCAAAAATAATGTCCTTTACAACTATTAACATTTGTAAAAAAAAAAAAATGGAAACATTTAAAATGTCAATGTACAAATGTGTAAGGAGATACAAATCTCAAAAATATTCTGCGGGCCGGGCATCATGGTACACACTTGTAATCCCAGTACTTGGGAGGTTGAGACAGGAGGATTGCAGATTAGCAGCCAGCCTCAGCTATTTAGTGAGGCCCTCCACAACTTAGTAAGACCCTGCTTCAAATAAAAAGAATAAAAAATAGGGCTGGGAATGTAGCTTGGAGGTAGAATGCCCCTGGGTTCAATCCTTAGTACTGAAAAAAAAAAAAAATCTGCAAAAACAGTTTCCACTGGCCTTATTCTCTTTTTAGGAGATCTCAACCTTACCCAAGCACTCCACAAGTGTGCTCCAATTAAGTTAACTTGGTCAATAAGTACCTTGCAAATATCTGGTTCAGAAACAGGAGCTAAGTGTGGCAGTGCACGCTTGTAATCCCAATATTTGGGAGGCTGAGGCAGGGGATCCAGGTTCCCGGCCAGCCTCAGCTACTTAACGAGGCCCTTTGCAACTCAGTAAAACCCTGTTATCAAATAAAGAATAAAAAAATAGGGCTGGGGTATAGCTCAGATGTAGAATGCCCCTGGGTTCCATCCCCAGTACTGAAGAAAAAAAAATCAAAACAGAGATTCAAGAATTCCTTGTTCAGGAATAGACATATGCCTTTATCTGAGTCAATGGTATTTGAGGAAGTTTGCTAGAAGTTTCTAGCAAACTCTAGAAATGGTTTCCTATCACCCTGGCAGAACCACAGAAAGAGACTTCTATATATTGTTGCCTGGACCTGCTGCTGCCACCTCACTAACCATGTTGTGGATGAAGGCAGGAAGATCTAAAAAAATAAATAAAAAATCAAGGGGTAAATGGAGTCAAGATCATGTTCTATCTCTGATCTCTAGTTTGAGAGTTTACATACTTACATACCTCTGTATTTTTAATCCATCTTGAGTTGGATTGTTATTTAAGTTAATAATCTTAACTGATATAAATGCTTTCGTGTGTGTGTGTGTGTGTGTGTGTGTGTGTGTGTGTGTGTGTTTACTGGGGACTGAAATTGAACCCAGGGGCATTCTACTTCCAACCTACATCCCCGGTCTTTTATTTTTTGTTTTGCAACAGGGTCTAAGTTGCCGAGAACCTCACTAAGCTGGTGAGGCTGGCTTCAAGCCTGTGATCCTCTTGTCTTTGCCTCCCACATGCTGGGATTACAAACGTGCACCACCACACTCAGCTCCTCAGTACTTTTTATTTCTAACTAGGGTTTTGCTAAATTGCTGAAGTTTGCCTTGAACCTGTGTTCTTCTTGTCTCAACCTCCCAAATTCTGGGTTTAGCCGGGTGTGGTAGTGCACACTTATAATCTCAGCATTTGGGAGGCTGAGATAGGAGGATCAGGGTTCATGGCCAGCCTCAGCTACTTAATGAGGCCCTTTGCAACTCAGTGAGACCCTATTTCAAAATAAAGAATAAAAAATGACGCTTGTAATCCCAGCATTTGGGAGGCTGAGACAGGAGGATGACGGACAGCCTCAGCTGCTTTGGCCCTTTTCGACTCATTGAGACCCTGTTTCAAAATAAAGAATAAAAAAGTAGGCTGGGGGTACAGTTCAGAGGTAGAATGCCTATGGGTTCCATTCCCAGTACTGGAAAAAAAATGACACAAAAGATTCTGGGATTATAGGCATGTACCACCACGTCTGGCTATTGTTAGTTTACTTTCATGTCTATTTTCTTCTCTAGACCGTGAGCAAAGATGACATTCTACTTAGCTATGTATTCCAATGCTTAGCCCATTTCAAATACCTGGCAAATATTAAGTAAACTTGTCTGTCTTCTCTATATAACAGATCTTTGATACTCTTCAGGCTAACTGGAGACCTCATTGATCTTTGTACCTAAAGTATCTGACACATACCTGATGTCAATAAGTACTTGTGAAAATAAGCTCCTTCCCCCAATCTGTATGGTATTTCATCTAAGGCTGATGTCACCCTCTTTCTCTGTCCTCCCTCTGGTACCCACAAGCAAGAGGGCTCTATTAACTGCGCTCAATGCCATCTCCTTTCCAGAACCAACCCCACAAGCCAACATCCTGTCGGCCGGCACCAGGCAGCCTGTCACCGGGGCAGTAGGGCGTCTTCGTTTTTGCCCGCCTTTTCGTCCCAGCCGCTTACTAGGGAACGGAATGTCTGAGAAAAGCACAGCTCCCACGGGTCCGCACGTCGGACCCCGCTTCTCCAGTCCTCGCAGCTGACAGGCACTGAGCCAGCACTGGGACCGTCCCCGGCAGCGTCTACGCCCGGCTCCTCGGTGCGCTGGTGGGGAAATGGAGGCCCAGCGAGAGCCAGTATATCCAAGGTCACAGAGCAAACCGGGGTCGGAAAGGGGCCCTAGGCACGGGAGCCGCCCGGGCTGGGGAGCGGGGAGGGAGGCCAGCGCCAGCCTCCCAGCCAGGACCGCACGAGAGCTCACCGCTGGCCGCACCGCCCTACGCTCCTCGGCTCCGGCTCCGGCGCCGCCAGCACGGAACCCCAGCTGTGATCCCGGCGTCGCGGGCGACGCGCAGCAGCCACTTCCGGTACCGGGGCGCCCCAGCCAATCAGAGCGCGGGCAGGGCGGGCGGAGTGGGCGGGGCGGGCGGCGGCCCCGCCTCCTGGCCTCTGCCGGCTCCGCTTTCAGCGGCGCTCGCCCTACCCTGAGCCCCGGGTCCAGCCGCCGGCCCCGTCGCCTCCCTGGGGTGTCCCTGCGCTCCGGCAGTGCCCACTTCAGCGCCACCGTCACAGACCAGCCGGGTCCTCCAGGTTTCCTAGAACGGCTCCAGGGATGCGCTTCCGCTCCGGGAGCGGCCGCTCTGCCCCCGGGTGGAGCTCCCCGAAGCAATTTTGTGGACTAGAAAAGTTGGGAATCCACTTCACCTTCCTGCGGGGACACTTTGCGTGACTCGTTTAACACCTGCAACCCGCATGCCTCTGGTCGCTTCCTTTCCCTAGTCCCGTGAGTCTAGTAAACTCTCGCCTCTGGATCCTAGATACAGGCCAATCGTCTGCTGAAAGCCGAGAGAAGCAGCGCTGAGGTCTAGAAGGGCTCCAGTGAGTGATGTTTGGATAGAAATCTAAAGGTTAAGTGTGAATTACCTAGGTTAAGAGTTAAGTGGAAGCCGGGCGTGGTGGCGCACGCTTGTAATCCCCGCGCTTGGGAGGCTTAGACAGGAGGATGACGCAGGTTCGAAGCCAGCCTCAGCTACTTAGTGAGGCTCCCAGCAACTTAGTGAGACCCTGTTTCCAAATGAAGCATAAAATAGGTCTGGAGGTATAGCCCGGAGGTAGAAAACCTCTGGGTTCCACCCCCAGTACCACCACCAAAAAAAAAAAAGCGTTAAGTGGAGAGAGAGTTAAGGGAATAGCCAAGGGTGGTGGCGCATGCCTATAATCCAAGTACTTGGGAGGTTGAGACTGGAGGATCAGGAGTTCTAGGACAGACTCAGCAACTTTGTTTTAAAATAAATTTTAAAAAAGTAGGCTGGTGGTGTAGCTCAGAGCTTCAACCCCCCCCCCCCCGGGTCCAATCCCCAAAACAAAAAGTCTTACATTTCTTGTCCAGGCTGCTAACAACGAGTGGGAAAAATATATATATTTTGGAAAAGAGCCCTAAAATAATTTGATGGTTTCAGCTTTCCAGAGGCCTTTGACCAGAAGTCTTTTTCCGTTTTCTACCAGTTTGTCTACCGTTTCCCATGGTTGCTATTTTAATCCAACTGTTTCAACCTCCCAAGTACCAGGATTACAAGCATGTACCACCATGCACTGCTATCTTTCTAGACAATTCTTTTTTTTTTTTTTTTAGTCTTCAAATATTTTTTGTTGGAAAGCCATGCATTTCCTTGTATTTCAAATCACTGTACAGTTACTTTTGTGAAAACACTGCTTGCATTTTCTAGTACAAAAAAACTAAAAATTGTTTCAGGAATGTAGAGAAATATCCAACAGCAAAAAAGTGCACCATAATTACTGCTGCACTGCAGTCATTTCTGTATTTCCCATGCTTCTTAGATAACGTTCTTGTCTGATAACACACAATATAAAGAGCAATTATCTGACCTGGGGGTCATCCTTCCTGCCTCCTCTACCCCTGGAACGATCGGAACCTCTGTCTTCAACCAACTGAAGCAATTTGGGGTTAATTGACTGATTAGCTTCACGAAGCACAGAGATGAGGTCGCTCACTTGCTTTGTGTTATTAGGTATAACGAAAGTGTATGCTGTGTCTGTTTTGATACTGTGCAGTTCTTCCAATTTGATGAATATAATCTTTTGAGGAGTTAGGGTAGTCATAATTGATGACAAATTTCATGTCTTCCACATCTAGCCCTCTGGAGGCCACATCTGTAGCCATCAGAATAGGAGCTTTTCCATGTTTAAATTAATTTAGAACCCAGTCACGTTCCTTTTGACTCGTGTCACCATTGGATACCTATGGCAGGCCACCGTCTCTCCTCATTTTTCTGGCAAGCTCATCACATCTTCTTTTGGTTACAACAAAAACGATGGTTTTATTCTCCCCACTCATTATCTCTTTCATTAAACGAATTAAGTTTTTCATCCTTTTCTACATCATGACATACACCTGCAATTGGAAGAATGTTGTGGTTTGCACTCAGTTTTAGTGCACCAATGTTTATGTGAATGTAGTCTTTCAGGAAATCTTCAGCAAGCTTACTTCTTTTGGCCAAGTTGCACTCCACAGTAGGGTTTGCCTATCGGGTCTTATCTGACCCACAGTCTTCCTTATTTGAGGCTCAGAGCCCACATCAAGCATTCTATCCGCTTCATCAAGGACAAGATAGATTGTTCTTCTCAGATTGGTTTTCCCACACTCTAAAAAGCCAGTCAGTCTTCCAGGTGCTGCAATACAGATCCCCACCACCTCTCTCCAAATCATGTATCTGTGGTCCCTTGCGAGCACCACCACAGATGCAGACAGACTTTAAGGTACAGGCTCTACAGTATTCAGCAGCTATCTGCTGCACCTGCTGGGTCAGTTCCCAAGTTGGTGCCAGCACCAAGCAAACAGGCCCATCACCTCTCTCAAGGAATGGCCGATGATTAATGTGGCAGGCAACAAATAAGAGAATGTCTTCCCAATCTGTGCTAGTCCAACCATGTCTAATCTACTTAGAGCAACCGGCCATCCCTGAGTTTGAATAGCAGTGGGTTCAGTGAAGTTCCGCCTCGCAGTCATGTCCATAACGTTTGCGGGAAAGATTGCCGCATAGAAATTCAAAAGTGGCTTTAGACAGTTGTGACCTCTAACTGCGAATTCCATGCTTCTTCTGTATGTGTCCACCTCTTCTGCTGCACGCCCGAGCCACATCAGGATGTTCCTGGTAAAAATCCTTCTCAGAGCCAGGCGTGGTGGTGCACATTTGTAATCCCAGCATTTGGGAGCCTGCAACAGGAGGATCTTGGTTTGTGGACAGCCTCAGACACTTAGTGAGGCCCTTTGCAATTCAGTGAAACCCTGTTTCAAAATAAAGAATTAAAAAAATAAAGCCGTGCATGGTGGAACACATTGTAATCCCAGCGCTTGGGAGGCTGAGACAGGAGGATGGCACAGGTTCAAAGCCAAAGCCAGCCACTGCTACTTAGCGAGACCCTGTTTCCAAGTAAAGTATTTAAAAAATAGATCTGGGAGTATAGCCCGGAGGTAGAAAATCCCCTGGGTTCCACCCCCAGTACTAAAAGAAAAAAAGAATAAAAAAATGGGCTGAGGGTGTAGCCCAATGGTGGACGTATAATGTTCCTGGTTTCCATCCCTAGTACTACAAAAAAAGAAGATGAATCTGGGGATTTATTTTGCTCCTGGGGATTGAACCCAGGAGCATTCTACCTGAGCTACACCTCCAACCCTATTTTTTATTCTTTATTTTGAAACAGGGTCTCACTGAGTTGCAAAGGGCCTCACTAAGTAGCTGAGGATGGCTGCAAACCATGATCCTCCTGTCTCAGCCCCCCAGATGCTGGGATTACAAGTGTGCACCACCACGCCCAGCTTATTTTTTATTTCTATATAGGGTCTTGCTAAATTGCCAAGGTTGGTGTTGAACCTGCCATGCTTCTGTAGCAACCTTTGAATAGTGGGATTACACACGTGTGCCACCATGTCCTGCAGGTTGATAGTTCTCAGTGTGGTCTCCAAGTCAGCAGCTTTACTATCCCCTGGGAATGTATTAGAAATGCAAATTTTCAGGCCCCACCTATGCATCTGAGTCAGACACTAGGCTAGAGCCTGGCAGTCTGTGATTTTTTATTTTTATTATTTTTTTGCTTTGCTTTGCTTTGGGGTGTGTGTGTGTGTGTGTGTGTGTGTGTGTGTGTGTGTGTGTTACTGGACATTGAACCCAGGGGCATTCTACCTCCAAGCTACACCCCAGCCCTCTTTTATTTTATCGTATTATTTTATTAACAGGGTCTAACTAAGTTGCCAAGGGCCTCACTAAGTAGCTGAGGCTCGCTGTGAACCTGGGATCCCCTGTCTCAGCCTCCCAAGTACTGGGATCACAAGTGTGTGCCACCATACCCGGCTCTGACAATCTGTTTTAACAAGTCCTTCAGAGTTCTCATGAACACTAAAGTTTGGGAGTCATGACCCTGATATTGAGGTGCCTTACTTTGATCAGCTTGTGGTTTAGAAGGGAAAAGGACATGTCTCCTGCTCCTCCCCTGCCTCATTACAGGAGCCAATTTAGGAGCCATCTGTAGTAATAGAAATCTCCTGAGGGAAGGAGACCAGGGCATATATTCTGTGATGCTGTTCCCATTTCCAGCATGAATGAGTGGATGGAGGCCAGTGTTCCACAGTCTGCTAACAGGCTCCAGACTTCCAGGGAATTGGTTAGAGGTAAATATGAGCAATTTCATTCTTGAAAACATTGTGCCTGGGTGTAGTGGTACACACCAGGAGGATCACAGGTTTGAGGCCAGCCTCAGCAACCTAGTGAGACCCTCTTCCAAAACAAGAAATTAAAAAAGAGATAAGGGGTATAGCTCTGAGGTAGAATGTCTCTCAGTTCAATCCCCAGCAACACACACACACACACACACACACACACACACACACACACGAAAAAAACACAGGGTCTCACCAAGTTACTGAGCGTCTCCTACTTTCTGAGTAGTCTGTCCTGGAACCCGCCATCCTCCTGTCTCAGCCTCCCAAGTACTGGGATTACAGGTGTGCACCACCACATCGGGCTCTTTCTTATCACTTAAAACCACATTATCAGCCAGGTGTGGTTGCACGCTCTTATAACCCCAGTGGTTTGCACCCACTTGTGAATCTTTGTGTCTTTTGAAGTTCCTTTTCCCACAGACACCTAATCCAGGACGGGGGATGATCTAACGTAAGGGCATTTTATCATTCTATTATCTATCACTTCTATCCATCTCCCTACATCCACGTGTGTGTGTGTGTGTGTGTGTGTGTGTGTGTGTGTGTGTGTACTAGGGATTGAACCCAGGATGTTTTACCTCTGAGCTACATCCCTGGGCCCTATTTTATTTTTACTTTGAAACCAGGAACAGGGTCTTGCTAAGTTTCCAAGGATCTCACTAAGTTTCTGAGGCTCCTGTCTCAGCCTGTCTCAGCCTCCCAGGTACCGGGGTTACAGGTGTATACTGCCACACGTGGCAAGTTCACACCTCTTTCAAGCCTGGCAAGGTAGTACAGGTCTGTCATCCCAGTGTTCAAGAGGCTGAGGCAGGAGGATGTCAAGTTCAAGGCCAGCCAGGGCAATATTTTAGTTCGGTGGTAGAGCAACCCTGGGTTCAGTACCCAATACTGGAAGAACAAAAATAATACCTAAGTTCACACCTCTTTCAGACTTCCTTAGTTTTTACCTTCTGTCTTTTTTTTCTTCAGGGATCCCATTCAGTACCACATTACATTGAAGAGTCTTATCTCTATAGGTTCTCCTTGGCTGGTATGTAATTAGTATATACATTTAAAAATAACAGCACAAAGCCGGGCGTGGTGGCGCACGCTTGTAATCCCCGCGCTTGGGAGGCTGAGACAGGAGGATCGCACAGGTTCGAAGCCAGCCTCAGCTACTCAGTGAGGCTCTAAGCAACTTAGTGAGACCCTGTTTCCAAATAAAATATAAAATGGGTCTGGGAGTATAGCCTGGAGGTAGAAAGCCTCTGGGTTCCACCCCCAGTACCAAAAAAATAATAAATAAATAAATTAATTAATTAATTAAAAAAATAAAAAATAACAGCACAAGCCAGGTGTGGTGGCACACATTTGTAATTCCAGCATTCCAGAGTCTGAGACCAGAGGATCAGTTCAGTGCGCAGACAGCCTCAGCTACTTAGTGAGGCCCTTCGCAACTTAGTTTCAAAATAAAGAATAAAACATAGGGCAGGGCCTGTAGCTCGGAGGTCGAATGCCCCTGGGTTCCATCCCCAAACCGGCAAAAAAAAAATTAATAATAATAATAATAATAATAAATAAAATAAAAATAACAGCACAGCCACGCATGGTGGTGCACACTTGTAATCCCAGTACTTGGGAGGATGAGACAGGAGGATCGCACAGGTTCAAAGCCAATCTCAGCTACTTAGTAAAGCTCTCAGCAACTTAGTACCCTGTTTCAAAATAAAATCCAAAATAGGTCTGAGGGTGTGCCCCAGAGGTAGACGGCCTCTGGATTCCATTCCCAGTACCACAAAAAAAAATTAAAAATAAAAATAAAAGTAACAGCACAGCCAGGCGCGGTGGCGCCCGCTTGTAATCCCCGTGCTTGGGAGGCGGAGGCAGGAGGATCGCACAGGTTCAAAGCCAGTCGCGCTGGTTTAAGAGACCCTGTTTCCAAATAAAAAAGTATAAAAATAGGTCTGGGAGTGTAGCCCGGAGGTAGAAGGGTTTCCAGGAACCCCAGTACCACCAAAAAAAAAAAAAAAAAGTAACAGCACAATTCCAACATCAGCACAGGAGGCTCAGAAGCAGATTAAAGCAACTGCCACATTCTCCTGAGACTTCCAAAAGAGTGTAAGTGTCAGTGTGAGCGCTGTGGCGCATTTGCAATTCCCTCACGCGCCTTCAAATTGTGACTCTTCAAACTTTCTTTCTTGCTGGGTGGTGGCTCAGCGACAAAGTGCTCGCCTAGAATGTACACTCCCCAGCAGGACCGGGGCTGGGGGAGCGGATAAATATATATTTTTATTGTTGCATTATAGTCTCACATCATAATGTAGATCATGTTAACAATGGCACACATTCACACAGTGCTTGGTGCCCCCCCTGCCTTCCCATTTCCCTCCCTCCCAGTGCCAAGGACCCAGACTGACAACGGCATAGTCAATGGTAGCAGTAGCTTTTTTTTTTTTTTTTTTTTGGTGGTACTGGGGTTACTGGAAGCCCTTCTACCTCCGGGCTACACTCCCAGACCTATTTTATATTTTTATTTGGAAACAGGGTCTCTTACGCCAGCGCGGCTGGCTTCGAACCTGCACCATCCTCCTGTCTCCGCCTCCCAAGCGCGGGGATTACAAGCGTGCGCCACCACGCCCGGCTAGTCAATGGTAACATTTCTATTAATAAACCTCAGTCTTCCTCTTCTCCTACTCTTCCTCACTGGCTCCACTGAAGATCTCCTTCATTATCTGGAGTCCCTCTGGTACCCCAAATACTCCCTAGCTCAAAGGAATACATGTTTTAATTTGAGTGGATTGGCTTTATTTGCTTTAAAATGACTGAACATCAGCCAGGCGTGGTGGCGCACACTTGTACTCTAGTACTCGGGAGGCTGCGACAGGAGGATGGCAGATTCCTAGCCAGCCTCAGCTACTTAGTGAGGCCTTCCACAACTTAGCAAGACCCTGTTTGAAAATAAAAAATAAAAGCCAGGCATGGTGGTGCACGTTTGTAATCCCAGTACTTGGGAGCTGAGATAGGAGGATGACAGGTTCTCAGACAGCCACAGCTACTCAGTGAGGCCCTCTGCAACTTACTGAAACCCTGTTTCTAAATGAAAATTTAAAAAATAGGGCTGGGAGTGTAGCTCAGAGGTAGAATGGCTCTGGGTTTAATCCTCAGTACCACAAAAAAAGGAGCAGGGTGTGGTGGCACATGCCTATAATCTCAGCTACTTGGAAGGCTGAGGCAAGAGGATCATAAATTTGAGGCCAGCCTTGGAAATTTTGTGAGATTCTGTCTCAAAATAAAAAGGACTGGGGATATGGCCCAATTGTAGAGCAGCCCTGGGTTCAATCCCCAGGACTGGGGGGGGGGGACAAAAAGGACAGGAATAGAAGTGTGTGTGTGTGTGTGTGTGTGTGTGTGTGTGTGTGTGTGTGTGAGAGAGAGTGAGAGAGAGAGAGAGAGAGAGAGAGAGAGAGAGAGAGAGCTATACTCTCAGCCCTTTTTTGTTTTTTTCAGTACTGAGGATGGAACCAGGAACATTCTACCTCCAAGCTACATCCCAGCCCTATTTTTTATTTTTTACATTGAAATGGTCTCACTGAGTTGCAAAGGATCTCACTAAGTAGTAGCTGCAGCTGTCCTCAAGCCACAATCCTCCTGTCTCAGCCTCCCAAATGCTGGGATTACAAGCGTGTGCCACCACACCCAGTTTACTTTTTATTTTAAAATAGGGTCTTGCCGGGCGTGGTAGCACATGTTTGTAATCCCAGCATTTGGGAGGCTGAGACAGGAGGATCGCACAGGTTCGAAGCCAGCCTCAACTACTTAGTGAGGCTCTCAGCAACTTAGTGAGACCCTGTTTCCAAATAAAATAGAAAAAGGTCTGGGAGTACAGCCTGGAGGTAGAAAGCCTCTAAGTTCCACCCCCAATACTACCACCAAAAAAATAAAAAATAAAATAGGGTTTCACTAAGGCTGGGCGTGGTGGCACACGCTTGTAATCCCAGTGCTTGGGAGAGTGAGACACGGGGATCGCACAGGTTCAAAGCCAGCCTCAGCTACTTAGTGAGGCTCTCAGCAACTTAGTGAGACCCTGTTTCCATATAAAATATAAAAAATAGGTCTGAGAGTATATCCCAGAGGTAGAAAGCTCCTGGGTTTCACCCCCAGTACCACCAAATAAAAAGGGGGGGGGGGCTTCTGAGAGGCTTGCTATGTTGCTGAGACTGGCCTCAAATTTGTGATGCTCCTATCTCAGCTCCTAAATCCTGAGATTAAAGATGGGTACGACTATGCCCAGCAAGCTATGTGTATTTTAGTCTACATATTTATGTACATTTAGGAATCACTAATCTTAAAGTCACCTCAACCCTGAGGAATAATCCTATAAATTTGTATTCAGTATACAGGTAACACAGCAAGCCTAAATGGGTGGTCTACCCTGAATAGAATTAGATAATTCCACCTGTAATCCCAGTACTTGGGAGGCTGACACAGAGGATCACAGGTTACCAGCCTCAGCAACCTATTGGGAACCTCAACAACCTAGCAAGACCCTCTTTCAAAATACAAAAAATAAATGTTTAAAAGGGCTGGGGGGAGGTTAACTCAGAGGTAAAATGCCCCCTGGGTTCAGTCCTGGATTTTGGAATGTTGTTATAAATGTTGGTTAAATTCTCCCAACAAACCACAAAAATGTAGTTAACCAGCAGTGAGCAAAACAGAATTCCCTTGCAATGAGTAACCTAGAGCAACGTTCTGGCAACATGAGTCATAAAAGAAAACAAAGGGGAAATAAAGCAAGAAATAGTTTATTTATCTTCAGTGCTGCAGTCAAATAAATAGAATGAGGATTTTTTTATTTATTTATTTATTTATTTATTTATTTTTGCAGTACTAGGGATTGAACCCAGGGGCATTCTACCTCCGAGCTACACCCCTAGCCTTATTTTGAACCAGGGACTCACTAAGTTGTAGAGAGCTCACTAAGTAGCTGAGGCTGGCCTCGAGACTGCAATCCTCCTGTCTCAGCCTCTCCAGTACTGGGATTACAAGCGTGTGCCACCACTACAGGCTTAAAGAGCACTTTATCACTGTGTCTTTTTTTTTTTTTAACTAGGGATGGAGCGTAGAGGCATTCCACTTCTCAGCCACACTCCCAGCCCTTTTTAATTTTTAATTTGAAACAGACTCTTGCTAAGTTGCTGACACTCGCCTTGAACCTTCAATCCTCTTGTCTCAACCCTCCAAAATACTGGTTCAATTCCTAGTACAGAGAGAGAGAGAGAGAGAGAGAGAGAGAGAGAGAGAGAGAGAGAGAGAGAGAGGCCGAGTGTGGTGGTGCATGCTTGAAATCTCAGCACTTGGAAGGCTGAGACAGGAGGATCGCACAGGTTCAAAGCCAGTCTCATCTTCTTAGTGAGGCTCTCAGCAACTTAGTGAGACCCTGTTTCTAAATAAATTATAAAATAGGTCTGAGATTGTAGCCCAGAGGTAGAAAAGCTCCTGGGTTTCTCCTCCAGTACCACAAAAAGAAAAAAAAAAAAAAAAGAAAAAAAGCTTTCCAGGACTGCAGGTGTTGGCTCTGTGGTAGGCACTTGCCTCGTATGGTAGAAGCCCCAAGTCCAATTCCCAACATTGCATAAAAGAGGAAGAGAGACAGAGACAGAGAGACAGAGAAAAAGAGAGATTTCCAAGCTGAGCATGGTAACACATGCCTATAGTTCCAGCTACTTGGGAGGCTGAGGCAGAAGGATCACTTGATCAAAGGAGTTTGGGGCCAACCTGGGAAACATAACAAGACCCTGTCTCTGGCAGAGAGGGGAGTGGGAAGAGTTTGCCAAAGCTAAGAAATACTGGGCCTAGGATTTGGCGACAGCCCCCTACCCACCTTGGGTTTCTGCCACCTACTCGCTCTGTGTGTCTGGAGAAAGGAAGGGTGCTTGTGTGGGAAAGCCTATGTGAAGTGGAATTAAATAAACTTAATCTTGAAAAAAGCAGGTGTGGTTGTGCATGCTTGTAATCTCAGTACTTGGGAAGCTGAGACAGGAGGATTGCAGGTTCAAGACCAGCCTCGGTAACTTATCAAGGCCTTCTGAAGCTTAGTGAGACCGTGTTTTAAAATAAAAATAAGCCGGGCGTGGTGGCACATGCTTGTAATCCCAGCACTTGGGAGGCTGAAACAGGAGGATCGCACAGGTTCAAAGCCAGTCTCAGCTACTTAGTGAGGCTCTCAGCAACTTAGTGAGACCCTGTTTCCAAATAAAATAGAAAACAGGTCTGGGAGTGTATCTCGAAGGTAGAAATCCTCTATGTTCCATCCCCAGCACCACAAAAAATAAAATAAAATAAAATAAAATAAAATAAAATAAAATAAAATAAAATAAAATAAAATAAAATAGGGTAAAAGCAAATCTTGAAAGATATTTTGTACATTTATTTGCTCTCTGTGCTAGGATACAGAAGCAGTTTCCTCACTGGACACCAGGGGGCGCAAGCAGCCTACAAACGAATGTGACGGCGGATAGGATGAGAAGGATGGAAAAAATTAAGTCTCGGGATACTGGTCAACCAGATGCAACTACTACTTTGTAGAAACGAGCTGTCTTAAGTCAGGCGCATACATTCCAATGAACCCACAAAAGCTAAATATGCGAGCCAGGCACTATGAGGCACACCTGCCGGCCCAACAATATGCCCTAGAGGCAGATGCAGGAGGATCATTTGAGCTCAGTTGACCAGCCTCAGTGACATGGCCACCTCACCTCAAAATTAATAATAATCATAATAAATTCAATACACATTAATTCACCTCCTTTAGTTCTTGGTTTTCTTTTGCTTGCATTTGCAGTACTGGAGATCAAACCCAGGGCCTCACACGTACTATGTGCCCAGCCATTTATGTGCATTTTTCAGTGCTAACAGCACCATTATTTAATAAACACAAGGATATTGCTATAGAATATAGAGACATTTTAAACTATGACAGTGCATTTTTGCCTCTTTGTTATCCCTTTATTTACCTGAAGTAAACTTTTTATTAATATGTGTGTAGCACTAAGGACTTAACTAGGGGTGCTACGCCTTCGGTTTTATTTTTTACTTGGAGATAGGGGTTTTGCTAAGTTGCCCAGGATGGCCTTGAACTTGTGATCCTCCTGCCTCAGCCCATGAGACTGACCTTAGGTTCTAGTCTTCAGACCCTCCAAAAGTCAACTGATACAGCCCGGCTCCCAACTCCTAGTCATACTAAAACAGCTCATTGTTAACATAAACTCTTTGTCAGGTACAGAAACACATTCTTATCAGGGAGGACGTTCCAAGGGCTTGGGGGTTATCTCCCAGGAACCAACCGAGAGCTAGTCCTGAAGACCTTTGAAACAGTCAGTATTTGGACAGTTCAAGCCTGCTAAGTTAACCCTCTCCTGCAAAGTACATTTTTTTAACAGTAAACCAAAATAAAATCTTTATTAGTAGATTTATTTGCAAATTACCTGCTCGTTAAAATAACCCCCTAATCATTACTTCACATGCTTTCCTGGTCATTTCGAACATTTGGAGAGCGAGTTGCAAAAAATTAGAATTACATCATGTGCTCAAACAAGGCAATGCTCTGCTTTCTTGTTTCGTCTCTGATTCTATAAACAAGTATTCTTTATGTCATCTGTTTAGGGCCAGGCTTCGTGTCTGTGCTCTTTGTTGGTGTTGTTTAAGAGGGCTCCCAACCATAATGGTATTGTCAAGTGTTCCTTAAAGAGGGCTATGATATGCCAAGGGCAAAGAAAAATGCCGTTGACTGAATCCAGTGTTAATGAAGCAACAATATATTAAATAGGGCTGTCTCTTTAAACACATATAAAACAAGGTTATGTACTGAGCTGTCAACAATATAACCAAGGGCTCACAGGAACCAGTGTTTCCCCTAAAACAAATGCTTGGTTTGGTAATTCAATGCTCACAATAACTATAGAGAGCACACTAAGTCGGTCTTCATCTCTTCTTACCCTTTAAAATAGAGCTAATATATCCTTACTTTAAAATGTCCCTAACACATTCCAACACTAAAGACGGTTACCGCCACTGTTTTTACCTTGAAAGCCCTTGTGTTCCACACTGATAATTAAGAACTTTGCAATGACTTGAGGTTTAGGCGCTAAGTGGTATAACTTACCATCTTAGAGCTATATATAATCTATTGGGGATAACTGGCTATATCATTTTATTCAGGTGATCTGATTAAGATCCTTACATGTTACACTGATAGTCATCTGCCTTGAAATATCATTTAAACTTAGTATATAAATTCCTAGTCTAAGTTGAATAATACTTGGCTATCCAGGGAATTTCAATTTTGCTAATAGTGTTTCAGCTTGATCATAAATGTAAAAACTAGATTACATAAAAGCAATTGATTAAAAAACAGCATCCTTAAGGATGACTGGCTGAATATAATACCCTTGATTTTTATAGTCTATGAAATGAGTTGTTAGGGATACATATGTGTACATAGGTCATTTCTTAGGTCAAAATTGTGGCTAAATCCACTTAAGTACAAGGTTCAAAGTAGCTAGGTCATTTGGATCTTAAGCAGCTTCCCTTCCCATAAATCAAAAGTTCCTATTTTAAAAGTTTTGCTAAGGCCAGGCGTGGTGGCGCACGCTTGTAATCCCGGCGCTTGGGAGGCGGAGACAGGAGGATCGTGCAGGTTCGAAGCCAGCCGTGCTGGTGTAAGAGACCCTGTTTCAAAAATATAAAATAGGTCTGGGAGTGTAGCCCGGAGGTAGAAGGGCTTCCAGGAACCCCAGTACCACACACACAAAAAAAGTTTTTCTAATTCCATCATAATATTTAACATTTTAGTTACTAATCTGCCTTCCATTAGAATGGTGGCTCCTTCAGATCAATGACTGGAAGAGCACCCAGAGGTGCCAAAGAGTAATGAACAATGTTGCTGTTCAAGTGGTGTGCCTCTAATACAAACATCAACCTCCACATTCTATAGTAACCAAAATTACACCAAGGCTTTGATTTCACTTATGCGACATACTTTCTTAAAAACTAGCTCCAAGGCAATTTTATTATAAAAAGTTGGTACTCCTCTACATAAACTAATATGAACTTGAAATGTGTCGTGCGTTTACTTCATTTTTTAGCTTGACCTTCTAGTAAATCTTTAGCTTCATTGATTTTGGCTGCTATATTAGGAGCTCCTCCTTTGCCTGGGTGATTTAAGAGCATAATTGGTCGATGAGCATCTCTTATTTTTCCTTTACTGGCAATAGGGCCTACACCTAGTATTAATGCTGCTTCCCGCTTTGTCATTTGGGGTTCAAACCCACCTCTGTAATAGCCACCACTGAAGGGAGATTTGGGCAGACTTTTAAAAACTTGTTTTACTTATAAAACATAACGGCCGGCAAGTCCTGCAGCAGCAATGGTCAGTCTAACTGCTACCACTGTACTGGCCATGGCTCGGCTGCCCTGCCTCCAGCAGGAGCGTGGGTCATCCCAGCCCAGGCGCCGGCCCCAGCACCGCGGTAGCAGCGGCGACGCAGCAGACCGCGCGCACCAAAGTACATTTTTTATTTGTTTATTTACAAAGCTAGGAATTGAATCCAGGGACTTTCTAAAACTAAGTTACCCATCCAGACCCCTTCTTTTAATTTATTTGTGTGTGTGTGTGTGTGTGTGTGTGTGTGTGTGTGTGTGTGAGTGTGTGTGTGTGTGTGTTTTCCAGGATGAAACCAAGGGGTATTGTACCTCCGAGTTTTTTTTTTTTTTTTTTTTTTTTTGTGGTGGTACTAGGGATGGAACCCAGGGGAATTCTACCTTCAAGCTACACCCCCAGCCCTATTTTATTCTTATTTTGAAACAGGGTCTCACTAAGTTTCTTTTTTTTTTTTTTTTATGGTACTGGGGGTGGAACCCAGAGGCTTTCTACCTCCAGGCTATACTCTCAGACCTTTTTTTAAAAATATTTTATTTGGAAACAGGGTCTCACTAAGTTCTGAGAGCCTCACTAAGTAGCTGAGGCTGGCTTCGAACATGTGCAATCCTCCTGTCTCAGCCTCCCAAGCACGGGGATTACAAGCGTGCACCATCATGCCCGGCTCCTCACTAAGTTTCTGAAAGCAGTTTCACTACTTGCTGAACCTGTGGTCCTCCTGTCTCAGCCTCCCAAGTACTGGGGTCACAGCCTTGTGCTATTATTCCCCAGCAACCCTTGCTTTTTAAAAAATTTAAAATAGGAGTCTCAGTTACTGAGGGTCCCTGTTTTTTTTCCACTGGGGGTGGAACCCAGGGGCTTTCTACCTCCAGGCTTATACTCCCAGACCTATTTTTTACTTTATTTGGAAACAGGGTCTAAGTTGCTGGGGCCTCACTAAGCAGCTGAGGCTGGCTTCCAACCTGTGCGATCCTCCTGTCTCAGCCTCCCAAGCACAGGGATTACAAACGTGCGCCACCACGCCTGGCTACCCCAGCCCTATTTTTATTCTTTATCTTGAAACAGGGTTTCACTGAGTTGCAAAGGGCCTCACTAAGTACCTGAGGCTGTCTGGGAACCTGAATCCTCCTGTCTCAGCCTCCCAAATGTTGGGATTACAAGCGTGCGCCACCATGCCCAGCTTTTTTTTTTTTTTTTTTTTTCTGTACTGGGGATGGAACCCAGAGGCATTCTGTCTCCAAGTGACACCCCAGCCTTATTTTTTATTCTTTATTTTGAGACAGGGTCTCACTGAGCTGCAAAGGGCCTCACTAGGTAGTTGAGGCTGTCCACGAACTGCGATCCTCCTGTCTCAGCCTCCCGAATGCTGGGATTATAAAAGTGCACCACCCTGCCAGGTTTATATATTCATTTTCTGGTACTGGGGATTGATCCAGGAACATTCTACCTTTAAGCTACACTCCCTTCCCTATTTTATTCTTATTTTGAAACAGGATCTCACTAAGTTCCTGAAAGCAGATTCATTACTTGCTGAATCTGTTCTCGAACCTGTGGTCCTCCTGTCTTAGCCTCCCAAGTACTGGGATTACAGGCTTGTGCTACTGTTCCCTGGCAACCCTTTCTTTTTAAAATTTTTAAATAGGAGTCTCAGTTACTGAGGGTCTCATTGAATTGTTAAGGCTGGCTGCAAACCTGCAATCTCCGTCTCATCCTCCCAAGTATAAGGATTATAGGCATGTTCCACTTTGCTTGGCCAAAAAGTGCCCTTATAATAAGACCCCGTGTGTGTGTGTGTGTGTGTGTGTGTGTGTGTGTGTGTGTGTGTGTGTTAGTAGGGATTGAGCCCAGGTTGTTCTCCCACTAAACACACCTAGTTCTTTTTTTTTTTTTTTTTTTTTTGGTGGTACTGAGGTTCCTGGAAACCCTTCTACCTCTGGACTATACTCCCAGACCTATTTTTTATATTTTTATTTGGAAAGAGCATCTCTTAAACCAGTGCAGCTGGCTTTGAACCTGTGCGATCCTCCTGTCTCCACCTCCCAAGCACAAGGATTACAAGCGTGCGCTACCATGCCTGGCTCCAGTTCTTTTTTGTTTTTTGGGGTGGTACTGGGGTTCCTGGAAGCCCTTCTACCTTAGGGATACACTCCCAGACCTATTTTATATTCTTTTATTTGGAAACAGGGTCTCTTAAGCCAGCATGGCTGGCTTTAAACCTGCGCGATCCTCCTGTCTCCGCCTCCCAAGCGCAGGGATTACAAGCATGCGCCACCACACCCGGCCCCAGTTCTTTTTTTTTTTTTTTTAAGAATCTTTCTAGGTTACTACATGTTATCCTCAAATCTGCAGTTTTTTGCAATGACATTTTTTTATTTTTATTTATTTATTTATTTTCCTATGGTACTGGGAATTGAACCCAGGCATTCTACCTCTGAGCTACACCCCTAGCCCTATTTCTTATTCTTTCTTTTGAAACAGGGTCTCACTAAGTTGTGGAGAACCTCACTAAGTAGCTGAGGTGGCTTCAAACCTGTGCAATCCTCCTGTCTCAGCCTCCCAAAGCACGGGAATTACAAGCGTGCGCCACCACGCTCAGCATACCTCTTATTTTTCTGAAGTAGACTCTCAAAAACTGTCTCAGCTTCCCAAGTACTGGGATTACAGGCATTTACCACCACATGTAGCTATTTTTTTTTCCTGGTTTAGGATAATATAAAAAAGGTGTGTTTCCAAATAAAGTATAAAATAGGTCTGGGAGTATAGCCTGGAGGTAGAAAGCCCCCTGGGTTCCACCCCCAGTACCACAAAAAAAAAAAAGAGGTAAAATGGGCTGAGGTGTAGCTCAGTAACAGAGTGTCCCTGAGTTCAAGTCCTAGACCAACAACACACACACACACACACACACACACACACACACACACACACCAATAAACCAGGTGCATTGCAGACAAGATGAAGTCATTTTTGTCCTAATCCGTAAATAGTCTCCTCTTTTTGACCCAAACTGGGGGATGTAACTGGTCTTGCCACCAGGACTGCCCTTTTGTCAGTAAATAGCTCTTCCCAACAAATGCCCTCTCTCCGAGATCTGTCGGCCTCTCTTCCGTCTCAAGACATTTTGGGGCCAGTCCTCAAGCACCCGCACTGGTAGTTTCTGAACTGAGATGCAAGCCTGTAATCCTGGTAGATGGGAGGCTGAAACAGGAAGTTTGCAGGCTCAAGGCTGCCTCAACAATTTAGCAAGACCTGTTTCAAAATAAAAAGGGCTGGAGTGTAGATCAGAGGTAGAACATCTCAGAGATACAAGGATGTTTCCGTGAATCCCAGGGCTCACTAGTATGAGTGCTTTTACCTCTGGTGATGCACGTGTGTGTGTGTGTGTGTGTGTGTGTGTGTGTGTGTGTGTGTGTGTCACTTCCCATGACTCAAGAAAGGAAACAAAACAAACTGCCCTTGGGCTTTTTGTTTGATCGGTTAGTTATCCACAGGAGAAATGTATGAGTATTCAGGCTTTGAAAAGGAAACCAGGCCCAGCGGTGCACGCCTGTGATCCAGAGCCTGCGGCAAGAGCACTGCACGTTCTAGGCCAGCCTCAGCAATTTGGCGAGACCCGGAGCAACTTAGCAAATAAATAAGAAAATTAGAAAATAAATTAGAAAAATTAGAAAATAAATAAAATTAGAAAATAAATAAAAGGGCTGAGGGTGTAGCTCAGAGGTAGAATGCCCCTGGGTTCAATCTCAGTGCCAAATAAATAAAATAAAAATGTCGGGGTGGGGGGCATGGTGGCACCTGCTTGTAATCCCAGTTACAAGCAGCTACAAGGGATGCTGAGACAGGAAGATTGCAGGTTCTAGGCCAGCCTGAGCAATTTAGTGAGACCTGGAACAACTTAGTGAGATCCTGTTTCAAAATAAAGAATAAAAAATAAAGCTGGGGATGTAGTTCAGAGGTAGAATGCCCCTGGCTTCAATCCCTGGTACCACAAAAAATAAAAGGTCTGGGGGTGTGGCACAGTGGTAGAGCCCTTACCTAGCATGTATGTAGGGCCCTGGGTTCCATCCCTCATTACTGAAAACATGTGATCCTCCTGCCTCAGCCCCCAAGTATAAAGATGTGCCACCACGCCCAACTACAGAAAAGCACTGAGTGTGTGTGTGTGTGTGTGTGTGTGTGTGCGTGTGTGTGTGTGTGTGTGTTACTGGGTTTGGAAACCAGAGGCATTCTACCTCCGAGCTACACCCCCAGCCCTATTTTTATTCTTTATTTTGAAACGGTCTCACTGAATTGCAGAGGGCCTAAGTAGCTGGAGCTGTCAGCAAACCGTGATCCTCCTGTCTCCACCTCCCAAATGCTGGGATTACAAGCAAGGGCCACCACGCATGGCCCAGAAAGGCATTTCCGAAACTGACAATACTGTATTTATTTCTACTTTTGTTGTATGAATCCTACAGTTAAGATTACACCTATCATAAATAAGCTTCAAGTGGATGGTCTTCCAGAAGAAACCCTTCCTCCTTCACAAGCATGGGCTGCATAGTGGAACCCAGACACTTTATCTCCACAGATGCCACATTCAGTTGCCATGAAGGCGCTGGAAGGCTCTTCATGAGGCCTATTGTACAGCTGAGTCTGTTCAGAATTATAAGGTGGAGAGGGGCCGGGCATCGTGGCGCACGCTTGTAATCCCCGTGCTTGGGAGGCGGAGACAGGAGAATCACGCTGGTTCAGAGCCAGCCTCGCTGGCTTAAGAGACCCTGTTTCCAAATTTTAAAAAAAGTATAAAAGTAAGTCTGGGAGTGTAGCCCGGAGGTAGAAGGGTTTCCAGGAACCCCAATACCACAAATAAATAAATAAATAAATAAATAAATAAATAAATACGTAAGGTGGGGAGGAAGGTTCCCGCTTTGATCGCACTTTGGCACTCTCAGGGCTTCAGATCATGTTTATGATCAGCAAGTCCTGGGTGAGCTCTTGTGAATGAAATGTCTTCATAGGGTGGAGGAGAAACTTGGGAAATCAGTGACAGTGAAGAGCTCGATGTCAAAGCAGGGAGATGATCATCCACCGTAAAAAGGTCAATGGAGCTGATCCCAGAGTTGGTGGGCCAAAACGACATCTCTGGGTCAACCATGGTGATTTCATTAAAGAACAGCTCCTTTTTGAAACAACAGCCTTCTCGTATATCTGTGGTTCGGAGTTGGTATCTTTCAAATCTGTGGCCTAGCCAGCGGCTCCAGCTTAGACTCGCTTTATTTATTTATTGTTTTGTTTTGTGCGGTACTGGGGTTCCTGGAAGCCCTTCTGTCTCCGGGCTACACTCCCAGACCTATTTTTTATATATTTTTATTTGGAAACAGGGTCTCTTAAGCCAGCGAGGCTGGTTTTGAACCTGCGCGATCCTCCTGTCTCTGCCTCCCAAGCGCGGGGATTACAAGCGTGCGCCCCCACGCCCAGCAGACTCGCTTTATTTTGAAACGCTAAGTTTCTGGGGGTCTTGAGAAGCTGCGGGACCATGGTGTTGCTCCACTGCAAAGTCTCTGACACTGAGCAAGGTGGGCTCAAATGCAGCGTGACCTCACATTCCCACAGCCACTGAGGTTTCCTGCTGTTAGGTTTTTAGGCGCAAATAAAAAAAGGCGAGAGAGACCGGTGCGCCAAGAAGAAAAAGAATTTTAATGTGGTCTCTCCCGGGAATCAGAGCTAGACCGCTCCTGAAGACCTCCGAGCTCCTCTGGAAGGGAAATGCCCTTCCTTTTAAAGTTTACGTCTTGTGGGCGGAGTTACGCGTGGAAACCCCGCCCCTCTCGCGATATCGCCCGCCTCACGATATCGCCCACAGTCTCCTCTTTTTCTAAAGTCCCTCCCCGGGGGACCCAACCTGTCACCTGCCACTAAGTTTAACAGTACCTGATTAGTGCCGAATTCTCTTGGGAAACGTTCTCGCTTTTACTACTCTTACGGGATTCTTTTCTAGGGTGAAATTTCAGATATAGAGTATGATTTAACCAAATGAATACATGAATTCCCCCCCCCCAAATTTTATATGCTGAAGGCCTAATGCCCAGTGTGGATGTATTTGGAGTCATTAATTGAAATAAATTAAGGTTAAAGACAATCATAAGGATGGGAACCTTTGATCCAATAAAATTAGTGTCTTTAAAAGAAGACACACACCAGTCGGGCGTGGTGGTGCACGCTTGTAATTCCCGCGCTTGGGAGGCAGACAGGAGGATCGCACAGGTTCGAAGCCAGCCTCAGCTACTTAGTAAGACTCCTAGAAATTTAGTGAGACCCTGTTTCCAAATAAAATATAAAAAAGGTCTGGGAGTATAGCCTGGAGGTAGGAAGCCTCTGGGTTCCACCCCCAGTATCACCAAAAAAAAAAAGACACACCAAAGCCGGGCGTGGTAGTGAATGCTTGTAATCCCAGCGCTTGGGAGGCTGAGACAGTGAGGGCCTCAGCAACTTAGTGAGACCTTGTTTCCATATAAAACATAAAATAGGTCTGGGAATATAGCCTGGAGGTAGAAAAGCCCCTGAGTTCCACCCCCAGTACCACACACACACACACACACACAAAAAGACACACCAGAAGCCTGGCACAGTGGGCATGCCTGTAATCCTAGTACTTAGGAGGCTGAGATAGGAGGATGGCAGGTTTCAGGCCAGGCTCACTTATTTAGAGAGACCTTCAGCAACTTCTCAGACCCTGTTTTAAAATAGAAAGGAGCCAAGCATGGGGGTGCATGCTTATAATCCCAAGACAGGGAGATCAAAGGTCCAAGCAATTTAGGTCCAAGCAATTTAGGTCAGCAATTTAGGGAGACCCTGTTTCCAAATATAAAAGAAAATATGGCTAGGGATGTATTTCAGTGGAAGAAATTCCCTGAGTTCGACCCCCAGTACCACAAAAAATAGAAAGGGAAGGAGAGCGAGCAAGGGGCGCCGTCACATTTGCCTGGACATGCACAGACCGTCTCTGGAGGGACTCGGGGATCCTTCCTCTACGGAGGAAGACTGGGTTCCAATACTCTTTGTTCTGAATTCTGCGCTCTAAAAATGTATTCGTTATTTCTAAAATTAAGTTTAAAAAATATCCTGAAATCTGGGAGGAACATATGAAGACAGAGAGACAGATTGGCAAAGCGGTCAGGGTGGGGCAGGAAGCTGGAGAACAGAGTTTGAAATTATAAACTCCCCATGACTTCCCCCTCCTCTCCTCCTATCTTGCTTTACTTTTCTCTATAGACGATATGTACATTTCACTTACATACTTTGTTCATTGCTTTATTCCCCCTATACTATAATATTCACTGAGGGCAAGGAGTTTTGTCTGGTTTTTTTTTTTGGGGGGGTCCCTCTTACTGCTGCATCTTTAGAGCTTACACCAGTATCTGGCACAGAATAAGTGCTCTATAAATATTTGTCGACTAAGCCAAGCATAGTGGTGCATACCTGCAATCCCAGTACTTGGAAGGCTGAGACAGGAGGATCAAAGGTTTGAGGCCAGCCTCAGCAGTTTCGTGAGACCTTGTTTCTTTTTTTTTTTTTCTTTTTTTTTTTTTTTTTTTTTTGGTGGTACTGGGGTTCCTGGAAGCCCTTCTACCTCCGGGCTACGCTCCCAGACCTATTTTATATTTTTGAAACAGGGTCTCTTACGCCAGCGCGGCTGGCTTCGAACCTGCGCGATCCTCCTGTCTCCGCCTCCCAAGCGCGGGGATTACAAGCGTGCGCCACCACGCCCGGCGGCCCTGTTTCAAACTAAAAAAAAGAGGGGCCGTGGTGGTGCATGCTTGTAATCCCAGCACTGCGGGAGGATCGCGGTTCGCGGACAGCCTCAGCTACTTAGCAATGCCCTTCGCAACTCAGTGAGACCCTGTAAAAAATTAAAAGACTAAAACAGTAAGGCTGGGGCTATAGCTCGGAGGTAGAATGCTCCTGGGTTCCATTCCCAGGACTGCAATAAAATAAAATAAAATGAGCTGAGGTAGGATATATATACCTATACATACCTCAGAGGACATATACCTCAGAGGTAGAATGTTACTGGGTCCCATCCCCAGTACACAATAGATATTTCGTTGACAGAGGGAAATGCTTAATTGTCATGCTTATTCCATCTTCATAGCGTATCTTAGCTTCTCGCCTGTTTCCAACGACCCTGTCTTTAACCATCTGTTCTCTGGCTATAATCCCAGCAATTTTGTGGTGACCTCTATTATAAAATGGAGTCCCTGAGGCTACGGATATATAGCTGGGTAGTAGAGTGCCTCACTAACATGCATGAGACCCTGGGTTCAATCTTCAGCAAGACAAAAAAAGAAGAAAAAAATGTTCTTAGTTCCTAAAAACATTTTGGCTTCCAAAGCAGAATTCAGCAGGATAGGACTGCCTGTTCCCTCAGTAAGCCCAGAAAGTTGTGCTGGGTGCTGGGGAATATGGAGACACAGGAAGCACAGATCAACAGACCGGCTTATTTGGGAGGGGGCAACGATAGGAAAGAGAGTCCCGGAGAGACAGGAGCCCCTTTCCTTACAGCTTAGGGGCTTTCTATGGGGCAAGGGAGGCGGAGGAACAGGAGCAGTTATGCATGTTGGCGGGGTAGTGACCAGGTCTCCTCAGGGGAGGGCAGTGGTCAAGGCGTTCCTCTTTCTTTTGTGCCATTTCGGATCCCTTTGTTCTCAGTCCTCTCTGGCCAGACCTCAGGGCCAGACCTCACAGTCCCCACACTAGGGAAATGGTAGTAAGTTGTTCTTTGCTATCTTCGTGTGTGTGTGTGTGTGTGTGTGTGTGTGTGTGTGTGTGTGTGTGTACGCGCGCGCGCGGTACTGGGGATGGAACCCAGGGGCATTCTACCTCCAAGCTACACCCCCAGCCCTTCTATTTTTTATTCTTTCATTTTGAAACAGGGTCTCACTGAGTTGCAAAGGGCCTCACTAAGTAGCTGAGGCTGTCCACGAACCACGATCCTCCTGTCTCAGCCTCCCAAATGCTGGGATGACAAGCAGAGCCACGACGTCTGGCTCATTGGTATCCTCTTGAGGGTGGCTTGCAGGATCCCAAAATCTGATAACACTCAAATCTATAAAAATGTCATAGTAGTTGCATGTAACCAGTACATATCTTCTACATACTTATTTATTTTTGTGGTACTGGGGATTGAACCTGGGAGTATTCTTTTGTGTGTGTGTGGGTGTGTGATGGAACCCAGAGGCATTCTGCCTCCAAGCTACAACCCAAGCCCTATATTTTATCCTTTTTTTGAAACAGAGTCTCACTGAATTGCAAAGGGCCTCACTAAGTAGCTGAGGCTGTCCACGAACTGTGATCCTTCTGTCTTAGCCTCCCAAATGCTGGGATTACAAGTGTGCGCCACCACGTCCAGCTTGAATCTGGGACTATTCTATCTCTGAGCTACACTCCCAGCCCTATTTTATTTTTAGTTTTAAAACCGGGTCTTGAGCCGGGCATGGTGGAGCACACTTGTAATCCCTGCGCTTGGGAGGCTGAGACAGGAGGCTCGCGCAGGTTCAAAGCCAGCCTCAACTGGCTTAAGAGACCCTGTTTCCAAATAAAAATATAAAATAGGTCTGGGAGTATAGCCTGGAGGTTGAAGGCCCCTGGGTTCCATCTCCAGTACCACCAAAAAAAAAAAAAAAAAAAAAAAAAAAAACAGGGTCTTGAGCCGGGTATGGTAGTGCACACTTGTAATCCCAGCATTCAGGAGGCTAAGACTGGAGGATCGTGGTTCGTGGACAAGCCTCAGCTACTTAGTGAGACCCTCCGCAACTTAGTGAGACCCTGTTTCAAAATAAAGAATAAAAAAGTAGGAGGCCGGGTGTGGTGGCAAACGCTTATAATCCCCACACTTGGGAGGCGAGACATGAGGATCCTGCAGGTTCGAAGCTAACCACGCTGGCTTAAGAGACCCTGTTTCCAAATAAAAAAGTATATTAAAAAAAAATAGGTCTGGGAGTGTAGCCCGGAGGTAGAAGGGTTTCCAGAAACCCCAGTACCACCAAAAATAATAATAATAATAGGGCAGGGGGTGTAACTCAGAGGTCAACTGGTCTCAGCCTCCCGAATGCTGGAATTACAAGCGTGCACCACCATGCCCAGCTTCCAACATTTTTATTCCTTTTTTTTTTTTTTTGCAGTACTGGGGATGGAACCCAGGGGTATTCTACCTCCAAGATACCCCCCCCCAGCCCCTATTTCTTTCATTCTTTATTTTGAAACAGGTTTCACTGAGTCGCAAAGGGCTTAATAGGCCCTTTCACACACACACACACACACACACACACACACACACACACACACAGAGATCCTTTGGAAATAAGATGAATAAACTGGGCGTGGTGGCGCACACTTGTAATTCCAGCATTTGAGAGGCTAAGACAGGAGAATTACGGTTCATAGACAGCCTCAGCTATTTAGGAAGACCCTCTGTAACTTAGTGAGACCCTGTTTCAAAACAAAAAATAAAAAATAGGTCTGGCAGTGTACCTCAGAGGTAGAATGTCCCTGGATTCCATCCCCAGTACCACACACATACACACACACACACACACACACACACACACACACACACACACACACACCTGATATACAATGTACTTGCTTCTAGAAAAAAAAAATCTTATTTTTAAGTTGAGGAACAAATGTATCTCTTTTAATTAAATGTAGATTTCAGAAAAACATTCATTATGCAGTACAACTGTAACAAAAATTGATTTTTAAGAACTGCCCGAGTATCCAGTGAAATTAAGATATGAACCATATAAGAACTATAATTTTCTTTAATCAGAGTCAGACAGTCTAATGTACTAACTTGCTGGCCGAGCGTTTACTGTTCTAATCTTTTCTGTTTTGATGATCAGCTTCTTGGTGCCTCTTTCCTTTTCCCAAGGCTGATTAAGTTTGGTCTATCTGTCTACCAAAATCTGCGAATACCTCTGCTCATGATCACAGAAAGGATCACCAGAAGGATCCAGCAGGGCTTCTTTTTCATTTTGGTACACTGCGGCCAAAGTATCCGGAGCTCGTGCCCTGCCAGGGCGCGGCAGGTGCAGGGGATCCTCACCAGCGCCCCGCTCACAAGCTGGCCCAGGTGCACTGACCTTCTCAGGAGACGACAGGCTGGACCATTGGCTTTTTCGCTTCTCATCCCGTGTTAGTAGGTACTCCACTGTCTGTCTCCATTTCTGACTCGGATTTTATCTGGGATATAGTTTTTTGTTGTTTTTTTTTTTTTTTTTTAACGCCAAGCTCGCTTTTTGTAGTGCCAAATACTCTTTTTTCAAATCCATCAATTTGCCCTTGAATCAAAAGGAATTTCTTTTTTTTTTTTTTTTTTTTTTGTGGTGGTACTAGGGGTGGAACCCAGGGGCTTGCTACCTCCGGGCTATACTCCCAGACCTATCTTCTATTTTATTTGGAAACAGGGTCTCACTAAGTTGCTGAGAGCCTCACTGAGTAGCTGAGGCTGGCTTCGAACCTGTGTGATCCTCCTGTCTCAGCCTCCCAAGTGCGGGGATTACAAGGGTGCGCCACCACTCCGGATCTTGTTGCCAGTCTTAATGCCAGAAAATTGCATTAAACACTACTCATGACAAAAAGCCCATCTAGATGCCAATAGAAGATCTTAGGAAAGACAACCCATTGGAGTGAGGAGTGTGTGTGTGTGTGTGTGTGTGTGTGTGTAACAAATTTGTGAACCAGAACAGGAAACTAACAGTAAAACAAAACAAAGCCAGGTGTCATGGTGTAGGTCTATAATCCCAGTTCTTGGGAGGCTGAGACAGGAGGATCACAGGTTCAAGGCCAGCTTCGCAATTTAGTGTGACAAGACCCTTAGCAATTTAGAAAGACCCTGTTTCAAAAGAAGGGGAGGCTGGGGTGTAGCTCAGAGATTCAATACCCAGTACCGTAAAAGAAAAACTAGAAGAGAAAATTAATCAAAAGCTGACTGAAATTACCTAGTATCAAATCAGACTGTGCCTTTTTAAAGTGGAGGGGAGAAGACTCCTGTTAAGTGCCCAGAGGCAGAGCCCCGGGGTGACGGATGTGAGTTCAAATGCCCTGCATACCCAAAGACACACATCACTGTGGAGCACCAGAGGCGTCCTCCTCCTCCCTCCTCCTCCCTCCTCCTCCCTCCTCCTGGCGGCTCCAGGCAGAGAGGACCCCATCGCCTTAGGGAGGAGCAGATGAGCCCCTCTAGGCTTCTGACTGGGGCTGCGTGGGATGGAGCAATGGCCCCAGGATAAGTCCATGTTCGGTGAGACATCATTCCTAAGGCTTTGGACTCAGTTATTCTCCTTCCTCTTCCTTCTTTTTCTTCTTCAAAGCAGAGAAGGAAATGCATCACTTGAAGCTGCGTGTTCGTCTTGCCGTTCCTGAGTGGTGAGACGTACTCCTGCCTCGGGGCCTTGGTGTCTTATTTTCTCCTCCTCCAGAAGCCCTTGCGGCTGACCTTTACAATACCAATATTTGGGAGGCTGAGGCAGAAGGATCATAGGTCTTCTCAAGAAAATGGACGCCCTAGCCGGGCGTGATGGCGCACGCTTGTAATCCCAGCTCTCGGGAGGCTGAGACAGGAGGATCGCGCAGGTTCAAAGCCAGCCTCAGCTACTTAGTGAGGCTCTCGGCAACTTAGTGAGACCCTGTGTCCAAATAAAATAGAAAATAGGTCCGGGAGTATAATCCGGAGGTAGAAAGCCTCTAGGTTCCACTCCCAGTACCACCAAAAAAGAAAAGAAAGAAAAAAAAGAAAAGAAAAAAGAAAATGGATGCCCTGCCAGTCGGGTGTGGTGGCTCACTCTTGTAACCCCAGCATTTTGGAGGCTGAGACGGGAGGATCAGGGTTTGTGGCCAGCCTCAGCTACTTAGTGAGACCCTTTGCAACTCAGTGAGACCCTGTTTCAAAATAAAGAATAGAAAATAGGGCTGGGGGTGTAGTTCGGAGGTAGAATGTCCCTGGGTTCCCAGTACTGCAAAAATAAATAAATAAATAAATAAATAAATAAGAAAAAAAAGAGAACGGCTATCCTAATATTTCAACATGCTGTCTCCGCCATCACATGCTCTATATCCCACTTTCCTGCTTTGCTTGGCAACTGTCATTATCTAACATACAACATAATTTTTATTTGTTTTAATTATTGTTTTCTTTCCTCTCCTAGTAATATAAGATCCATGGGGCCAGAGGTTATTGTCTGGTTTTCTCTACTGCTCTACCCCCGAGGCTAAACCCATACTACGTAGGTCCATACAAGTACAGAGAGCCAAGTGTGGTGGCGCACACTTGTGATCCCAGCACTTGGGAGGCTGAGACCGGAGGATCGCAGGTTCACAGCCAGCTTCAGCTACTTAGGGAGGCCCTCTGCAACTTAGTGAGACCCTGTTTCAAAATAAAAATAAGATAGGGCTGGGAGTGTAGCTCAGAGGTAGAATGCCCCTGGGTTCCATCTTCAGTACCACACACTCACACACAAAATAACAAAGGACAGAGGGCCTACGGTGCTACCCGGGGCTGGGAATCAGTGTGAGATGGTGCCCTTGCCTAGGGCATCACATACTAGTTAACTCAAGACACTCAGGAACACCCACGTAAACAGACAGTACAAACAAGTGCTGAGCTGAGTGTACTTACAGCGCCTGCTGTACAAGAGAGAACTCAGTGTGGGCTGAGCAAGTAGGAGCCTAGCAGCATCTGTTGTGTTAACAGGCTGGGAGAGCTGGTGGCTGTCACTGTGACCAGACCAAAGAGGCAAGGAAGCTAGACATGGTGGCTTACAATACCAATATTTGGAAGGCTGAGGCAGGAGGATCATAGGTTCAAGGCCAGCCTCAGCAACTTAGTGAGGCTCTCAAAATTAACCTAGTGAGACCTTGTCTCAAAATTAATATTAAGGTAGATTAGGCATGGTGAGTTAGCTTTTGGGCATGTTGACACAACTCAGATGTCCCTGGCTCTTGCCCTACCTACTAATGTAGGCCCACAAAGCCAGGCAGTTAGTCCCCAGTGCTGCGGTTTGGATCTGGGGTGTCCCCCAAAGGCTCCTGTTTTGAAGGCTTGGTCACCAGGGCGGCAGTGTTGGGGTGGGGATGGGAAGTAATTGGACTGTGAAAGCTTTCACCTCATCTGTGGACTAACCCGTTGATGGATTCATGATTATCAGAGTGAGGCAGAACCGAGTTGAAGGGAGTAAGTCCTTAGGGCCGTGCCCTTGGGGACCGTATCTTGTCCCCAGCCTCTCTCTGGATCCTGCCTTCATGAGCTGAGCAGTTGTCCTCTGCCACACCTGGCCGCCATGATCTTCTGCTCGTCTTGGGCCCAGAGTAATGGAGCCAGCCAACCGTGGACTGCAACTTCTGAAACCTCAAGCCACGATAAATCTTTCCTCTTCTAAGTTGACTTTCTCAGGAATTTTGTCACAGTAACAAAAAGCTGACCAACAGGCCAAGTATTAGTAAGTCCCCAAAGGATGTCTTTTTTTTTTTTTTTTTGGATCAGGGATTGAAACCAGGGGCATTCTACCTCCAAGCTATACCCTTAGTCCTTTTTATTATGAAACATGGTCTTTCTCAGTTGCTAAGGGTCTCCCTAAGTTGCTGGGACCCAGGGGCAGTCTACCTCTGAGCTACACTCCCAGCCTATTTTATTATTACTTGAAAACAGGGTCTCACTAAGTTGCAGAGGGCCTCACAAAGTAGCTGAGTCTGGCTGTGAACCTGCAATCTTCCCGTCTCAGCCTCCCAAGTACTGGGATTACAGGTGTGCGCCACCACACCTTACTCAGATGTCTGTGCATTGGCACCAGCTGTTTTCTGCACTTCCTCCTGCTCACAACTCCTGCCATGGGGTACCAACTGTCCTGCCTCCTGGCGCCACTGGGACAAAGATACAGAGGTGGTTCCCAAAGGGATAGGAATCTCCACACAGGGCATGAGGGTCCTGACATCCATCAAAGAAAGGAATTAAAGAGTGGGTCTGAGTGAGGCACCTCTGCAACTTAGTGAGATTTTAATTGAGAGTTGATTTTATTGAGAGAAAGAAAGAAGTGCACACTCTGAGACACTCTGGGGTAGTGCATCATTGGGGAGCTACATTCTGGGTACTTCTTTTATTTATTTATTTATTTATTTATTTATTTACTTCTTTATTTATTTTTGCGGTACTGGGGATGGAACCCAGGGCTACACCCCCAGCCCTGTTTTTTAGTCTTTTTATTTTTGGTGGTACTGGGGTTCCTGGAAACCCTTCTACAGAACTCCAGCTATACTCCCAAACCTATTTTTTAAATATTTTTATTTGGAAACAGGATCTCCTAAGCCAGCGCAGCTGGCTTCAGACCTGCAAGATCCTCCAGTCTCCACCTCCCAAGCGCGGAGATTACAAGCGTGTGCCACCACGCCCGGCTAGTCTTTTTATTTTTGAAACAGGGTCTCACTGAGTTGCAAAGGGCCTAAGTAGCTGAGGCTGTCCACAAACCATGATCCTCCGGTCTCCACCTCCCGAATGCTGGGATTGCAAGCATTAGCCATGAAACCTGGCTCATTGGTATCCTCTTGAGGGTGGCTTGCAGGATCCCAGAATCTGAGAACACTCAAATCTCCTATTAAAATGGCATAGTAGTTGCATGTGACCGGTACATATCTTCTACATACTTATTTATACGCCAGGTCTGCTGGGTACTTCTTAGCCAGGCGTTCACACACAGCCAGCATAGGGTGTAGGCACCTCACACCTAAAAGGATGGCTTTAGTTATCCTTTGTATTGGGCACTGGATATATCAATGATTGCCTTATTTTCTTCTTCTTGGTATAAAATTTCTAATAAGTTCCCCATCAGGTTGTTTTATTCCTTCTTTGTGAACTTACAAACAGTACTTCATTGAGGTAACACTGAAGGTTCCTTGATCAAAGGCATGACATGCAGTCAAAGGAATCAGGTGACCTAGAGATAGGCCTGCTCATTGATCTAACTGTGCTGTTTTTTACTAAAGTATGAAAGAAACTTTGAATCTGGACTTTGTGTGGGTAGATTGTTCTATCTCTGAACTATACCCTAGCCTGTGTGTGTGTGTGTGTGTGTGTGTGTGTGTGTGTGTGTGTGTGTGTGTGTGTGTGCAAGCACGCGATACTGGGGGTTGAACCCAGGGGTGTTCTATTTCTGAGCTACACCCAAAGACCTATTTTATTTTATTTTTTATGTTGAAACAGGGTCTCACTAAATTGCTGAGGCTGGCTGTGAACCTGAGATCCTTTTTTCTCAACCTCCCAAATTCTGGGATTACAGGCATGCACCACATCTGGCTTCGAATCTGGACTTTTAATCACAGCCATTTTCTATTTTTCAGTACTGAGGATGGAAACCAGGGAGCATTCTACCTCCGAGATAAACCTTGGTCCTATTCTTTTTTTTTTTTTTTTAAGTCTTTATATTTTTTTGAAACAGGGTCTCACTGAGTTGCAAAGGGCCTCCAAGTAGCTGAAACTGCCAACCGTAATCCTCCGGTCTCTGCTTCCTGAATGCTGGGATTACAAGCGTGTGCCACCGCGGCTCGCGGCCACTCTTACTTTGTCCCTCGCGTCTCCTTTCTACCTACCCTGTGAAGACTTATCCTATCCTACCTCGCTGGTAACAAAGGAACATCCACTAGGATTCCTCTGTTAAATACTCCAAATCTTAAACCAGGCGTGGTACAAATTTGTAATCCCAGTGTTTGGGAGGCTGAGAAAGGAGGATTGAGATTCAAAGACAGCCTTAGCTACTTGGCGAGGCCCTTTGCAACTCAACGAGAACCAGTTTCAAAATAAAGAATACTTTTGGGAGGCTGAGACTGGAGGATCGCGGTTCGAGGCCAGCCTCAGCTACTTAGGCCCTCTGCAACTCAGTGAGACCCTGTTTCAAAATAAAGAATAAAAAATAGAACTGGGGGTGTGGCTCGGAGGTAGAATGCCCCTAGGTTTCATCCTCAGTACTACAAAAAGAAAAAAATATTAGCTAAGAGTGGTGGTACATGCCTGAAATCCCAGTATTTGAGAGGCTAAGAAAAGATTCTTGGCCAGCCTCAGCAGTTTAGCAAGGCTCTCTGCACAGTAAGACCCTGTTTCAAAACGGGAGGCTGAGACATGAGGATTGCAGGTTTGAGGACAGCCTCAGCAAATACTGAGACTCTCATTAATCTAGCAAGACCCTGTTTCAAAATAAAAATAAAATAGATAGAATGTGCCGGGCATGGTGGCACACACTTGTAATCCTAGCATTTGGAAGACTGAGACAGGAGACTGAGTTCACGGCCAGACTCAGATGTTTAGTGAGGCCCTTTTCAATTCAGTGAGACCCTGTTTCAAAATAAGGAATAAAAAAATAGGGCTGGGGGTGTAGCTCGGAGGTAGAATGCCATCCCCAGTACTGAAAAAAAAAAAAGAAAAAAAGAATGCTCCTGAATTTAATCCGAGCACCGCAATAAATAAATAAATAAATAAATAAATAAATAAATAAATAAGGGCTGGGGTGTAGCTTAGAGGTAAAATGCCCTTGGGTTCGCCAGGCATGGTGGCGCACGCTTGTAATCCCCGCGCTTGGGAGGCAGAAACAGGAGGATCGCGCAGGTTCGAAGCCAGCCGCGTGCGCTGGCTTAGGAGACCCTGTTTCCAAATAAAAAATGTAAAAATAGGTCTGGGAGTGTAGCCCAGAGGTAGAAGGGCTTCCAGGAACCCCAGTACCACCAAAAAAAATGCCTTTGGGTTCAATCCCCAGTACCACACACACACACACACACACACACACACACACACACACACACGTGCGCACTATTATAAAGTTATATAACAGTAATGCCATGGCCTAGATGTAGCTCAGTAGTAGAATGTGTGCTTAGCATGTGCAAGAGGCCCTGAGTTCAATCCCCAGTACACGTGCGCGCGTGCGCACACACACACACACACACACACACACACACACACAAATGTAATCCACAAGAGACATTAAAGATCAGCTAATCAAGTAGGTATGGTGGCACACACCTGTAAGCCCTGTTTGAGGCCAGCCAACTTCATGAATCCCTCGGCAACTTAGAGAGACCCTGTTTCAATATAAAAATAAAATAGGTCGCCGGGCGTGGTGGTGCCCGCTTGTAATCCCCGCGCTTGGGCGGCAGAAACAAGAGGATCGTGCAGGTTCGAAGCCAGCCACGCTGGCTTAAGAGACCCTGTTTCCAAATAAAAAAATATATAAAATAGGTCTGGGAGTGTAGCCCGGAGGTAGGGAGAAGGACTTCCAGGAACCCCAGTACCACCAAAAAAATTAAATTAAATTAAAATAAAATAGGTCTGGCAGTGTAGCTCAGAGGAAGAATGACCCTGCGTTCGATCCCCAGCAACCAACACACACTCACACACTGAGCTAGCCCAAGCTTCTCCGTGGCATTTGTATTCAAGGAGGCTGGAGGAGTCCTCCTGCCTTTCATTTTGCAAGCTGCTGAAGGCTGACCCAGACACACTCCGACTCCACCCTGGGAGGGTGAGCTAAGATCACTGCTTAGGGAAGAACTTTGGCAGACTGTCACAAGAGTCTTCACCGTGTCCATACCCTTTGGCCCAATAACTTCTGGGAATTTATCCAGGAAAGAAAGAAAGAAAAGAAAAGACCAAAATCAAAACACCTTTGTCAGGGCCCTTATTGGTTTTCCCTATCCAGCATCTCACTTCCTCTTTGGGTAACATTCTTCTCACACCTATCAGTTTATACCAGCAGGGTTGGAGACTTTTTTTTTTTTTTTTTGGTGGTACTGGGAATGGAACCCAGGGGCCTTCTACCTCCAGGCTATAATCCCAGACCTATTTTATATTTTATTTGAAGACAGGGTCTCTTAAACCAGCATGGCTGGCTTCAAACCTGCACGATCCTCCTGTCTCAGCCTCCCAAGCGCGGGGATTACAAGCGTGCGCCACCACGCCCGGCTTGGAGACTATTTTGAGGAATTCTAACCAACCAAAATATTTTTAAAATATATTTTTTTCATGCCAGGCAAAATGGTGCTTGCCTCTAATCTCGGTACTTGGGAGGCTGAGACAGAAGAATCACAGATTCAAAGCTAGCTTCAGAAACGTAGTGAGACCCCCAGCAACTTATTGAGGCCTATTTCAAAAAATAAATAAATAAATAAAAAGGAAGCCGGGAGTGTGGCTCAAAGATAGAATGTCCCTGGGTTCGTCCCCAGCACCAAAAACCAAAAAACAAAAACAGCTCAAGAATGCATGAGTAAACTTTCCAAGTGAGACGGTCCACGGTGTCTGCCTCTTTCCCCTTAGCTATACAGAAAGCAGAAATAAGTCCCCATCCTAACTTTGTCTGATGGTCCAATCCTCCACGGGAAAACCTTATTATTTGTTTGTAAGAACAGAAACAAAATTAATGCCCTTAAAAGGAGATAAGCAATGGTCCGGAAGACGTCTGATGCTTGCCCAGGCAGCCCGACACCTCCCTCTGGCCTGTGCGGCGAGGAGGACTCACTTTGTGGCCAGGGCCTGGAAGACACCCAAGGTGGGTGTCTGTAGTTTGTCCCCTCTTTGAAAGAAACCAGGGCTTGAGAAGGCTCCTCTTTCCTGTAAGCCTCTGCCTGGTGCTATGCCAGATGTAGGAACCATGAAAAGAAGTGCAGCCCAGAATCTTAAATGGGAGAAACTTGCCAGGCATGATGATGCCCGCCTATAAACCAGTACTTGGAAGGCCTAGGTAGGAGGATTGCAGGGTCTAGGCCAGCCTCAGCAATTTAACAAGGCCCCCAGCAATTTAATGAGACCCTGTTTCCAAATAAAAAATAAAATAGGCTGTAGCTCAGAGGCAGAATGTCCCTGGGTTCAGTCCTTAGTACCACAAAAATAAATAAATAAAATAAAAAATAAAAGCCGATATGATGTCATAAGCCTGTAATCCTACTACTTGGGAGGCTAAGACAGGAATACATGTTTGGGGCCAGTCTCAGCAATTTAACAAGGCCCTCAGCAACTTAGTGAGATCTCATTTCAAAATAAAAAATAAGGAGCCGGGCATGGTGGTGCACACTTATAATCCCAGCATTTGGGAGGCTGAGACAGGAGTACTGTGGTTCACGGACAGCCTCAGTTCCTACTTAGTGAGGCCCTTTGCAACTCAGTGAGACCCTGTTTCAAAAATAAAGAATAAAAAATAGGGCTGGGGGTGTAGCACGGAGGTAGAATGCCCCTGGGTTCCATGCCCAGTACTGCAAATATAAATAAATAAACAAAAAAAATTTTTTGTGTGTGGTACTGGGGTTCCTGGAAGCCCTTCTACCTCCGGGCTACACTCCCAGACCTATTTTTATACTTTTTTATTTGGAAACAGGGTCTCCTAAGCCAGAGCGCATGGCTGGCTTCAAACCTGCACGATCCTCCTGTCTCTGCCTCCCACGTGCGGGGATTACAAGCGTGTGTCACCTCGCCCGGCATTAAACAAATATTTTTAAAAATAAAAAATAAGGCCATAGGAAGCCGGGCATGGTGGCGCACACTTGTAATCCCAGCCCTTGGGAGGCTGACACAGGAGGATCGCACAGATTCAAAGCCAGCCTCAGCTACTTAGTGAGGCGCTCAGCAACTTAGTGAGACCCTGTTTCCATATCTTTTTTTTTGGTGGTACTGGGGTTCCTGGAAACCCTTCTACCTCTGGGTGATACTCCCAGACACCTATTTTTTTTTTAATATTTCTATTTGGAAACAGGGTCTCTTAAACCAGAGAAGCTGGCTTCGAACCTGCGCGATCCTCCTGTCTCTGCCTCCCAAGCGCGAGGATTACAAACATGCTCCACCACGTTCGGCCTGACCCTGTTTCCAAATAAAATATAAAATATGTCTCGGAATATAGCCCAGAGATAGAAAAGTCCCTGGGTTTCACTCCAGTACCACACACACACACACACACACACACAC